>NW_027187393.1:0-65057 GCF_028583685.1 Petaurus breviceps papuanus
AAAAGATATATTTTTCATAAACTCATTGCTTAAAAATTTGACACCTTTTTGATCCCTAACCCCACATAAGATGGTAGGTGACTACTGGAACTGGTGTCAAAGGGAGCTGGATTGGAATTCTGGACTTAATGCCTACTCTCTGTGCCCCTGGACAAATCACTTCTCATTCCTAGGTTTCAGTTTCCTCATTTATAAAATGAGTGTGCTGGACTAGATTGAAGACCGCTTAAGATAATTATGGTAATCTGATAGTTGGGTATGTAACCCATAGCGGTGCTTCACCACTAGAGGTCACAAATGCACCAACTCATTTCTGATATCCACATCTCAGGAAGACCCTTCTTCCTGTGGCCTCTGTTTCTCTGCCTTCCTTTCCCCTTCCCCAGTGCTCTTATCATTCTTGATAAGGTTAAAGCTAAATAGTAAACTCATTCACAGTAAATTGCTAGTGACCTATTACATCCCCAAGGAGTTTTTTTGTGTTTTTTGCTTTTTTTTGGGGGGGGGGGGGGCAATTGGGGCTAAGTGACTTGCCCAAGGTCACACAGCTAGTTTTTGTGTTAAGTGTCTGAGGCTGGATTTGAACTCGAGTCCTCCTGACTCCAGGGCTGGTGCTCTATTCACTGGGCCACCTAGCCGCCCCCTCCAAGGAGTACTTTTAAAGTGAAATCTAGAGAGACCACGAATCTCTAATAAGCATGGCACATCAGGGAGATTTTTTTTTTGTTTGCTTGCTTTCTTGGCATCCCATAAGTAATAACCTACTTCAGTTTCATGCAAGAAAGACCAGATTTCATTGTCTGGTATGAGATTTAATGTATCATCATAGACTCATTAGCATCTTGCTCCTGTGAGTCAAACAAGGTCATCTTGAATACCGGAAACCCTCCCTATCCCTCCTCCTTAGGGATGTGACAGGATGCAAAGCCCACAGAATTTCAGGGGTTTTTTTCCATCTCACTCCTTGCCCCTCCTGCTCCATTTCCATTAACATCCATAAGAAGTTGATTGAAGCTATATATATATATATATATATATATATATATATATATATATATATGTGATGGGACACTCTGGCACTAACAAGAATCCCATAATCACAATAGAACCTGCTCAAATAACAGCGCCATGGGTGCAGCCATATAGGAGTTACCCAGCTCTTCAAAAAGACCCAGTATATTGATCAGGACCCCCCAGGCTGTCGATCATATTGCTCCTTATTTCCCTACACCATTAAGGGGAACACTCTGGTGTGGACTGCTGTGAATGAAGATGGTGTCAGTATCCTGGAACACAACACTATGGTATTGAGAAAAGAAGAGTTGCCTCCCAATCCCTTCTTTCAGGCACTACCATTTCTCTTTACCTCAGGTCTGTGTTTGGTCACCACAAACTCTATACCTCCCTATGTAAAGCTTTCCCTTATATGTGAAGTACAGATTTCTAAAGTGTTAATTTCCAAACTGTGGTGGAATGATCCATAGTTAGCTGAAACCACCAGTGTCTAGAAAATTATCTAGCATACCACTAGTTCTTAGTTTGGGAGATGAGAAGGTTCTCTCAGGAGCTCTCATTTGTACCTACAACTGCCGTCTTTCTACAGCAAGTTCAAGCCACTCACCCCTACTCCTTGGTGATGACCTTTGGTGGCTACCAAGATGACTTTATGATTGTGATCAGACCTTTTCCAGATAAAAGTTCTGGTAAAGGCAACACTGAGAAGCTGATCTTCCTGATGGCACTTCCTAAGGTGGGTCTGAGCAGCTGCCAGGAAAAGTGACCCTGGTCCTTTATAAGTTCTATGAAGGAATAAAGGCTAGACCTTCATATTTTCTCGTAGATATAACAGCTGGCATTATATGACACTTTAGGGTTTATAAAATACTTAACACACCTCATATCATTTAATTTTTACAACCCAATGAGGTTATTAAAGTATCCTCATTAGGGCGGCTAGGTGGCACTGGCCCCGAAGTCAGGAGGACCTGAGTTCGGTTCTGGCCTCAGATATAACACCCACACACACAAAAAAAAACTAGCCATGTGACCTTGGGCAGGTTACTTAACCCCAATTGCCCTCCAAAAGGCAAAAAATAAAGTATCCTTATCCCCATTTTGCAGAACAGATGAGGTCACACATAAGGGCCCGACTAAGGTCACATACAGCTAATCAATGGCAAACCCAAACCCCAGACTGTGCTATGGTTCCTCCAAGCTCTAAGACTTAAAAGAGAGACCAAGTTGCAATGGGCCAGAAGATATCTCTACCTCCATCTAAATTCTGTGGCTTCAATGCTGGCAGTAATCCAAAGTGTCCAGGTAGACTTGAACCTCTACAGATTTTAAGGTTGTTTTTTCTTCCCTCTTCCTAGATTACAGAACTGACATTCATAATGGCCAGCTACATGAACCACTCCTCCACAGTCTCAACCTCATCTCCTAATACACCTCCTACTGGACACCTCCAAGAAATGGACGGAAAACAGTTCCTTGCTTCTGCCTCACATAGCACCAAGGGGCCAATGCTTGTATGAGCATCTTTCCTCCACCTACCTCTCCTCACTTTGTGCCTGTGGACTTGGTGACATCTTGCTTGGTCCCTGCTTCTACTATGAGCTAACTCCAACCCATATCTTGTGCCTGTTTCAAATTCTCACCAATTCTGCAGGCAGATGACAATGCCTATGCAATCTACTGTCTTCAGTGTACTGAGTTTCACGCTTTGAATTTCCTAAATCTAAACCCAAATGACAAAAGCCAAGTACTCACCCTCTTCTCACAAGAGTGACCAGACTCTGAGTGCAATTCTAACAGACTCCCAAGAAAGGTCATGGTTCTGTGCAAATACCATCCAGAATCCAGGACACTGCCCTTGACAAGAAAAATACCTCCTAAATCCTACATATTCTCTGTATTTGGGATTTTAAATTGCAATTGCTTTTCTCACACATTCACTTCAGATCTGATGATACAAACTAACCTCTTCAGAGTTTGTGGCAAAGGCCTAGAGCTTACCACCAACAGACTTTATTTCCATGCTGATGAGGTAGCAGGAGATGCAGGAGAAAGAATGGACTTGCTTTCCTGTTTCTGGGAGGGAACTCTACCCCTTACCTCCCAACACTCAACCCAAGGCAAGAGAGTCAGAACTGCAGAGAAGGTCAATGGGTGCACTCAGGCTCCATATATAATTCCTTATATAGGAGTCAGTGGGTACTTGCAGTGACTTGTGTGGCAGCTGTAGTATACTGTTGCATGATGATATCCTAACCTTGGTAGGGACTGAGGCTGCTGAGTTGTACTTCACTGGGCAAGCTTCACTGCCCTACATTTTCCCAGGACCCTTACCAGATTATCTCCTCTACTCTGTTTTCATTACTGTGGACAGGGGACTATGCACTGATTTCTTCCTGGTCTTTGAAGATCCAAATAAATATACTATCTGCTTTTTTGAAGCTCTGTTGAACCACTACAGCTTGTGATCCTGACCTTATCCTTTAAGACATGTTCTGCCTTCTTCAGGGGAGAATAGTTTAAGGGAAACAGTAGGAATGCAGAATTAATCAAGCACGCTGGAACACATAAGTATCTCTCATCTTTAAAAAAGAGTGTGAAAGAAACTCAAAACTTCCTTCATTTTTGTTTCCCAACACCAAATTCTTACCTCTCCACGGGGACCAAGGTGGATGATTCTTACTGGTCTTCATATTCCCTCCAAAGCCAACCAAACAAAAGAACCCATACTATTTTCCCAATATTTAATAAGACTATAATTTCATTCCCTACCTCTCTAACACCCAAGGTAGACATAACATCTATGAGGAAAAAAACAGACGCAGATGCACGGAAAGAGCAATTCCACCCAATGGCCAGATTTGAACCCTGATATTGTCATCACTATCCCCTTCATAATGCTAAAACTAGATGGAGTTGGACCTAATTACTCTGAGACATCCTGGCTCTATAAAATCCCTACCCCCCCACCTCCTCCTGCCCATGCATTCTAAGCTGGAAAGGACAAGATAATAAGCACTTCTAACAGCATATTCAAGTGCACTATATAACTTCACTGCTCTCCTTCCTCCCACCTCTTCCCTTCCCTTAGGAAATGAAAATTTGCCTGATATGCCTTTTTATAATCATCCTTCCAGGGCTGGTGTGGAAGGCATAGTATATCTCTAATCTTACTTTGTAATGCCTCGAGCCCCTTCCTACAGGGCAGGCAGAAATAATCTTGTCTGCAACAATAAGTAAAAAATTGATATCCCATAACCAAAAAGGTTTTGAGGGTTTTTCCCCACTCTCTCTTCTTCCCTCCCTTGGAGTTTATCAGTGCTATGTGTTGTTGTTCAGTCATTTTTCAGTTGTGGAGTTTTCTTTGCAAAGATACTGGAGTGGTTTGCCATTTCCTTCTCCACAATGTTATGTAGAAGGAATGAATTAATGAATGAGCATTTATTATTAATCTTATAAAGCACTGGAGACACAAATGGAAAAGCAAGATAGTCCCCATTCTCAAAGTGCTCATATTCTAATGGGGGAAACAACACATATGGGAGCTTTTTGCTGCAAGACAAATGGAAAGGCCCATTTACTTAGGATGCAGCTAAGCAGACAGTAATGCATCTTTCATAATGTCATTTCCACCAATAAAACCTTGTTTCTGATGTTGAGCCTCCTGACAATACCAAGGACTTTAGTGGGATTTCTAGGTCAGCATTCATATGACTGATAAAGAGGCAGGAACTGCATCTCTGCAAGGGTTGTGGGAGCTATGATGGAAGAAAGGTCAGTGGTCAGGAGTGACTAGAAATCCAGGAGAGGGGGTGCTACTATTCCCAGGACTCTTAAGTTTATCTTCCCAGTAGAGGCAGTTAGCATTTTGTGTTGGTAGTGATGGAGATAACAGGCTATCGCCACAATGTTTGCTTTTTCTAGAAGGCTACAAAGGGCAGGCTAGAAGAGGGTTTATACTTCAAACTGCTTCAGGCTGAAGCAGCTTATTCAATACCAAATGGATATTTCCTTCCTTCTTCCTGTCCTTAGATTGTATTACATCCCCAGGCATAAGAACTTAAAAGAGAAAAGGCTCCCTTAGCATCAATCTTTGATATTTCTGCCACCTGTATCTAATATCAGATCAACATGTTCACTTAGAAACAAGCCATTTCTATCTAGGGCTACCTGCATCCCTTCTGGCAACAGTGATTAGACAACACAAAATCATAGAAGAGGATATCAATCTGATTGAAATACCACAAAGGCAGCTCTTTGTGAGGGAGCCAACTGATTTGATATCTTGACAGGCTAATCTACACAGATCACAGAAATCAAATTGTCAGAACCTATAAAGGTTTGTGTCCTCTATAATTAAGGGACAATTACTTCTTTAGTGAAAACCTAAATGATTCTCCATTTTTTCCCCTCAAATTCTTCACAAGATCCATAGCTGGCAATCAGTTTTCTTAGTAGGTCTTATAAATTACTAATCATAAGGTAAGCAGTATATATTCTAAGGAATCTTTCTAAGTATTCCTTGCCAGCATTGCTGTTCGTAGTCATCCCTCCAAAGGTTGTATGGGTGACCCTCAATTTTAAGATGGGGAAACAAGGTTGCAAAGTGACTTGGCAGAACATTATTCTCGACTTCAAGTATTATTTAATGGGCTATTCTATAGAAGGGGGATTAGACACATTCTATTTGGAAATGTGGAAGGAAGCTGTGGAAGATTTTTAGCTCAATACAAGGAAAGCTTTCTTAACATTTAAACTATAAAAATTGCAGTGGGCTGTCGGAAGTAGTGTGCTTCTTATCACTGAAAAGTCTTTGAGCAGAGGCTGGATGACATGAAGGAAATATTGCCTGGCATACAGTAAATGCTTAATAAGTGCTTTACTTGTTTATGGGATGCTTCTTTTGGGCTTCTGAAGTCCCTTCCAATTCTATGATTCTATGCGTTGTCTACTCTCTCAAACACTATAGGAGAGAAGTTATGTCTCTTAAGAAGAACTTTAGAGTTCCATCTAGAATTTGACTCCTGGGGCCACAAGGCTTAGGGAAGAACAAATCTCTATAGTTCTAGAGGTGTAATTTGCACCAACTTACTTGATCTGTCAAACTCTCCTGCCTATGAACATCTAAAATGGAGCTCAAATATTAGAGCTGAGTCAAGTATGGAAGAACCTGAAAACCTGAGACCTTCAGGCTTTTTGAAAACAGGCTACCAATTCTTGGCTTATCACCCATTCCCTCTAATCATGAGCTATAAAGAAGTCCTTCTAGTTTCTAGTTTCTGTTAGCAGAATAAAGGATTCTGCTTTCAGAATTCTACTACAAAGACAAAGCTACAGACATTGATTTTCCCAGTTCTATTTTATTAACAATCACTTTTATAAGAACACCTTGTTTTAACCTGGCTCCTTCCTCCCAAAGGGCTTTACCTCATTTTCATATCACTCATATTTTACCTCTCCCACACAATAAGACAGAATGAAGTTATCCCCATTTCACATTCATCCATGCCTTTCAACGGTTTTTAAGGTACTGAAGGAAGTACAAAAATAAGACACTGTTCCTGCTGTATAGGAAAGAAAACTAACATACAAGAAATAACCTGCATAACCTAACAGTGAATTAGTGGTGAAGACAGGATACAATCCAGACATTCCATCATTTATTCTAGTCCTCTGCACTCCCTGACTTCCATGTGGGTCATCATAGCTGGGTCTCACTGATGGTCTGGCACTTGTCATTTTGGACGGTGCCTGTGATTGTGCTGATAAAAGGAACTCCCCAGGCAGATACCTGCACTGCCTGAGGCCCTAAGAGGTCCAGTACTTCCCTGGGCACAGAGCAGACACAAGTCTTTTTAACTAAAAGGCCAACACTTTCTCCACTACACCATGGTGTCATGCCGTTTAGAACTGGCTAAAACAAATGAATGAATGGCTGTGGCTCCAGGATCTGGGATTATCTTGACAGAAAGCAGCATGGGAATCTGCTGGATGGAATTCATAGGCTTGTTGATGTGACCGCCTGGTGTGCTAAGATCTCTTGGCAGCTCCTGTATACTTCAATCAAGCAGTCCAGTCGGGGCTTGGCACTCTAAAGCCCAGCGAGGAGAAATACAGAGTTAGAACTAATGATTTTTGGAAGTTATTGGTACCTTGAAAGACAAACCAGCCCAGTCCACCAGTTTCACAAAAAGCTCTATATTCATGTGTAAACACTCTTTACCCATTAATTAATTCAAATATTTATTAAGTACCTATTGTGTGCCAAGTACTGTGGAGTTTCAAAGGTATATAAATCACCATATCTAGTGGCTCAAAGAGTTTAGCCCCGATCTGAATTTAAAAAGATAAAGCAGGGGTGGCTAGGTAGTGCAGTGAATAGAGCACCAACCCTGGAGTCAGGAGGACCTGGGTTCAAATCCAGTCTCAGACACCTAACATTTACTAGCCATGTGACCCTGAGCAAGTCACTTAACCACAACTGCCCTGCCTTCCCCCCTCCAAAATGCAAAAAAAAAAAAAAAAAAGATAAGGCATATCTGGGCTCACCTGGAAGACAGGCACTACTTGTGACACCCCCTGTGGTTCTACTGGGTCCTTCAGTAAAATGCACAGGTAGTAGATTACCTTTTGCTATAATAAATAAAGGGTAGAAACACAAATATATAATACACAGCTTTTTAGTGAGAGTCACCTTCAAAGGGCTACATTCCCAATAGATAACAAATATGTTTCAAGTGTATAAGACAGCAACAAGTTGGGGGAAAAGTGATAATAACATTTTCTAGACTGGCAATAGAGTAAGGTGACCCAGAAGCCAGGCTAGAGAGATGTCTGAAGTGCTAATTCCCTATTATTCATCTACAATAAAGGTAATAACAGACACCCTATTCCAGAGTTGTCACAAAAATAGAGTTTTGTAAACCACAGAGTCATATGTAAGTATGATTCTATAATTTTGCCTACATCATGAGGATGGTAGGCAAGTCACTCCAACTCTCTTGGCTTCACTTATAAATGAGAGAGTTGGATCTGATGATTTCCCTAAGGTCCCTTCTAGTTATGATATTCCATAAGCAAATAAGAACTTGATGCTTCTCTTTGGAGCTGGTCTTCTCAGTGAACAGAAAATAAAGCCTTCACTTTAAAAAGGTGCATGAATATTTTCTGGTCATTAAATGAAGGCTGAATCTACCTAGCACAGAAGTATCTTCAAGTCTAACTACACAGTCAATAATCCTCTGGATATTAAGGGTCTAAGAATATTCCAAAAGGTACATGCTTCAAGAGATGCCTGAAAAGTACTCACCATGTAAATGGCCTCATTGATGACAACATCCTTCACCTTGCCCATCTCAATGAAGGTTGTACTCTCTTTTCCTGAGGCATAGGATGAGGTCATCTGGATGCCAAGAGAGCCAATGATCAATAGGGTTTCTTGATCAATCTTGACAAAGTGGAGGTAACCAAGCAAACCTAAGAGAGTGATGAAGATAGCAGCAGAAAGGACCATAGTGTTCTAAGGAAAGAAGCCAAAAGGAGCCAATGAGAAAACTATACCAAATTTTATGTGTCCTCATTATCCCAGCTATGACAAAACAGGCACAACACCAAAAGATGGTGCCTAGGGTCCAGCAATGGGAAGGATAAGTTAAGAATTCCTATCCAGCAATACAAAGGAGACAAGGGAAATGAGAATAGAGGAAGAAAGAAAGAGAGAGAGAGAAAAAGAGAGAGAGAGGGAGGGAGGGAGGGGGAGAGAGAGAGAGAGAAAGAAAGAAAGAAAGAAAGAAAGAAAGAGGAAGGGAGAGAGAGAATGAGAGAAAGATAGAAAGAGGAAGGGAGAGAAAGAAAAAAATGAAGGAAGGAAAGAAAGAAAGAAAAGAGAAACAAAGAAAGAAAATAGTTTTCAAATTAAGCACCGAGGGGTGGCTAGGTGATATAGCGAATAGAGCACCAGCCCTGGAATCAGGAGGACCTGAGTTCAAATCTGCCCTCAGACACTTAACACTTACTAGCTGTGTGACTTTGCCCTGCCTTCCCCCTCTCCAAAAAAACAAAACAAATAAATTAAGCACTGAGATGCCATGAAGATTGTATGATGTAGCCTTTGCTCCATCATCAGTCTTAGAAGGTTCTCCTCCAAAGATTTCAATATTGGAACTTCAGACTTTTCCTTTTACTTCTCTCTAGTTGTCCCAGTGTTGCTTGAGCACAACTGGCTCATTCATTCATTTAGAATATAAGACTGCCTTACAGTATCTTAGGATACAGAAAGGAAAATTAGAGATCCATAATCATTACTTAAACTAATCAACTATAGTTTTACTCGTTAATTGGATGATTAGGGGGTTTTTCTGGTTTTTTTTTTTGGAAGGCAATTAGGGTTAAGTGACTTGCCCAAGGTTACATGGCTAGTAAAGTGTTATGTGTCTGAGGCCAAATTTGAACTCAGGTCCTCCTGACTCCAGGGCCGGTGCTAGGTTTTTAAGCTATTTCATGCTAGGACAACTACTCACACCTATAGTCCCAATCCTTGGCTTACTCAGTCTTTCGATTGCTGGCACCCAGAAATACTCCTCAGTTATATATCCAAACAGCTCTTTATATAACCACCCATCCCCTGAACTTCAATTCATTACGCATTTATTAAGTCATCAAACTAACAAGCAATTACTTAATGCCTACTATGTGCCAGGCACTGTGCTCGCAATCAAGTTATGGAGACAAAATTCAAACAACTATGTACAAACAAGAGATAGGATAAATTGTAGATAATCAACAGAAGGAATTGTAGCATTAAGAGGGATAAGAAAAGGCTTCTTGTAGAAAATGAGACTTTAAACTGAGACTTGAAAGAAGCCAGGGAAACCAGGAAGAAGAGGTGGGGAAGGAGAGAATTCCAAGCATTCGGAAGCCAGTGCCACTGAACTATATAATGCTATGGAAGAGGATAAAATGTAAGAAAACTGGAAAGGTATGAAGACTTTAAAAGTCAAAGGATGGTATATTTGATCCTGGAAGTAATAAGTCACTAGAGTTTGAGGAGGAACAGTCTCTGCACTTTGACAGCTGAATGGAGGAAGGACTGGAGTGAGGTGAGACTTAGGGCAGGGAAACAAACTTGGCAGGCTATTGTAATAATCCAGGTGTAAGGTAATAAAGACCTGTGCCAGGATGGTGGCACTGTCAGAAAAATACATAGCCCCTGCTATGTACCAGGTGCTGTGCTAAGCACTAGGTATACAAAGAAAGGTAAAAGACAGTCTCTGTCCTCAAAGAGCTCACAGAAATGAGGGAGACAGCATGCAAATAACTACATACAAGCAAGAAATATACAGGATAAACTGAAAATAATCAACAGAGGGAAGGCACTAGTATTAAGAGGAATCAGAAAAGGCTTCCTGTAGAAGGTGGGATTTTAGCTGGGACTGAAGGAAGCTAGGAAATGGGGATGCAGAGGGAGAGAATTCCAGAATGACGTATTACATCACTATCATATGAGACACAGCTGAAGGACCTGGGAATGGTTGCTTGAAAAAGACTTATAGGAAACAAGATAATTGTCTTCAAAAAGGGCTGTCATATGGAAGAAATACTCAACTTTTTCTATGTAGTTTCATATGACAGAACTAGGACCAATGTATCAGTTATATGAAGGAAGATTCAACTCAATACTCTAATGCTCTAGTTTCCAAATTCAACTCAATACATGAATTTTGTACAAAGAGATCCAAAATTAAATGGGCTACCTTGTGAAGGTGTAAATTTCCTGTCACAGGACATATTTAAGCAAAGTTTAGAATAACAACTATTAGGGATGTTGTAAAGGAGATTCCTGTGTGGACAGTAGATTGGTCTGGATGACCTTCTCAACCAAAGGTTGAGGTTATGACCAGACAGCTATCAGCTCAAGGCCTCATTTCTAAAATATATAGACAACTGAGCCAAATTTATATGAATACAAGTCATTCCCCAATTGAAAAATGGTCAGAGAATATGAACAGGCAATTTTCAGATGAAGAAATTAAAGCTATCTATAATCACAAGAAAAAAATGCTCTCAATCACTATTGATTAGAGAAATACAAATCAAAACAACTCTGGGGTATGACATCACACTTATCAGATTGGCTAATATGACAAAACAGGAAAACGATAAATATTGGATGTGAGAAAATTGGAACACTAATACATTGTTCGTAAAGTTATGAACTGACCCAACCATTCTAGAGAGCAATCTGGAACTATGCCCAAAGGGCTATAAAACTGTGCATACTCGGCTGTGGCCGCTGTTGCCACCCCTCGATGTCGCTGCTGCCTTTAAATGCTCGGGCTTGGCGTCGCCGCTGCTGCAGCGGCGGCGGCGGGCTGGGCAGGGCTCCAGCTCCTCAGCGCTGGCGGCGGCGGCAACGGCTGCTGCTCAGGATGAGGGCTGCCATGGCTCTACTCACCATGCTTGCCAGCCTGCTCCTCTTCCTGTACCTCCTGTGACTCACAGCCGACGGGCACCTGAGCTCCAGGGACTGGAAGGGCGAAGCCAAGAAGGCTATCAACTTTAGCCCCGAAATGCCCAGGAGGCTCGCCTTCCCTTTGGCACCAGCCGCCCTCCCGACAAACAGCACAAATCTGAGTATAAAAAAAGCCGCTTCACCTGCCACCAGAATGCAAAAATCTACAAGAAACACTTTGGTCTTCATTTATGAAAAAGAAAAGATATTCTCTCTGAATTATCTTGAAAATTGACTCCTGAGTGCCAGTGGCCAATATTGTAATGTCTGCAGCGTCAATTTCTACATGAAGTCAATCAGGTCCTCTTCCCAAAATCCAGCTTCTTAAGGACTAACCTCATTTCCTCAGCACTGATGTGGATAAGTTCAGATGTGACAATTTCACAGCCATCGGCAATGAGGATGTATCAGCTTAGAAACTGCAGCAGTTCTGTTCTATTTTGTGTCTACTTGTCCTTTCCTTCCAATTTATATATGTGTGTATATATAAACAATAAATAAAAGCATAAATATAAAAAAAACTGCATACTCTTTGATTCAGAAATACCACTACTAAGTCTGCATCCCAAAGAGACCATAAAAAAGGAAAAAGACCCACATGTACAAAAATATTTATAGCAGCTCTTTTCATGGTGGCCAAGAATTAGAAATTGAGGGGATGGACATCAACTGGAGAATGGCTGAACAAGTTATGGTATATGAATATAATGGAATACTGTTGTACCATAAGAAATGATGAGCAGGTAGATTTCATAAAAACCTGGAAAGACTTACATGAATTGATGCTGAGTGAAGTACACAGACTTTGTACATGTACATGTACGCATAACATTGTACATAGTAACAGCAACAGTGTGATAGATTAAGCTCTTCTCAGCAATGCAAGGATCTAAGACAATTCCAAAAGACTGATGAAAATGCTATCCACATCCAGAGAAATAACTATGGAGTCTGAATGCAGATTGAAGCATACTATTTTTTCTTTCTTATGGTTTTTCCCTTTTGTTCTGATTCTTCTTTCATAACATGACTAATGTTGATATATGTTTATAATGATTATACATGCCTATGTACATTGCCGATATCAGATTGCATACTGTCTTGGGGAAGGGGGAGAAGACACAGCGGGAAATTTATAACTTATGGAAGTGAATGTTGAAAACTAAAAATAAATAAATAATTTTTAAAAATAAAATAAAAATAGCTACCAGTCACTTACACAAAAACATTAATAAGGTCATTTGGAAGCATGGGGCTCTTCAAGGAGCAGGAACTGTCCTATCATGTAGTGCTTACAATGAAAGGTTGGGGCAGCACTGGTGCCTAGGGAAGAAAATCACACTGGGTTGTCTAAAGATGGTCCTGTTCAGGAAAGAAAAGAAAAACTATTTATCTATATGGTCCCAGGACTCAGAATTCAGGCAAGTAGTATTACAATATAGGTTGAGTAGTTTTTGTGAGTAAGCCTGAGAACCTTACCACCATCTAACACATTATGTCAATTTCTTTTAAAAAGTTTTAAACATACTTTCTACTGAGCTTTTGGAATGTGTCTAAATTAGAAAATACCTAATTCTCCATCTATGGTACTTAAGGTTTTTTTAAATAAGGCATGCCTAAAAAAGGTAATACAACCTTAGCCTGTAATAATTTAAGTATAATATTCATATTACAGAAAGTAAAGGCCATAGGATTTAAAGATATAAGGAACTTTGGAGATTATCTAAACACCTAATTTTCAGATGAAAAAACTGAATGAAAACTCAAGAGGCTAAGTAAAATTGCCCAACATTACACAGGTAGTAAGGGTGTTAGGTCACTTCTGGAGTGTTGTGTTTAATTTAATTTATTTATTTATTCTTTAATTGTTTGTTTCCTTTTTGTTTACAGGAGTCAATTCCACAATTCCCTGAGTTTCACATTTTGTCCCCTTTCCTCCCCTCCCCCCCATGGTGTCATGTAGTCAAGTACAGGATCTGTAAATACTTTCACATTATACATTAGTCAGGTTATAAAGACGGATTGTATCAGATGGAATGAAGAATGGTAAAAAGGACATAAAACCAAACAAGAGAAGGAAAAAGATCAGGTATTTTGCTTCTACCTGGATATAAATTCAGTTCTTTCTAGTTCTTTCTCTGGATGCACATATTTCTCTCCATCATGAGTCTTTTGGGATTGACTTATATCACTGCATTGCTGAGAAGGGTCCAGTCTATCAAATATCAAAGTTGGTCATCACACATATGTTGTGTCTGTAATTGTGTACAAATTTCTCCTGGTTCTACTCTTCTCACTCAGCATCAGTTTGTATAAGCCTCTCCAGGTAAATATGAAGACCATCTGCTCCTCATTTCTTATAGCACAATAGTATTCCATAACATGCATATACCACAGCTTGTTCAGCCATTCCCCAATTGATAGGCACCCCCTTAATTTCCAATTCTTTGCCACCACAAAAAAAGCTGCTATAAACATTTTTGTACATATGGGTCTTCCTCCCATTTCTATGATCTCTTTGAGATAAAACCCTAGAAGTGGTATTGCTGGGTCAAAGGATATGAAAGCATTTACAGCCCTTTGGGCATAATTCCAGATTGCTCTCCAGAAAGGCTGGATCAGTTCGTTTTGTTTCATTTTAATGAGCCAACTGGAGTTATTAAAAGGAGTGAAGGAAACTAGGTGGCAGAAAGGTTAGAACGCTGGACTTGGAGTTAGGAAGACCTAGGGTCCAATCTTGCCAGTGGTTGGTTAGGTTACTAGCTCTGTGACACTGGGAAAAAAGTCACTTAATGTCCCTCAGTCTCAGTTTCCCCATCTGCAAAATGGATAACAGCCCCTACCCTGCAGGGCTGTTGTGAGGTAAAAATAAGATAATACATGTAAAATGCCTGGCAAGCCTTAAAGTACTAAATGTTACATATTAGAGGACTATGTGACACAGCAGAAGTCACTTAACCTCTCTACGAGCCTCAGCAAATAAGTCAGTCCTAAACAGTTGCCTAAGTTAGAGTAATAGTAGATAACTAAGACATGGAAAGCAGGGGGGAGGAGAGGTGACCAGGATAGAGACAGATCAGAAAACCACATATCATAGAAGAATGGGTTGCATCTGTCTGAGGAAGAATAAAAATCAGAGGCATTAATACTAGCTGTCTCCAAACACTTAAAGGGCTGTCCAGTAGAAAAAGTTATAGATTTATTCTATGTTGTACCAAAAGGCTAAACTAGAAAGAAGAAAGCTGTGGTAAATCAATCAACCACCATTTAGTTAAGATCCACTGTGCTAAATATTGGGAATACAATGAAAACATCAAAATAATCCCTGCCCTCAAGGAGTTTGCATAAAATCTATTTTATGAAGGAAAACAACATAAGTAAATATAAAATGTAGATTCAATAAATATGAGTTAACCTGGAGGGAAGGGGGCTGGAAATCAGGCAAAATCTGATATAGGAAGTGACACCTAATCTGGGTTTTCAAAGTCTAAAAGGAGGCCTTGAGAAGGTAATGTGTTCCAGGAATAGAGGACAGCTTGTGTAAAGGAATGGAGACAAGAGGTGGGGTATCTTGTTTGAGGAACAGCTGGTTAGGCTGGATTGTAGAGTAAATGGAATAATATGTAAATCTGGAACGATAGGCTGGAACTAGACTATGAAGAGTTTTAAATG
This sequence comes from Petaurus breviceps papuanus, assembly GCF_028583685.1. Classification (NCBI taxonomy): domain Eukaryota; kingdom Metazoa; phylum Chordata; class Mammalia; order Diprotodontia; family Petauridae; genus Petaurus; species Petaurus breviceps. The sequence goes on from NW_027187393.1 coordinate 15,197, forward strand.
TCAAATTCGAGTTTATATTTTGTTTTAAAAGGCAATGGAGGGAACTGGAAAAGCACTGCAATGCTACTCAACTGCCTCATGTACAAAATTCATTACTACTGCTTTGGAAAGGTTTTCACTAAAGCCAAGCCAATCCAAAGCTTTTGATAGGATCAGAAATGCTGAGATCAGTAACAGGTTTTAAGCCTGATGTCCTAGAAGAAGCATATTCTGATATGATTCTGACACATGACAGTTCCTACTCAAGTTGGAACACTGGCTAGTCAAAGACATTATTAATCATCACCTTTGCCTCCAACATGCAGTGAACTGAATTCATCTTTATCCAAAAGTTACACATTGTTTTCACATGGAGTTTGTCAAAACAGGGCAGAATGAGATGCAAATTACCTGCTAATTTTGCCTTGGGCAGTACAGGCTGAAACAAGTGTAATTCCTTTTGTAATTATAAGCTGGTTGTGGAATGAAACGTTGGCTAGCTTTGTAACAGTCAATTAAAGAGGTAAGAAAAAAATTTTCTTAAATAAAGCTAATGGAAAGCTTTCTAGGGAGATAGCCAGACCTCTGCTTTAGGAATACACTTTGGCAGTTCACAGGATAATTCCCAATGACCTCAGAAATCAGGTCTATCATTTTACAGATGGGTGCCACACGTCTTATTTTAAAGTTTAGAGTCTAGTTCTTCCTTATTTCCAAACCCAACGCCAAGGTTCTATCCCAGTGCAAGGGGCCTTTCTGGCCCCTGCCCCCAGCCACCCACCCCACCACCTTCCCTCTGAGATGAACTCCCATTTATGCGATATATATTTATCTTGTACATTTATTTTGCGTGTCGTCATCTCCACTAGAATGCAAGCTCCATAAAGGCAGGGATTCTTTTTGCCTTTCTTTGTATCCCCACAGAGCCTGGTACACACATTGACCGATTTAAATGCTTGTTGACTATGCCACCGTTTTAGCTCCACAAAAGGAGTATCCTTCTATCAAATAGCTATCCAACAATAGTAACAACAACTAACATTTATATACGACTATGTGCCAGTCACTATAAGCGCTTTACAACTATTATCTGATCCTTATAACAACACTGGGAGGAATGTGCTATATTATTACTATTCCCATTTTACAGATGAGGAAACTGAGGCAAACGGAGGTGAAGTGCCTTGCCCAAGGTTAGTGCCCCAGCTAGTCAGCATCCCACGCCTAGCAGGTGGAAGTGAGAATCCAGCTGGGGCAGAAGGGGAGGGTGGCCAGCATCTGGAGCCCGGCCAGAGGGGAGGGCAGGGCCCGTACCTGGCAGAGAGTGAAGAGCCCGTAGGCCACCAGCCACACTGTGCAGGTGGCGGCGGTGAGCGAGCGTAGCGAGAGCCTCGGGCAGCCGAGGCAGAACTCCCGGCAGGAGGGGGAGTAGTAGCGGCGCTGGAGAGCCAGGCAACCGCCATCGATATCCGAGAAGCTACGTTGCTCCTCCATAGGCCCCAGCCTACCTCTACACAAACTCGCGGCGAAACCACGCCCACTCTCCGATACGCACTTCCGGAAGTGGGCCAATTCGGCCCCGCCTCCGCCCTGGTCTCGCGATTCTTCGAGGAAACTTGCGCTGAGAAGGTGGCAGAGGGTTTTTGTGGTTGTGACGCGTCTCCCGCTTTGAAAAACGGTCCCCCGAGGTTCCACTTCCGTTTCCTCGGGTTATCAAGGTGCGGAGCGAAGGCAGCCACCTCTTGGCCTTGCTTTTTGAGCCTCTTAGGCTAAACGTGCGGAAACCACCAGACTTCAAAATTACAAAACCGCCTACCTTGGCCTGTGGCGGTTCGAGCTTTGCGAAAGCTCCGGTTCCCCCAGCCTGAGGTAGAGAGGCCAGAGGATGAGGCCGAGTTGCGGAGCCTCGGATCAGGGAAAAAGAAGCCTCGAATCCGGAAGGAGGGTGGTTTGTGAATACTGCTGTCTGCAAGGGGGCTTCGAGTTCTGCACCTCAGGGCATGTAGGAATGATTAGTTATGCTCCTCAAAGGGAGTATCATTTCAGTAGTGGATGCCCAGATGTAAAGATGGTGAGCGGAGTTACACAATGTTCAGATTGGCAAAGCCACCACTAGTGGGGAGAAATCATGAAGTATATTGACTCTGGCATGCCACCTTACAGCAAACTGCCCTCAGTTTTGTTTTTTTCCATCCAAAATAACAGCTGAACAAAAGTCAATTTAGAACTGAAGACTGTATCCCTACTGAACAAATAAGCTGGACTGAGGCTTTGTCTGGTAGAGCTAACAGTTTACAGATAGGCACCAAGGAACTAATTAAATAACAGAGGCTGTATTTCACAATATGCCAAATGTTGGAAGTATTGGTGGTATAATGGAAACAACACAGGATTAGAATCTAGACTAGAGTCCTGGTTCTGCTACTTAAGTAGCTATGTGACCTTGGGCAAGTTACTTTTTTTAGGGCCTCAGATTTCTCATTTATAAAATTGAGAGGGTTGGCACAAATGATTTTTTAGGGTCCTTTCTAGCTCTAACATTGTGTGTATATGTTTGGTTTCTAATTGGTATTCCTCCATAATCTTATTCTCTGGTTGTTGGTGTTTTAGAAGAATCATCTCTTTTGAGATGCCATGTTTTATTTCTGTACCCTGAGTGAAGTAACAAAAAAAAGCCCTTTGAGAAAACTGCTAACCACTTTTTTTAGTACATAATTGTGAATTAAAAATAGTCTTATCAGTGAAAGTACTTTTATAAAAGAGTGAATGTTCTTGAGCATAAATGATGCTGAAAAAAAGTCTTTTAAACCTTTTCTATTCAATTAAATTTCAGCATGTCAAGTTCTCTTATAGAATCTGACTCATTAAAATTCAACTACTTGCTACTTCCTTGGCCCCCAACTAGAGTGTAAGAGGTAACAAAATCTAAATAGGGAACAGTCTGAGATCTCTTAAAAACTTGCACATCAAAGCCTCCTAGAGAATACAAGAGGGCAACTTCTATACAGCAGCAAGAGATTGGCATTTTGTCAGATCTCTTTAGTAAACAGATTTTTCAAGTCCAAAAGTCTGTATAAATAATAGCCAAAGGACACATCCAACTCCTTACTCAGCTGAGTTTAACAGTAATCAACCACAAACATTTATTGCAGCCTACTGTGTGCGGTGTTCTAGGACAGGTGTTAAGGGTTAAACATAAACTAGACAAGTAGCATGAAAAACACCCTTTTGCCTCTTGAGCTCTCTTCTCTCTTCAGGCCTGGAAGCCTGAACATTACCTGTCAACCAGGGTAATGGCATTTCTCCTGCTTGACCAGGCTGATCAAGTCCTGTTCCTAGGGTACCTCCATTTCATACCTCTAGCCACCAAGTCTTCAGTTAGACTGGAATCTTCATGATGATGGAGATCTTCCTCTGGAAACATTGGCTCCCAAAGGTTCCTTTACCTAATACTGCTGGTAATCATCAAAGAAACCTGCAAACCACTCTCCTTGTGCCAGAAGGTCCCTTCACAGCCCTCCTCTAGTAAGAGAAAAATGGCCCAAGTATACCAGAGAATTAGATTATTTATGGTAAGGCCTAACAATTCAGGAGGTAGCAAATGTTTTCATGACTCATCTCTAAGAAAAGCCCTACCTCTCCATGGGAGAGAAACATGACTCTAGTATACCAGAGAAGACTAGTAGTGACTAGGCCAGGCCCTGTTTCAAAATCCTTTCCCTCCCCCACTGCCAAGAAGTATACTAGCCTCATTGTCCCTGAAGGGAGCCTTTGAAAGCCCCCTTTGTAGCCATACCCTGATGAAATGAACATATGCTTTGAGTATGTCAGAAAATTAGACCATTTATGGCAAAGCCAAATCCTAATGGTGCTACTAGACCCAACAAGCATTTTTATGACCAAATATGTTTGAAAATCCTCAGTTTTTGACATTTCTAGTTAAGATAGGATTGTGAAAGGTTGTAGAGAATCCCACATAAAGCCTAAGCAATATCTGAAAAAGATCCCAGAAATACCAACGACAAAACAAGAAACAGAGTTTTTCTACCCAGGCCACAATGTTACAAAAAGATAGCAAGGAACTACTAAAGGCCAGGAGAAGAAGTGAGGAAAGAAAGTGGGCTCAGATAAAGGTAGAAACATTCACAAGTGGTTAAGAGGAGCCCCACCAGAAAGCCTAAACAAGCAACCAAAAAGGAACTTGAAGCCAGCCACAATTGTGAACAGAGACTTTTATAAGCCAACTGAAGAGCTTCAGCAATTGTAAACATAAAGCTAGATCCTTACCCAGGCAGCATAGAATAGCAGCAGAAAGACAGAACCTCCAGAAGTTACTGCACAGGGAGACAGGACCTAGTACTTAAAACACTGGGGGCCACAGCAGATTATGGGGCCAATATACTGCCTGGACACTAAAGCTAGAAGGACCACATGAAACCATCTGATACCAGTGTGATTTTTTTTAACAACCCACTTGAGTCTGTTAGGGCCCAAAAAGTAGAGAATGAACAATTGATTGGGGATCATGAAAGGATGAAGCAGAACCTGACCAAGACTAGAATCTACAATGAACTAAGTCATTGAATTTTCCCTCAATATCAGACATGCCATTTGCAGCAGTGTCAGCATTTAAAAGAAGGAAATGGTACCAAACAAGGACTACCTAACTAAGAGTATCAGAAGGGGTAGACCCAAGTCACAAAAATCCCAGTCCAAGAACTGAGGATAAAAAACAAAAATACAATATAAGAAATACTGTGGGTTAAGAGAAACCCAAAAGAGAGTAACCCAACAATTACTACAAGCAAAACCTCAGAAAAAAACAACTCTGAGATTCCACTTCACATTCATTAGATTGGCAAAAAAGACAAAATAATTGTTGGAGGGAGGCACACTAATGCACTGTTGGCAAAGTTGTGCGGTGTTAAAACCATTTTGGAAGGCAGTTTGGAATTGGAGCTATATCCCAAAATTTATACTTTGAGCCACTGATTTCATTACTAATCTTCAAAACCCCAAATAGGTCAAAGAAGATAAACCATATATACAAAAAAATATTGTTACTTGTTGTAAGAGACTGGCTTAGTTTGCCATTTCCTTCTCCAGTTCATTTTTACAGAATGAGGAACTGAGACAAACTAGGTTAAGTGACTTGTTCAGGGTCACACAGCTGGTAAGTGTCAGGCCAAATTTGAACTTGAAGATGAGTCTTCTGGACTTCAAGCCAAGCAGTCTATCCACTGTGCTACCTAACTGCCCCCAAAAAATGCATTTTATGCATTTTTATTACTGCAAATTAAGAGGAGGAAGAGAGAGGGGTAGTGATTGCTCATCAGTTGGGGAATAGCTAAACAAATTATGGTGTATAAGTATAGTATTGCTCCTTAAGAAATGACAAAAGAGGAGCGGCCAGGTGGCTTCAGTGAGTAGAGAACGGGCCCCAGTGTTGGGATGATCTGGGGATCGAATCCGGGCTCAGATACTTAGCACCACACCCAGAAATAACTGGCCATGTAACCTTGAGCAAGTTATTTAACCCCAATTGCTTTAAAAAAAAATGACAAAAGAGACTTATTAAAAAAAAAAAGAATTGTGTGAACATGCAGAGTGAATTGAACAAAACCAGGTGAATAATTTTTATAATTACAACATTGTAAAGAAAAACAACTTTGAAAAACTTAAGACTAATCAACACTTAAGAACTCTGATCAATTAGGACTCTTAGATCAATGATGAAGTATACTGCCTACCTCTTGGGTTTTAGATGGACTTAGACCTGATAGACTTAGAAACGATGAATGATACATTTTCAGGCATGGGTAAAGTGTGGATTTGTTTTGTGTGACTATACTTGTTATAAAGAAGCACTTTGGGTGGGGGCAGGAATGGGGCAATGTGGAGATAGTGATATTAAAATGAAGAAAGAAAAGATCAATGAATCATTAAAAAAAGAACAGAAAGATGTTCAGAAGAGGGCACAGACAAGTAGAGCACTACATAGAGAAACTATGTAGAAGTAATATTTTTAAGTATGAAATATTACAAAAAATAAGTTGTACTTCCTAGGGATTCATGTTTTATATGCAGTTCTCTTTTTCTATTCTATATGGAGGCAAATGCAGGTATTTATTGATGTTTGTAATGTTCATAATAATAAAAAGGACAATTATTTTTAAAAGAAAATCTCTATTTCCTCCATTCATCTCCAGAGGTAAATGATCCCTGACCTCATGAAAGTACTGATATAAAGGAGATTGTTTTTTAAGTACTGGTTGGACTAGACATCTATCAAGTTCCTTTCTGGCTCTGAAATTGATTCTGTCATAAGCCAATAGTAGAAAAGCTCACTTGTAAAAAGAGATATGATACCATTGGTTTTGTTTTCTTTTGTTTTTTAAACAGTACAATAGCTAGAATATGGTGTTTCATTGCAATTATCAGATGACAACTGTTTAAACTACTTGAAAATGGGGCAACAGTTTCTTTGTATTTTTCTCAATTTGCACTTAATACCCATATTTCTGAAAATATGGACATTGAAGAAAAACAAGCTGGGGAAACAAATTCCAGGAATTCAATTAGGTCAATATAAGTCTATGAGACTGCCTTCAAAAACTTGAACTGCCCATTAAAGATGTAAAAGGGGTTAAATGGCATCTTTTTAGAAGCTTTACTTGGCACAATTCACCCCTCTTTTAAAGATGGAGGCTAGTTTCTAGATGTGCTATAGGACCCCTGACTCACCAATTCCTCAGCTTCTCCAGTTTTGACCCAGCTCATTGACCACATATCTGTATGATCTTCCTGCCACCCAGAATTGGTTTTTGCCTACAACTTTCTTTTCCCCTGCTTGGCTTCTTACTCTAGTGTGCAATAATCCAGGTCCCTGATCCCTTCTCTTATTGACCTTACCTTGGATCCCTCCTGATATCAAGGCTCAGACCTTATTAGCCAGGCTCAATGCCTGCACCTAGAGGTTCCTAGACCTCCAAGGCATTCCAACATAACTATTACCTACAGGATAATATTTTGGCCCCGTTCTATGTGACTCTGGTGACATGCTTAGCAAATTTTCAGATGCTGTTACTGTGTAACATGAAGGCATTATGAAATGATCCTTAATCCTTAAAAATAAAGATAACCTACATTTGTAGTGCCTCATAGACTCATTCATTCCCTCAAAACAACTCTCAAATACTCAAAAAATATTCTTATATTATTCAAGTAAATGGTACAGGTATTATTTCCATTTTATAGATGAAGAAACTGAGGCTCAAAATGGGTATAATAACTTTCAAACCGCTAAAAATCCAGGATTCTGAGACCAAGTCTAGTGCTTTTCCCATATACTTATTGGGCTTTTGGGGGAGGGGAGGGGAATGCAATTTGCTACACCATTTACCCAAAAAAAATTTTAAATCAGAGAATTTACAAGCCTCTATAACAAATATACAATACTCAATTTCCAATGGCTAAATGATGGAAAGAGAAGAATAGAATAGAGGGAATACAAATTATAAATAAACATTTAAGAAACATTAAGCCTTGGGAGTTGGAGCCAAGATGGCAGAGTAAAAGCAGGGACTTGCTTGAGCTCTCCCCCAAACCCCTCCAAATAACCTCTAAAAAATGACTCTAAACAGAGTCATTCTGTAACAGAGAGAAGAACAGTTTGGATTGCTGAGTAAAAGATGGGAATATTGTAATGTCTGATGAGGCTGGGAAAAAAAGGTGGAGTCCAGGTTATACAGGACTTTAAGAGTTTAACTGATATCCAATTGATAAATGTAATGCCACGAACAAGCAGCTTTCCAGAAGAATGCTACTGTGATCAGCTTTTAAGGTTCTGATTACACAGTATAGTGATTACTCTATTCCATGACAAAAGCAAAACATCCACAGAAAATCAAGGTACAGCATTCACACAATATTACAACTTATCACAGAAAATCACAATATAATATTCACAACATAGTCTCAAAGTAAAACAGTCACTCTTAAGTTAACTCAATCAGTCACTTATCAGTAGTCTCAAAGTACATAGTCAAAGTCTTCCACTCATGGGGCAAAGTCTTGATTAACTCAATAAGTCACTTATCAGTCTTCCACTCTTGGGGCAAAATCTTGATTAATTCAGTCACTTATTCAGCAAAGTCTTATTAAGTATCATACACAAAACCCTCCACCCCTTAGGTCACTAGTAAACTATAATTCCATAATTACTCAGTACCCAAGGAGAAGTCTTTTCATCTTGACTTGGGGCCTATTCTGAGATTCCCTGGATCCCCTTCCATGGTCCCAGATGCTACCTGGATTCATCAGACTGTCACTTGGGTTCAATGGCAGACAGCTCCCAGTTCCTTGACCAGCTCTCTGCACAGGTCCTGCTCCACAGTGAAGTTCACAGGGTCTGGTCCATGTTAGATCCTTCACCATTGCTGCTCCAGGGAATTCAAGGTTCAACCAAGCCACAAACAAAGTCTCAACATCCCAGTCATGCTTCCTCAGTCACCTGGGCTCCTGTGCTCCTGGGCTCCTGGGCTTCCGGGCTCCCATCCAGAAGAAGCACCACCACCACAAGCTCCCAGGAAATTCTGGCTCAGTTCTCCATTCTTCTGTAGCTGCTCTGCCACCAGATCTTAGTCTCAACTTACAAGGAAGCAAAGATGGTCAATTCTCAACACAACATGTATTATTTATCATACAGGCTTTCTTGAAATGAAAATTTATTGTTACATATTTTGAATCCTCTCATATTCTGTTATGCACACAACATGCCTTTTTTTCTTCTTAACTTTGTATTTAAGTTCCAATATTTAAGTTTATGATATGTTTTTGTTTCTTTTCTCTATTCCATATTTGTGTTCAGGCATTTGAGTCTAAAATAAAATTTAAAAAAAACAAAAGTACGCATGTGTACAAAAATATTTATAGTAGCTCTTTTTTTGGCAGACAAAGTATTGGAAATTGAGGGGATATTCATCAAGTGGGAAATGCCTGAACAAGTTGTGGTATATGAATGTAATGAAATATTATTGTGCTATAAGAAATGATGAACAGGTGGACTTTAGGGAAACCAGGAAAGACTTATATGAATGAGGCTGAGTGAGAGTAGTAGAACCAGGAGAACATTGTACACAGTAACAGCCACAGTGTGTGAGGACTGATTTTGATAGATTTAGCCTTTCTTAGCAATGCAAGGACCTAAAACAATTCCAAAGAATACATGATGGAAAATGCCAGTCACATCCAGAGAAAGAACTATGGAGTCAGAATGTAGAACTAAGCAGACTATTTATTTCGTTTCTTGTTTTATTTTGATTTTTTTTCTTTCTCATTGTTTTCCCTATTTGTTATAATTCTTCTATGAAACATGACTAATGTGAAAATGTGTTTAATAGGAATGTATGCCTGGAGCCCATATCAGATTGCAAACCATATTAGGGAGGGGAACGGAGGGAGGGGGAGGGGAAATTTAAAACTTATGGAAGTGATTTTTGAAAATTAAAAATAACAATAATTTTTTAAAAAGTGGTAGTGAGCAGGCAGACTTCAGAAAAATCTGGAAAGATGTATATGAACTGATGCTGGGTGAAGTGAGCAGAACCAGGAGAACATTTTATATATAGTAACAGCAACACTGTCTGTTGACTAACTTTGATAGAATTAGCTCTTCTCAGCAATGCAAAGATCTAAGACAACTCCAAAAGACCCATGATAGAAAATGCTATCCACATCCAGAGAAAGAACTATGGAATTTGAATGCAGATCAAAGCTAACAATTTGCTTTCTTTTTTTATTTTGTTTTGTTTTGTTTTTCTTTCTCATGAGTCCTCCCATTGGTTCTAATTCTTTACAACATGACTAATGGTAAATATGTTTAATATGAATGTATATGTAGAGCCTATATCAGATTGCACATTGTCTTGGGGATAGGGGAGGAGAGAGGGGGAAAAATATAAAACTCAAAATCTTGTGGAAGTGTATGTTGAAAATTAAAAATATATAAATTAATTGGAAAAAAAAATAAAAGAAATAATGAACAGGCAGACTTAAAAAAACCTAGAAAGACTTACATGAATTGATGCTGAGTAAAGTGAGCCAGGAGGACACTGTACACAGTAACAGCAACATTTTGTGATGACTAACCTTAATAGACTTACCTCTTCTCAGAAAAGCAAGGATCTAAGACAGCTTCAAGGGACACATGATAGAAAACACTATCCACATTCAGGAAAAGAACTATGGAATCTGAATGCAGATGAAAGCATACTATTTGCTCTCTTTTAAAAAATTTCTTCTTTCTCATGGTTTCTCCCATTGGTTCTAATTTTTCTTTACAACATAACTACTGTGAAAGTATGTTTAAAAATACAAAAAAGGAAAGGACTTATATGTACAAAAATATTTATAGCAACTCTTTTCTGGTGGCAAAGAATTGGGAGTTAAAGGGATGCCCATCAATTGGGGAGTGGCTGAACAAATTGTGGTATATTATTGTGAAGGAATACTATTGTGCTATAAGAAATGATAAGCAGGATACTCTCAGAAAAACCTGGAAAGACTTACACGAGCTGATGCAAAGTGAAATGTACTATGTACAAAGTAATAGCAATATTCTAAGTTGATCACCTATGAATGATTTAGCTATTCTCAGCAATCCAAGACAACTCTGAAGGACTTATAATGAAAAATGCTATCCATCGTCAGAGAAAGAACTAATGTCTGAATACTGATTGAGGCATACTTTTTTTTACTTTATTTTCCTGAGTATTTCCCCCTACTTTTTCTTTCACAACATGGCTTATATGAACATATGAGGGGGGAAGGGAGAAAATTTGCAACTCAAAATCTTAAAAACAAATGTTAAAAATTGTTTTTACATGTAATTGGGGGAAAATAAAATACTATATAATTTTTTTTAGGTTTAACAGAAAATAGGGAGCAGGAACTGCATGGGGAGCTGAACAAGAAACTGTCTGCCTTTGAACTCAGGTAGTAGTTGGTTAGATTGGGGCAGGAGCTGGGACTATGGAAGAGAAACCATGGAAGCTGAGAGCCTGACTCAAGTCAAGATGAAAAGACCTCTCCTTGGTATTTAAAAGCTGACTGATGATATTGTAACTTAATTGTGACCTAGGGGTGGAGGACTTTGACCTTTGTACTTTGTTTCAATTAAGTAGGCTTCTCTCCTTAAGAATGACTAAATTGAGGCGGGTAGGTGGCAAAGTGAATAGAGTACCAGCCCTGGAGTCAGGAGGACCTGAGTTCAAATGCGACCTCAGACACTTACCACAAAAACTAGCCATGTGATCTTGGGCAAGTCACTTAACCCCAATTGCCCTACCTTCCCCCCTCCAAAAAGCAAAAACAAAAAAAGAATGATTGAATTAAGGAGGTACTAAACGATTGAGTTACTAAATCAATATATTTTGTTCAAAACTATGTGACCATTTTAGTGATAAGTTGTGAATTGTGAATGCTGTATTTCGATTTTCTGTGAATGTATTGTCTGAGTTTGTTACTGAATAAATAGAAAGTTCACTACACTGTGAAATCAGAACCTTGACAGCTGTTCACAGCAGCAGTCCTCTGGAAAGCTGCTTGTGCTTGGCTTTACACTACCCTATCCAAATCTTTCCCCACAAATCTACCCCTCCTTCCAACATCCTTACTATTTCTGTCCTACTATTCCACTATTGTACTGTATCCTACTATAGCATCATTCTCCCAGTAATCCAGGTTTGAAACTTTAGCCATCTTTATATGGACAATGTATGGAGTGTCAAAACTTAGAACCAGGAAGACCTGGATTTGAATTCTACCCCAGACACTAGCTATATCACCCTGGGCAAGTCACATAACCTCTCGTCCTCAGATTACTAAAATAGCACCTGTGTCATAGGATTGTTAAGTGATATATTTAGCTTTGTTGTTAATGATAATGATGATGATGGAACATTTTGAATACCTCATATTGCCAAGGGCTGTCAAATCTACCTCCACAATAGCCCTTACATTATTCCGCTCCTCTCTACTAACTATGCCACCACTCTATATATTGTCACCTTTGTATCACCATGTAGCACACTGCCTTGCATGTGATATTTGTATTAAACTTCTCATTGATGAAAGGACTCTTTTAAATTAAACATTCATGCCTTTTGACCCAGAGATCCCATTGCTGGGCACATACCCCAAGGAGGCTGAAGATAGAAAGATCCCATAGATCTTAATTTCCTCCTGTTTCAATCTCAATCTTGCACTTAACCAATTTATATTTATGCTATCCTCTGCTCTTGCCTTTGTTTCCTGTGCTATCACTGCTCTTGCTTTCCAAAATCCCAACCCTGGATTGCCTCCTACACTTCTACTCACAGATTGCTTAACAGAGTTCTAAGAAATCACCAACCAAGTTGACCCTGACCATGACAAATTTATGTTATCTAATATCAACTAGACCCCCCCCAGAGCAAGATTATTATTTTATTCTTCCCTAATTGATTACCACTGTTCCAAACTTTCTCTTCTCTCCTTAAACCTCCCATTCTTCCTGACCTCCTTCTCTCCCTCTCAGCTGGGAGCTTTGTCTCATACTTCACTGAGAAGATAGATAGTTCACTATCAGCAGCCTCTTGTATACTTCTCTAGATCTCACAGCCCTTCTTTGATTCCATCCCTTTTTATCTTCTACAGAAGATACCACTCCCACCCAATCATCTCCTCTACCACAAGAAGAGGGTGATTGTAATGGTGAAGGGCTTTGATTCCATGTCATAAGAGGAGGTATTGAAGTTGGCATATATATAGTCTATAGAAGTCTCACGGGAGAGGGGAAACATGATGACTGTCTTCAAGAATTTAAAAGGCTATCATGGTATAACACCACTCGAGAAGCTTTCCAGAAGAATGCTACTGTGAATAGCTTTTAAGATTCTGATTACACAATATAGTGAACACTCTTTATTCACAGAAAATATAGGTATAGAATTCACAATATTACAACTTATCACAGAAAATCACAATATAGTATTCACAACAGCTTATCATTAAAATGACTACATAGTTTCCACCATAGTGGCCACAAAGTTTTGAACAAAGAACAATCATCTCAAAGTACAATAAGTCTTCCACTCTGGGGCACACTAAGTTAACTCAATCAGTCACTTATTCAGCAATCTATTACTAAGTATCATTCATCACTAAGTATAATCATTAGAAAATACACAGACCCTCCACCCCTAGGTCACTAGTAAACTACAATTTCATCACTACTCAGTACCCACAGAGAGGTCTTTTCATCTTGACTTGAGGCAGGCAACTCCTACCTGAATCCACCAGATAGTCACCTGGATTCAAAGGCAGACAGCTCCCAGTTCCTTGTCGAGCTCTCTGGGTAGGTCCTGCTCCACTCTGCAGTCCCTCAGGGTCCAGTCCCTCTCAAATCCTTCACAATTTCTCTTCCCAGGCATTCAAGGCTCAAAAAGACAAAGTCTTAGTTAGCAGCCTGGTCTTCTGTAACTTGTTAAAAAAATCAGAATCATCTTATCCAGCCTGGGGGTGGGGGTGGGGGGCTCCTGGGCTCTGCCACCACGAGTTCTCAGGAAATTCTCATTTCTTTCTCATTTCTCTTCTGTAGCTGCTCTGCCTCCAGATGCTGGTCCCAAGAAATTCTGACTTCCTCTCTGGCGCTTTTCCTTACCTACACACAGCATTAGCTACTTCCTGTTTCAGCCAACCCCTACCTGTCATGTCAGGAACAGGGGTTCATGCCTTATGTTTCTTTCATAGAGGTTTGATTAGTTACTAAGTACCTGTTTATTTGCCAATACAAAAAGGGGTCTTCACATTCAAATCACATTACCATTACACATATGGAGAATGGATTAGACTTGTTCTGTTTGGCACTTGTGGGCAGAACCAGAAGTAATGGGTAAAAGTTGCAAAGAGGCAAATTTAGGCTTGATATGAGGAAAAACTTCATAACAATTAGAGCTATCCAAAAGTATAGCAGACCTCTTTCAGAAGTGGTGGATTTTGTGTCCTTGGAGGGCTTCAAGCTGAGGCTAGATGACCACTTGCTGTGTATGAAACGTGGTACCAGGGGAAAAACAGAGACTACAAGACGGACAAAAGAAGAAAAAACATTTATTCACGAGTTCGAACCCGGGTCCAACCATACACTTAAGATGGAGGACCCCGAGTGTCTTCTCGGGCATTCTTTTATACAGTTCTTGGGGAGAGCGGGAAACCCAAAGGTCAGGGATTGGGTGACAGACAAGTATGAGCCTTAGAGATAGTGGCTTGGCGCCAATTCTATAGGGGCCAGGGGGTGATGGTTAAGATTCAGTAACGGAATCAACATTTCTTCTTGCATTTCCTGGTTTGGGTGGCCCTTTCTCAGTTTATATTATGGTGGAATTCTTTTTGTATATGAATTGGGATATCACTGAATTAAATTCTAACTCTCAAATTTTGTGATTCTATTCCTAAAGTACAGGTTTGACTTTATCATTCCCCTACTCCTCTTTTGTAAAAATGGTGGTAATAATATCTGTTGTACTGTAGCAGTAAGCACCCCAGCGTCCCTAGGGTGTCTTCAAAACACAGGTTCTTAGATCTGCTTTGCTAAAGGAAAGCAACTCAAAATGGGTTAACGAGCTTACTTTAATCAGTCAAACATCTATCATTTACCTCGTTCAGGGGAAAAAAGGTCAGCACCCCGAACTTCAGAGTATACAGACAGAATTATCAAGACAGAGTAACAGCTCAAGTAGACATTTTCAAACTGTCCAACCATTACATCCATACCAAATCAATATCTGGGTTTCATCAACATCTGGGTTTTTCAAAGCCGTGGGGCTCTCAACAATGGCTTCCCAGAGTCTCATCTGATCAAATCACAGAACACTTCTCAAAGTGAGCCCCAAAACAAAGCTATACATCAGGGCTTATATAGCCTTCTCCTGGCTCAGAGAATGTAACAACATTATTGACTCACTGGCCAATCAAAAAGTATCTACTGAAAAACAAGCCTCCCACCCCAGGCTCCAGGTGCACTTTAGCCTAGGGGAATGGAAGATCTTAACAATTTATATTCCCATTACATGTACCTCACAGGATTATTATGAAGATCAAATGAGATAATATATATATATATATATATATAATATTTTGTAAACATTAAATAACTATATTAATATTAACTAATCATTATTATTATGGGATATCCATCTAAGCAAAATCATTTCAAGATCATTTAAGGATAAAAATGGAAAAATACTACAAACAAAAGAAAAATAGAAAAGATTTGCAGAAAATATCCTAACAAACTTTTCAGTATCAGAGGATGGTGGTCTCACCACATTGAAGGCTAACATCACATAGTCCCAGATGTGTTTATAAATAAAGTAGAAATGGCACTAAAGAGAACAGGGAATAAAAGGTATCTGAGTTTGACCAAGTGTAAAGAGAAGAACACTATCAATATAAATATCTGTATAGATGTTATATATATATATATATATATATATATATGTTTGTGTGTGTGTGTGTGTGTGTGTGTGTCTGTGTGTGTGTATACAAAAGATTTTTTATGAATGATTGGTATATTTTATATTTATATATAATGTATGTATATGTATATATATAAATCAAGGCCCTACTAGATGAAGGAATTAGTAAGAAACAAGCAGGCTTCTGTAAATGATAATTAACAATGGACCACATCTTTACTATTAAGTGATATAAAGAATATAAAATCCTATTTTACTTATTTTTGTTGATTATGAAAGAGCATTTGATTCAGCAGAACCAAATGCTGCCTTACAGGCTTTTTTTTTTTTAACAACAATGCTTCTCCTATCCATATATCAAATCATTCAAGGTTTCTTGGAAAAGTAACAGAAATAACCTTTAAAAAGGGAGGGGTTGGGAGGAATTTGGAGGAGAGCAACCAGGATGGTAAAAGGCCTTGAGTTCATGACAGATGAGGATGGGTTAAAGTGACTGGGCATTTTTCCCCTGGACAAAAGAAGACTTAGGGGAAACATGTGGAAGATGAATTAGATTTGTTTTGTCAAGCTTGATATCAGAAAAAGCATTTATAGCTATCCAAAAGTAGAATGGCCTACCTTGAGAAGTAATAGGTTGCCCCTTCTTCAAGTGGACACTGGATAAGCACTTGTCCAATATGATATAGTGGGGACTTTTTTTTAATGTATGGGTTGGATTAAATGGCTACTGATATCCTTTTTTAGTCTACTTGGATCTCCCATAGGTATTTCAAACTCATTGGGGCAGCCAGGTAACACAGCGAGTAAGAGCACCAGCTCCAGTGTTGGGATGATCTGGGGGATTGAATCTGGGCTCAGACACTTAGCACCCACCCAGAAACACCTGGCTGTGTAACCTTGAGCAAGTTACTTAACCCCAATTGCTCAGGGGTGGCCAGGTAGCACAGCAAGTAAGAGCACCACCTCCAGTGTCAGGATGATCTGGGGATCCAATCTGGGCTCAGATACTTAGCACCACACCCAGAAATAACTGGCAGTGTAACCTTGAGCAAGTTACTTAACCCTGATTGCTTTAAAAAAAAAAAACAACTCATCGTAACCAAAACAACTTATTTTCTCCCTTAAATCTACCCTTCTTATCTTCCTAACTTCTGACGGGAAATTATAGATTCTTGGATCTCATTCAATTAGTTGCCAAATCATGCTGATTATATCTCCTCAGCATCTCTCATATCCATCTCCTTCCTTGTACTCATACAACCATCCCAGCTGAGACCAATCACTTCTCAATTTCTAATTATGATGGGGTACAGGCCTTGGGAACCCCCCTGAACTCTCCTTGAATCTTCTCACTTGATGAATCATTTTCCTGATATCTCTATCTATCTATTGTTGATCATCCAGACATAAAACAGTGCTAATGATGCAAATTTAAAAAAAAATTTAAGCCTTTCATAATTGCTCTGCTACTCCCCACCCTTAATCCCATTTTCTAGGCTACTGACCACTCCTAACAAGACCATCCCTGGAGCCCCCAGACTACTTGGCTGCCCCTGGATCCTTCCCTCAGTCTTTCTGTATATAAGATCCATCTTCCCTCCACGAAGGTGCTCAGATCCAATCTAGCTGAGATTCAATCTGGCCCACTTATCAATACAAGTGTCACAAATGCTTAGGGTCCTTAAGAAGTCCACCCAATATGGCAAATCTTTAATAAACTTTGCTTTACTTTGAGAAGGCTTGACTTTAATTCATTAGGCAGGACCCAGCATGTTTGTATTTTGGGATCTCAAGCACCCCTAAGCCCCTAAACCTCAACAATTGGACTCCCTCTCTAATCAGTCCCCTATACAGCTGCCAAGTCACCCCCTGCTTGATAAGCTCCCGGGGCTTCCAATTACTTCTATGATCAAATCCAAAGTCCTTTGTTGGGCATTAAAAGACCTTTGCAACATGGTTTTCAAACTAAATTTCCAGGCTTGTTATTTTACTCTCAGTCACATACCCTATAGTCCAGCCAAACTGATCTCTGCTATTTCTCATATAAGACATCCTATCTCCTACCTCTGTGCCTTTGTCAGACTCTGTATCCCCCATGCCTTTAATGCACTCTTTCCTATTTCTGCCTCTTGGAATCCCAGGTCCTCTTCAAAGCTCAGCTCAAGCACTACCTCTACCAACAAGAGGTTTTTACCTGATCCTCTTTCCTCCCCCCAACCCCCACCTTTGTTCCTATGCTTCCAATCACTGTGTATTTATTTTGTACCTATCCTATATCAATCTATAAACATATCTGCCTGGTAGAATGTAAGGTGCTTGAGGGCAAGGACTATTTTGGATGGCCCTGGCACATGGAAGACATTTAATATCTTTTGATTGACTGAAGGGGGAGCAGGGAATAAAATGGTGGAGTGTGAGGGGGAAGTTTTTGCCAAAACAATTTTCCACTTAGAATCACAGGGATCTGAAAAAGCAAAAGAGAGGAATAGAGTTTGCTAGTCTGCTGGCCCCAGAGTCAGGACAACCCTAGTTCAGTTCTGGCCTCAGACACTTTACACACATACACAAAAACTAGCTGAGTAACTTTGGGGCAAGTTACTTAAACCCAATTGCCCTCCAAATGGCAAAAAAAAGAAAAGTTTGCTAGTCTTACAGCAAGAGATTGTTGACTGCTTCCCAGTAAACAATGACTGCCTCAGGACTGTTAGAAGATTAATTTTATTTCCTCCTCCCTTTGGTATGAAATGGAGTTGGGGTTGAGAATATGATTATAGACTTGCTCAGTGGCAAGAGACCTGTGTCTGGACTCTCACTGGTGATAATCATTCCAGATCATTTGAACCCCAATAAGGACCAAAGGCTGAACTAATCAACCAGACATGATTTGCTTTGATCTAAAAATGCCCTTTCCAGTGTCAGCAACTTTAAGACCAGATAAGGTTAACAAGAAGCATTCTTACTGTTTGTGACCATTAAGGACAGGATGCCAGCAACCAAAATAATGGGACTTCTAATAATGGGTATCCCAGGGGTATATGCTATGGGGGGGGGAGGAGGAGAGGAATAAAACAAAGATATCCTGGGATCCTCATTGACACTACTTTGTCAATTGTCTTGTCAATTTGTATTTATGACTTATTCAACTAAGAAATTTCCTCTTTTGTGTTTTGGTTAACCACATATGGAGACCATAAATCTGAGGGATACAGACATCCTGGGACTGTCCTAAAACATATAAAAAGCTTATCATTCTTTTATCAGACAGAACTTATGTTTTGGCTCTGTACATGTATGTATCTGCTAGTTTTAATGGAATAAACAATATGAATTTATACATCACCTAGCCTTTTTGCCTCTTTTAAGTAAACTTTCAGGTCAACACTGGTTATAGTAAAATGTGATCTAGTAGTAGTTGTAGTACGATTATTTTATTTTATAGGATTTAATTGGGACATAATATTTTGTGGGCTCTCTAATGCTGTCAGACTACAGTTAAAATGTCCCTATCACCAACTTTCAAAGTTTCCATTAAGAGTGACTTATTGGGACAGTGGATGGAGCACCAGCCCTGGAATCAGAAGGACCTGAGTTCAGATCTGAACTCAGACACTTCCTACCTGTGTGACTATGGGCAAGTCATTTAACCATTTGCCTCAGTTTCCTCATCTGTAAAATGAGAAGGTAATGACAAACCATTCCAGTATCTTTGCCAAGAAAGCCTCAAATAGGGTTGTTATAAACAAAAACTGAAGTCTATGGAGAAAAAGAAGAGATGCTTTATTGACGATTCTCTGGAGAAGCTGGCTAGAACACTCGCTCACAGAAGTAGAACAAAGATTATATAGGCTCACCCCAGTCACAATCATTGGTCCCAACTGGGTAGGAAATCCCTTTTCCAGGCAGCCCCTCACCTGAACGGTCCCTTTTTTCCCCCGCCAGAGTCACCCTTGGTCAGACAATGAGCTTAGTCTGGGTCCCCCCTTCCCCCTTCTAAATTTCTTCCTACTATATGACTGGATTGTCTGTTCTGCTCTTATCTCCCTCACCTGGATCTAGGTCCTCCCATACATCCTGTGAAAAGCATTCCTTGTTCCTAAGAGTATCTGTGAAAACCAAACTATCAGTATTTTTCTCACAGGATTATGAAGAGTCAGACAGGACTGGAAAAACACTGAAAAACAACATTACAAGCAAGATTGCTGAATTTTTGATTCACTCATTCAACAAAAGTAGGCTGGTATACTAGAAAGAATTTGTTTACCAAATTTCAGCCCGAATCCTGCCAAGGGCCAGCAAGTAATTGAAACTGTTTTGTAAAATAATAGCTAGTTAGGTTTACCTAAATAAAATAAAGGTTTACCAAGCACTTTGCACACATTATCTCTTGAGGCCCTCACAACAAAGAAACTAAGAGAGAGAGAGAGAGAGATTAAATGACTTGCTAGGCCCTAGGGTCTCACTAGCATCTTGGGCAAAATTTGGACTTGGGTCTTCCCAACTCAGTCCACTAAATCCCCTAGTTACCAATGAGTGAATTGGATTAAGATGGCCAGAAGACCCTTTCCAGTAATATTGCTTTATGATTCTAAGAAATTTGCTTGAAAGAATTCAGACCAATCCATTGTGGAAAGCAATATAGGAATTATGCAAAAAGAATGACTAAGCTATCTAAATCTTTTGACTCGAGATTTCATTGCTAGGTGAGTGAAAGAAGTGAAAACTTCTCAGACTATACTCTAAAATCTAGTAAGGCTTTTCCTGGGAAACATGCCTAAGTTCCCCTTCACTGGAAATCACATGATTTACAAGGACTCAAAACTCCCAATGGTAGGGAGTCACCCCTCTCCTCAGTGACACCTCAGCATAAGATATGCCAAATAAGGACAGATGTACATTGCACATTGGGTTTCTGTTTCAAGTACTGTTTCCTTGTTCCAGTACTTGAGGTAGATTGCCGAGCTTAGACTGTACACCTAACTTCCAGCCAAAGGAAGAAAAGGGTCAGGAGGGGAGTAGGGGAGAATTCCCAGTTGGGGCTTTATAAGATTTAGGGCTTTATAACTTCGCCATTTCCTTTTATAAATTGCTTCTCCTCCCTGACCATTTATTTGTCTGGAGGGTGGACCTTTCTCCAGATCATAATAAACCATTCTTTTCTGCTTCCTACCTTGAGAAACCTGAGTATTATTTGGGTAAGGATTTCTGTTGCACACAGTTTTTGGAGTGCAGACATAGGCATATACCTTAAGGAAGGCTATAAAAGAAAGGCCTCATAGGCACCAAAATGTTTATAGAACTTTTTTTAGGGAATTGCTAAACAAACTGTGGTATATGAATATAATGTAACATTATTACTATGCTGTACATAAGACTTCAAGAAAATGAATACAGAGTATCATGTAAAGACTCAAATGAAGGGACATAAACAGAACCTGGAAAATAATATACACAACGACTGCCACAATATAACTAGAAACAGCAACAAACATCTGAAACACAATACTGTGAAATTATAAAGATCAAACGATGCCAAAAAAAGAAATGGCACCTTTTCCTTCTTTGTAGTGCTGTTGCCAATATGCTGGTTGGTTTTTGTTGAATTTCTTTCTTTTTTTATTCTTTAAAGTTGAATCTTTCTGGGACAGGACATAGGGGGAGTATACAATGGTAAATGTAGGTGATGTAAAAACAAAACGTTATCAATAAAAACTTATTTTTAAAAAAGAAGATATAGTAAAACCTGGCACACGGCAGCAGCTTTTGAATTAATGAAAAAACCGAGAACGCAACAGAGTAATAGATTAAATTCTCACTAGAAAGAGTAGATAGGTACTGGTGACTTACAAAAGACTTCATATAAACTTAGATTGTTAAATTCTTAACCCTTCAACTTCACACCACTTTTAGGTGGGGAAGGGCAGATTCCAGCGTAACAATTATCTGCATCTCGAAGCCCTGAAGCATGGGAAAGAGTTGGACAGGTGGGAATCTCTAATAACTCATTGGCGTGGCGGGCTAACAAAATTGCACAGCTCTTTCTCATCAGGTAAGCCACACTGGCTAACAGGGCGGAAACAGACCACGGGTCAGCCTGGAGACAGCGAGCCGTCCCAGCCAGGCCTAGGAATAGAACCACCCGCCCTCCTAGAAGAGACACACCTCCCCGCAGCCGTTCTTTCATTGGCCTACAGCACTTACTGGCCTTTGTGACGTCACGGACTGGAAACTGGAGAGAATCCAGATTAGGAGGGTGGAGTAAACCCAAAGCGAATGTGGAACCGTACGCGAGGTGGGCGGGGATTGTGGAGAAGGTGTGCCGGAGGCCCGCGGGAGGCGGAGCTTTGTGCTCGGAGTCCGTGACGCGATCCGGGAGGGGGCGGGGTGTTACCGGCTCCGGACTCGCGGAGGTACCCGAAGCGAGGTAAACCGTTCTTGTCCGTGAGGTATAAAAAGGAGCAGCTGCCTGCTCCCGCTAGTTCTTTGGGCTGCTGGCCTGCTTGTCTATCATGTCTCTCAGAAGCAGCCTCTTGAGGCTTCTTCAGAAGCAAGCGCATTCCGTGCTCAAGAAATCCGTTCATTCGGTGGCTGTGATAGGAGCCCCGTTCTCCAAAGGGCAGGTGAGACTGGGGTCTTGGCGCCGGAGTGTGCGGGGAGCAGGCCCTCTCCCCCCTTTTCCTGGAAACAAGAGCAAGGTTTCCTCCTCGGAGCATCTGGGAGGGCAGCCTCTTCTATCCTCCCGCTGGAGGATGGGGTAGGGGGAGGGGAGAAACCGAACCCGAGGGTTTCCCCCTTCGGGGAGTGGGTCAGGAAGGAGCACGTGGGGTCTTCCTAGGAGTGGAGCTCGGGGTGCCTGCCGGGCGCTGTGAAGTCGGTAAATTTCCGTTTTATGTGCTCCAAGTTCAGAGGAAAGGGAGGGAGAACACGAGGATCTCCCTTGTTAGGGATGGTTGGAAAGAGAGAGAGAGATGGTTTCCCCACTGGGGCTGGAAGAGGAGAAATGGGCGGTTCCCCCCACCCCTAGACTCCGATAGCGTCGGGTAGCGTGTGAAGCAAAGCCACCTAGTGAGGATTTAAGACTGGGAGCTGCAGGGAAGAGAACTCGTCTTAGATGGGAAGGAAGTGAAGAAGACTTGAAGGTGCCTAGGGAGGGGTTGTTTTGTTCTCCTTTAGATAAAAGTAGGGGTGGAGTAGTGGAAAGAGCAGGTCTTGGCAATGGGGAGATTCCCTAGCACTGTGACCTTTAATAAGTCATTTTACCTCTCCTGCTAGTCTCGACTTCCTTATTCGAAAACGAACGGGACTAAATAAATCTCTGAAGCTCTGATCAGATTGATTGTGACTCTTTTCAAATTGAATGTGTGGTGACTTTAACCCGACTTTTCTGGTGTCTCTCTGCCCCCATACACTAGCGTTTTCGTGAGCTAATAAAGTCTTACGGGCCGGATGTTATTGCTCCGAATACCTAATTTAATTAGCATTCACCGACAAATCGGTCTAGTGAAGTGTAACTTAAAAAAGTATCTTCACTCCCAACTTGTCACCGGTATCTATGTGTTTGTGTGACAGAAACGAAGAGGAGTAGAACATGGTCCTGCAGCCATAAGAGAGGCAGGGTTATTGAAAAGGCTCTCCAACTTGGGTAAGTAATTGTGGTTTGTGTTTCTGCTTTATGAGGTTAACTGGTCAGACTGAAAAGAGGAGAAAGCTTTGAGTCAGTGGTAGGGTATAAACTAATGTGGCAAACCACGTCATTTTCTCTGAAATCTACTGTTGCCTTCAGTTGCATTTTAGCATCAATGGAAATAAACCTTTAAAGATAGCATATTTCAAGACTGATTATTAGCACCTTGTAGTGCCAGGGAGTTGGATCACACAGCTGAACCAAATTGTTAATGTATGCAGTGTTGCTTTCTGTCCTGCTAAATGATCAGAAAATAAAGGAAGAGCTCTTAGTGGTTTTACCTGGTCCCCTGTTTTTTTCTCAACAAGTCAAATAAGATGACTTTAGGGTTTCATAAAGATAAGAAACTAAGTGATTATTTTGCTAAAAAGTTATCTGGTCTGGGCAAGTAACTTAACTCCAAAAGTAACTTTGCCCTCCAAAAAGCAAAAAAAAAAAGTTCTCTTGTCTTGCTCAATGCAGTGCCACTTATGACTCACCATAGTGCTATACCCATTTCCTCTTTTAAAATCCTTCTATTGTCTCCTCTTCCCAGGGCTTAATAGGAAAGTCAGTATTATTACTGCAATAATTGACATTTGTGAGCATTACCTAACAACTAGCAAAAAATTAAAAAAAATTAGTCACTAGGTGATGCATGATAAGGTTTAGAAAGTTAAAAAAATTATTTAAAAAATAGTGACTAAATATGTCATGACATTTTATGATATCAGTCATGGGAAAACTGTGAATAATTGAAATTTTCTAATTTTATCCATAGGTTTCAGTTCATTCCCTTATAAAGCCTTTTACCAAGGCTGCCAACAAGTAACAAGATTGAGTTTTAAATGTGTTGAAAGTGTTTGAGTTCTGGATTGTTCAACCACTCCTATTTGCCCCTTCCCCCCCACCCTATACTGACTCATTGTCTAGTTGAGTTTCTGGTATAAACACTCCTGTGAGAAGTTGTATCAAATGATCCTTCATTCTTCCTCCTTCCTCTTTTTCACTCTTAAGATAGGACTCTGGCAAAACATCTCTCTCTACCATCTTGATATTCTTTTCTCCCTTCTCTCCATGGTATTCTTCCAACTGCTTTTTTTGACAAATATACTAGCCTGTTAAATTGACTGAAAAATTGACTAGCCTGTTAGTTCACTGTTTACAAAAAAAAAGTACACCTGATTCCAAGGGGAAAGACTTCAGACTTAATTGAGAGAGCCCAAGAGTAAAAAGATAGAGTTACCACCTTGGAATCTGTAGGCCAGGATGAGATTTCAGCAACACAGCCTCTGCCCTGACACTTGATCAGCCCAAACCTTATTACCAAGTGTCCTGACCAGTGTTTTTCTGGTAGCTGCTTTTGACCACTCAACCCCACCACACATAGGTTTCTCATGGTTCTCTTCCCTTCTCCATCTGTGTTTCTTCCTAGAACTCCTTTTCTGAGATTGAGTTTAGGCAGGAGCTACTCAGACCAGCTTCATTGGGCTGCTAGCCTTTACTGCCTCTAACTTCAGGCTTAACTATAATCATTTGCTTGGGGGTAATTCTGTAATTCCCCCCCCCCCCCCAGAAAGAGCAGGAATCATTACCCTGGAGTCGCCTCTTTGGTTCTTTGTCCTTGGGGACTTGGCTTTGAGGTCTGCCAGAGAGAACAGCAGGGCCCTTTAACAGTTTTTCATGGTATAGGTCCGGGTTCCTTAGCGAGAGAACTTGCTCCTAATTTATGGTCTGTTTCGTATTTGTCAGAACTTCATCTTTGCAAATTAGGGCATTGACTGGCCAGATATTTGCCCAGTGGTTACCAAATAGCTCTGGAGTTCAGGGCTCCCCAGTTTTTCCTTATACGTATAAGTCTTTCCTGGTCTTGTAAATAAATGAGTGAGTAGTATGGAGGCAATCAAGTTGGTTGGGTGAAGTTTGGTATTTCTGCTGGATGTTCAGTAGATGCTTTTATGGTCATTTCTTTTGAACACAGAGTTATTAAAAATCTCGCCTCCTTTACTGCTTATGATAGGTGAAAATACCTAAAAAGACAAATGGAGGGAAAAATCTGGATAGTTATGTCATGAGTACAGAATAAGGAAGACATATATCTTATGTAATATGCATAATAAGTGCTCTTATTATATTTATTGACCAGTTAACTGATTGGAATTCTTATTTAAGAAAGATCTTGAGAAGTCACAATAACTAAATCCTCTTGTTATATTATAGACTAGATTTTGAAGCAGTCCAAGAAACCTTATCTAACTTTTTTTAAAACTCAAGAGGAAGAATTCCTACAACCTTAGTTAGGAATTTCTTGTCTCAATATACTTATAGTCAGGAAGGTTGGTTCCTGTATCTAATTTGGGTTTATTCTGTTGCTGTGTACAGTGGTGGCTGTTCTCTCATTTTCAGGAGATCATTTCTTGGTATCTTTTGTTTTTATTTCACATTTTCACAGTGTTTCTTTTTCCCTTCTAGAAAGCTGCCATCCCTTTTAAACACAACAACAAAAAGAGTTCAAAACTAACCAGCATATGAAAATTTAATATTATACACAGTGTTCTATGCCAGAGTCCCCTACCTCCAAAAAGAAGCAGATGTGGGCTTGGTCTCCTATCTCTTCCCTGGGGGCCAGGGCGTGGTCGTTATGGTTTCACAGCATTCAATTTGGATTGCTTTGTTCTTTCATTTACATTGTTATTGTGTATATTGTTTTCCTGGCTCTGCCTACTTCACATAAATACTCCATTCTTTGAATTATTCATATTCACTATTTCTAGCAGTATTGCAAATATGCCATTATAGTCATGTACCACAATTTGCTTAGCCATTCCCTAATCAATGGGCATTTGTTTTATTTCAAGCTCTTTACTACCACAAAAAGTGTTGGTGTCCTAGAAGCTGGCTTAGCTACTTTTTAAAAATTGTCCTTCTCCTGTCTCTTGAAGTACGGGGCCTTGTACTCCTGCTTTCTCTTCTTTTTCTCTGAAATTCTATGTTTTTAAGCTGAGGAAAATACCTGTTAAAACCAGCCTAAATATCCTTAGGCAACCATTAATTTGATGGCCTTCAGTCTCTGTTTTATGATGGGACATTGAAATTCCAACATCATTGGGGAAAATCTGGATTTAACATATCCTGATCTCCCAGCAGTATTTTTTCTTTTTTGCTGATGGACACATTAATCCTTTACAGCTTGAAAATCTCTTTAAAAAGAAGTATTATTCTATAGCTTGGCTAGCTATCTTCTAGTCAAATTTGAACAATCTTAAGTTTTGTTTTTTTTTTTGTTTGTTTGTTTGTTTGCTTTTTGGAGGGGGGTGGGAAGGCAGGGCATTTGGGGTTAAGTGACTTGCCCAAGGGCACATAGCTAGTTAAGTGTCAAGTGCCTGAAAAGCTGGATTTGAACTCTAGTCCTCTGGACTCCCAGGCTGGGGCTCTATTTCCTCTGCCACCTAGCTGCCCCAATCTTAAGTATTTCTAAAATGCGGAAGTGTTTTTTTATTCCACAACTGTATAGCTGGACCTTTCTTTTTTACTTCCTTGTGTGTATATATATTAAGCAGTAGGTTTTTTGAGTCAATGAGTGTGGATATTTTAGTAATTTTTAAATACAATTTCAAATTGCCTTTCAAAATAGTTTAACTAGCAGTGTATTAACACTTTTCCAACAGTGACTATTTCCATCCTTTGTCATCTTTGCTAATTTCCTGGGTGTGAGGTAAAACCTTGGAGTTGTTTTGATTTGAATTTCTCTTATTTGTGACTTAGTGATTAACAGTTTGAAATTCTTCTTTTGATACTGTTTGTTCATATCCTTGCCTTATCCATTGGGAAATGATAGGTACTCCCTTTTGACCCCCTAGTCTCCTTTGAAGTAGACTATCTCCTGTGAGCTCTTTACTCTGGAGATGGCAAAAACAGATTCTGGAAATGGACTTCAAGCTGTAAATGTCTTGACCTTGGCACTAACTCTGCTGAGTCATCCTAAGGGCATGAGTCCCTTCCAAAAGTAGACCATCATTCAGTGCCTAAACGGTAGGGACAACAAAATCCCTTACCACCAAGATCCAATTCCTTCATATATTTAAAAATTCTTATGTATATATGTATAATCTCTCCTCTGTTAATATTTAGCCACCATAAATTTTTGGCTTATACTACTTCACTTCTTTACCATTATAACATCTAATTGAATTGATGTCTCTTCATGAAATAGTAAGAGTTATTAAAGGATAAAGTATGTAAGGTTTAGTTTTGCTTTAAGTATTACCAGTTACATGTATGAAGAATCATTTTTTTTCCTTTTTAAACTGATGCTATCTCTTTAAATTGGTTTCTGCACACTGTTTTTTAAAAAGCTTATTTCCAACTGAAGAAAGCAATCTTTTACTTTAGTAATTTCCCCTTTTATTGCTTAAGGGTTCTACAATTTTTAACAGGACCAAGTGACTATAACATATAAAAAATCTTCCTTAAGGGCTCTTCTGACAGTCAGGTTTCTTCATTCTGCACAGGGGTCATTTGTGAAGATTCATTTCTGGCTGCTGCATTAAGTAGGAGGGAACATTTCACATCACTTCCTTTATTCATTCTTTATGTTCCTATTATTTTGGCTTTTTTTCAGCCCCAACTTAGGGAGGTCCCTGTAGTGGTAGTGAAACTTCAGTTTTTATTGTTCTACCCTTTCATTTTTCAAATAGGATTTTTGTTTTCATTCATCACCTAATTACTGATTTGTCCAGTATAGTTTGTCAGCAGTCTCACAGGGAATTCTGTAGTAGCTAAATCCATAACCTTTAGAAGTCGTTCAACCTTCCTGGAACAAAAATAGTGAGAAGATGTAATAGTCAGAATTATATAATATTACTGAGCAATACTAATGTAATCAGAACCCCACAGGGCACTAAGTAAAAAAAGGCAGCTGGTTAGGTAGTGTAGTAGATAGAGCACAGGACCTGAAATCAGGAAGACCTCAAATTTGGCTTATGTCAGTTACTTACTGACTGTGTGATCATGTACAAATCATTTAACCTTTTTTTTGCCTTTATTTCGTCAACTGTAAAATGGGGATAATAATAGCACCTACCTCCCAGGGTTGTTGTGAGGATAAAACAGATATTATTTGTTAAAAAAAAAAAAAAGCACTTATGACAGTGCCTGGAACAAGGTAGCCACTATATCCTTCCCTCAAAAAAAAAATACCAAGGAGTTTTTGGTCTAAATATATGAAAATGACATCCCATGGAAAGCAATTTTTTCCATCTTTGCCCTGTTTTCTTCAGCCCTGATGTCACAGGTACCCATTGTTGCCATGGAACCAATTTAAACTTTTTGCTTTTTTTGAATAACTATCCAAAGTAGTCAGTCCTTGTACTTGTTTTTCTTTTCTTTGTAGAACAGAGGAAGTTTCTTGGTACATCCTCTCATGCATCTACTCATTTCAGGTGGTATAAAGAGCCACAAAGATCCACTTAAAGAGGTATTGCCCTAGTAGACTCAGGGTCCTTGTCCCTCTTTTTTTTTTTTATTTATTTAGTATTTAATTTTTCCCCAGTTACATATAAACAACAATTTGTAACTTTGGTTTTTAAAACTTTGAGTAATTCTCTCCTTTCCTCCCTTCCCACTCTCCCATTAAGAAGGCAAGCAATTCCATATAGGTTATATATGTGTAGTCATGCAAAACATATCCATAAGAGTCATTGTAAAAGAAAACATAGATTAAGAAAACTCAAGAAAAATAAAATGGAAAAAAAGTTCTTCAATCTGGTCCTTGTCCCTCTTCCTGATGTTGGTTAGTCATAATATCTATAGTAACTTTTTGATGAGGGTTTCCACTTTAGAATGTGGGAATGCTCTGAGGGAAAACTGAGTGTTCTGAAACTATATAGGAAAGCTTAAATTTTAAGTTTCTGCCTTTGTAATTATGGTAGCTTGTCTCAGTACTTGGTTTTCACTTCCAGCAGAGACATCTATTTTTTTTTCTTTTTGGAGGGCAATTGGGGTTAATTAACTTGCCCAAGGTTATGGCTAGTATTTTTGTATGGGTGTTAAGTATCTGAGGCCTGAACCGAGGTCTCCGTGTTTTTTTTTTTTTTTCCATAAAGCAATTGGGGTTAAGTAACTTGCTCAAAGTTACACGGCCAGTTATTTCTGGGTGTGGTGCTAAGTGTATCAGAGTCCTATTTAAAATAAAATTCATTCATCATTTTCCATATATTTAGGATTTATGTAATTTTTCATCCAGAAAGCTCAATCAAGGCTGATTGGATTAATAGGACTCTGTGTTGGCAGGCAGCAGAGGCTTGTGTTTGCACTGTTTGCCTTACTTCCATTGAAATCCCAATTATTTTGCTTTTTTTTTTTTCCACTTCCCTGGGTTTTCAGTACATTTTTTGGAAAAAAAATCTTTTCTGATAAGTAATGATATTTAGGAAGCTCCCTAATTCCTTCACTCTGTTCTTTATTTACTCTAGTTGTTTTTCTATTTTGGTTTTTTTTTTTTCTGTAGAATCCTGATACAAAGAATAAGTACACAATCCCTCAGCTGTTTTCCTTTTGAATTCGTCCTAACTTCCCACTGCTATCTGAAGATAGCTTACAGTGAAAGAAAAGCTCTACTCAACCTTTTGGTAAAAAGCTGACAGATATTTATTAATACAGTCATTCTTGCTTGGGAAAGTTTTCCCTGCTAATTGGAATTCTCTGACTCCAGCAATTTCCATTTACATTCTATAATAATCCAAAACCAAAAGATAATTCTACCCCAAAGTGAAACAAAGGGACATAATTTAAGTTTAGAAGTTTTAATTTGCTTAAAGAGAATAGTAATGTTAGTGCCCCACTTTGGAGAAGTATTTTCCTGAACCAGTTACTTTGCTGGTTCTTCATGCCTGCCATGCCTATTAACTATGGGTATCTCTGAAGACTCTGTTCTAGGCTCTTTATCTCCTCTCCCACGATCAATTATATCACTTAGTAATCTCATCATGGGTTCCAGATAGATGATTTCCAGGCCTAGTCTTCTCAATTTCAATCATGTATCACCAACTTCCTTTTAACCATCTTGAACTAGACGTCCTTGTAGGCATCTCAAAAACAACTCATCGTTTCCTCAAAATCCTCCTATTTTCTGAACCTTCCTATTACTTTTAAGAGTACCATGGTCCTTCATATCACTCAGGTCAGCAACCTTGGAATGACTCTTGACTCCCTACTTTCATCTCACTTATTTAATTAGTTGCCAATTTTTTTTTCTATCTTCACAGCATCCTTTGTATATGTCCCTTTCTCACGCAGCTACCATCCTAATTTAGGCCCTCCTCACTTCTTGCCTAGCCTGTAATAAGAGAAACATGATTTCACCATATGCCCAGCAAAGTGGCAAACATAACAAAAGATTGGAATAGTCGGTGTTTGAGGGATTTTGGAAAGATAAGTACACTAGTGTATTGTTGATGGAGCTGTGAATTAGTATGGCCATTTTGGAAAGCAAAGCTCCTCACAAATAAAGTGAATAAAATGTCCATATCTTTTGTCCAGAGATTTTACTACTCTAAGGAAATCACTGATAAAAAGAAACAGGCCCCATGTAAAACAATATCATTATGGTAGCTAAAAACTGGAAGCAAAGTAGATAACTACCAATTGCCGAATGACTAAACAAATTGTGGTACGTGAATACAATAGGATTTTAATATAAAAAACAATGAATTATGATGAATACAGAAAATAATAGAAACACTTAAATTAACTGATTCAGTGACATGAATAGAGCCAAGAAAACAATGACATTTCCCTGTTCCTCCCCTACTTCTTTGTGGGGATGGTGGGAAGGGGAGTTTATGGACATGGAACATTTCCTGTATTGTCCTACTTTTTTTCAGTATATTTATTGATTCTACTGATTTTTTTTCCCCTCTCATTTTTTAAAGAAAAGATTGCTCATTTTATGGAATGTCTCAGGAAAGGAGAGGAAAGATGGGGTGGAGTATAGAGAATTAGGCAATGTAAAAAAAAATCAATAAGTTCTTTTAAAAAATACATTGACACTCTTAGTTTGGTCTGCATAAATGATAAAATTTGAATCTTATTTTCAAGAAGTCAGTATCCTGCCCTGTATTTAAGTCTTTTTTTTAGTCAAGGGTAGTTTATTGATCTTTGATTCAAGTGAGACCAAGGAGTTTAGACTAGGACCCTGTCACAATTTTATTTCTTGATATTTTATAGTACATCTGAGACCTTAGTGCTCTGTGCCTTCAGGGAGAATGGTGTCCTTGTGGAAAAGAATCCTTATTAAATTAATTAATTGGATCCCGCCTTCTTAAGTGACAGAATGGCGAAGAAAAGAGGGAAGCCGCACCAAAGACAGGCCCATTTCCTACTATTTTGCTTTAGAGTTAATCTTGGCACCTTGTAGCTTTTGTTTTTCTGCTCCTGGTATTTTTATTTTGGTTATTTCTGGACTCCTGTAATGACTAAACTTTCTTTGAAGTTACCAAGGTCTTAAAGTAACTTTGGAGTTGGAAAGTATGGTGTTAGAAATGCTCTTTTACATTTGGAACTCTTTTCCTTGAAAAAAGTCTTCCATATGGAGAACCATATATGCAAGGACCACAATGCTTTAAATAAAAACAGTACAAAACGCAAGTGAACCCAATACTAAATGCAGTGTCCCACTACTGAATGCAGAGGGCAGACATCCACAGAAGTGGAATGTGATAGAGTCAGACAGAGTTGCTATTGGTCAGTTCTGCTTGATTACTCACCTTTATACTAGGGAAAACACTGAATGGGTTTGGGGATTGGGAAAGTAGATAGGGAAAAGCTTGTGATGTGTGTGTATTTTTTCTTTTTTGTCTTCCATTTGTATACAAACAAAAATACCCAAGTTTCTTTGAAATCTTTATCTCCTTAGATTATACTGGCAAAGAATAAAAATGCCCTTTCCTCTGCAGTTTTCTTTCAGACCCACATACTTGGCCTCCTGCTTTGAACCTGTGTCTTGGTTGTCGAAAATATCTATATCTATAGATATACTGTATATATGTGTGTGCACACACACACGTGCAGATAATAAATCCTTTTAGCAAGGATTGTGAAGGGGAAACAGGATCTAATTAACCTATGGATATTTTTATCATCTTTGTTCTCATTATTTTAGTCACAAACTAACCCATATCTTTGATTGTAATGAATACTCAGAAATACTACTAATGGTAATAAGCTCACATTGTAGAAAGAGGCAACTGGTTACCTAGATTCTTAGTTTTGTTTTCCAAGTCTGAATATTGTAATTAATTAAGACTGATATTCCCAAGAATACTTTAGAGCCTTGTTTTTCAAGTTGCTATGACATAATTAGGGCCAAAATTCTAACAGGGCATAGATAGTAGGAAATATTATTGCCTTGTGCATCTTACAGAGAAAACTGTCTAGGTTGAACATTAGAGGTATTCTGTGAATTTGTAGTTGTACCACCTGGGACCTCCACCTCGAGCTAATTCCCTGTGCCTCAGTTTCTTCCATTTTGGAGCTCACTTTATTAAATTTTAAAAATTAAAATTTAAAAATTAATTTAAATAATAACCTGAGAAGGTTGAACTAGATTAGTTCCAAGATCCTTTCCGCGTTGGTATCCTTTGATCCAGTGACAGGTCAAGTTTATATGACTGGACGATTTATCAAGTATTTTCCTCACAATGAGGAACTTCAGTACTTCAGAAGGTACAGACTGAACCATCCATGACCTTTCATACTGTGGGACTCTGGGTCCATGTCCTTTTACAGATCTTCTGCAGAGGTTCCTCTGAATGTGTTGGAGGTTTTCCTTTATATCTCTTGACATTGCATGGATACCAGGGGAATGTTTTCTTGCTCTCAATACATGATTAGCCCACCTTCTTTTATGGTCATAGATCTCTGATATTCTTCTCCTGCTCAGTTCCTCATTGGTAATATGCTACTTTCTAATACCATGGGTGACCCACATGAAAACTGAGATTCTTTGATACAGCCGTATAGCATCACTGGAAGAATAGTTAAAAATATATGACTCAGATTAGGCAATCCCTAAACAAATTATGGTACAAGAATGTAATGGACTGCTATGCAATAAGAAATAAGAAGTTTGAAGAATATACAGAAGGTTGGAGGATGAAGGAGAAAGGACTTGTAAGTACAACAGTATACACAATGGGCACAACAATGACAAGGTAAAGAGTAATAACAACAAAATCAAAACTGAGTGGTGAGTTTTGGTTTTGACCCTGAAGAAGAAACAGGAGAATATACTTTCATTTCCTCTTTGCAGAGTTGAAGGGCTATGGATGTGAAACACTGCATATTCTGTTAGACTTAGTTGATGTGTTAGTAAGTTTTGCTGAACTGCTTTTTGTCTTATTTTTTGTTATAAAAGATCCTTCTCTGGGTGGGTGAATATCTTGGGACATGGTGTTGAAATTTTGTTTTAGTTAATTAATTTTATTTAATAACAATCAAAATTTAAAGCATTTTAAAATTGTGGGCTTTTGGTCCATGGAGAAATTGGAGGTCGATAAAAGTACTGTGCAGTTTCCCAAAGGCATTTGAGCTTGTTCTACTCCCTCAATTCTTTTTCTGGGTCTATTTCAATGCCTGTTCAAGATGCGTGTACTGATGGACCTGTCCAACTATATATCAAAGTAGCTAGGTAGCACAGTGGATAGAATGCTGAACCTAGATTCAGGAAGACTTGAGTTCAGATTTGGTCTAAGACACTTTCTGTTGTGACTCTGGCAAGTCACTAAACCATTGCTTTGTCTCAGTTCCCTCATCTGTAAAATGGGAATAATAATAACACATACCTCTTAGGATCATTGTGAGGATCAAATGAGATATTAAAAAGTGCTTAGCATGGTGCCTGGCATATAGTAAGCACTATATCAATGTTAGCTATCATTATTATTATTATAAATATTAAATGACTCACCCAAGGCATCCAGTTTGTATGTTTTGGTCTAGGAAGGCTACTGAGAATGTCGACACATCTTTTATTTTTACATTATCTTCATTTTCAAATGTATTCTTCTCCTTTCCTGAGCTTGAGAATCATTCTCTTATTACAAAGAATAAAAAGCAGTGGCAGGAGGAGGGCAATACCAACTGAATCTGATACTATATACAGTGTGTGTACACCCATAGTACCCCACCTCTACAAATAAGATAATCAACTTTTCTTAACTTATCAGTTTTCTACACCTCTCTCTATGATGAAGTTGCAGAAAAGGTGCCAACTTGCCCTGGTTAGAAGGAGTTCCTCACTAGATCCCTACACCAATGAGATCTTGAATCTTCTAGACTCTGTTGCTATCTCTGGGACCAACCTTTGTTATTATAGTTACACCATATTGTTTGGTTTTTTTTGTTGTTGCTCTTCTTTCCATTTACATTGTTATTGTCATTTTGTGCATACTGTTTTCCATACTGGTTTGACTTACTTCATTCTGCAACAATTCATATAAGGCTTTCTTGCTTTTCTGAATTTTTTAAGTTAATTATTTCTTCTGGTATAGTAATATTCTGTTGTAGTCATACACCACAGCTTGTTTAGCCATTTCCCAATCAATGAGCATCTACTTTCTCTAATTCTTTGGTTCCCTAAAAAGTTTGTGTTGGCACCTAAATTTTAAGAAAAATCATAGATAACCATTTTGTTCTGATTTGACATTTGCTGACAATCGCCTAAACAATTTTAACTTCACCTGCAAATCATATAAAGCACCTTTCCTGAAATCAATTAAGCAAGTTTTGATAATAGCCACCCTTGTAACTGATCTTGAACCCTTGTAACTGATAACTGTAATAATTACTGATAAATAACTGTAAATAGCCACCCTTGTAACTGATCATGAAGTATCTACTTCATGACATGTTCAATGACTGTTATTAGAAATGGATTCTAGATTAGCATTTGCATTTAGTGGATTTATGACCTATCTTTGTCTTGAAATTTCTCTGCATTATAGACTTCTTATGAAGCCTTTCATCTCAAAGGCTGAGGCTCTTTCCTGTGCCAACTAAAATTGAAATTTCTTATTTGTGGCATGCCTCTTCCAACTCAATTCTAGGATCCTTTGAAGTTGGTAGAGCTGGTAGACTGAACAGAATCATTGGATTCAGGCTGTGACAATTATTTCTGCTCTTCAGTTGACATGTTTATGTTGACTAGCAGCTCCACCAACTTAATAGAATCTTTTTTTGTCTTTTTTTTTTTTGGAGGGGAGAATGCAGGGCTACTCGGGTTAAATGACTTACCCAAGGTCACACAGCTAGTAAGTGTTAAGTGTCTGAGGCTGGATTTGAACTCAGGTCCTCCTGACTCCAGGGCCAGTGCTCTACTCACTGTGCCACCTAGTTTCCCCAACTTAATAGAATCTTAGAATCTAAGTTGAAGATATCGAAGACATCTTCTAATCCAACGTGAAGTATCAGTTACCATCTATGATATTTAGGGCTAATGTTCATCTAACAATAATTACCAGGTGGTAAGTTCTTCAGTAGCATAGTCTTCTCAAGCATGAACAGGTCATTGAGGAAGGCTGAGGTCTCTTACCATTCCTTCACTTATTGAAGTTTCAATATCCTTTTAACCATTTTTATTCTAGCTTTCCCACACTAGGTAACATTCTTCTTGGTCAGTTCTTAAATACCTTCAAGAGAATGTTCCCCGTCTTCCCACCATCCTTTCATATCTCAAAAAGAAACACAGAGTGGTTATCTTCACTGACAGAATCAAGTTGTTGAAACCAAAAAAACCTGATATGCTTATGGCTTGAATTGATGTAATATATCTAGAACCAATTTTTCTTTGTTTTTATCTTATTCATTGAATATTCCATAACAACACTGACTCTTTTCTCTGCAATGATTATACCTTTTCCTGACTGGTTCTATTCCTTCAACTTTTTTCGAGTCTAGCCTTGGGGAAATTTGTAGAATGTGATTTTGTCACTTTTGGTGCCTTTTTTGCCATCCTGGCATAAAGGCACATAGTTTCTTTGCTGAATCCCCCCCCCCTTTTTTTTTAAAATTTGGTGTTCCTTTCTTGTTTTTTTTTAATACATTATTTTTTAAATACGATATTCTCTCTTGCCAGTGACCTCCCAAATAACAAGTATAGTCAAGCAAAGCGAAAGAAAGTAACATTTTGGCATGCTTCCTGCTATACCTAGTCTACTACCTCTCTGCCAAGAGGTGGGAAGCATGATCTATCATCAGTCTCTTAGAGTCCGGATTGGTCATTAATCAGAGTTTTTAAGTCCTTTCAGTGTTTCCCTTTATATTGTGGTCATTTCCAAAATTGTTCTCCCAGTTCTATTTATTTTAGTAGCATCTGAGCTTCTTTGAAATCTTCCTATCTGTCTTTTCTTATAGCCCAATAATATCCCATTATATTCATGTAGCATAATTTGATTAGTTATTCCACCTAATGAGCACCCACTTTATTTCTAGTTATCTTCTATTACAAAAATTCTGGACAGGATTCTTCATTTGCATCTCTTAAGACAAGATTGGTTTCAAAATATTTTTAAATGACTAAAATAAGGTGGCTGTGTTTGTCCTTCGTTTTTGAAGAGGATCATGGCATCAGGGAAATGATGACATGACTTGCAGTTGACTTTGATTTGAGTGAGGAGGGCTGTGCAAGGTCCTCTTTTTCCTCCAGCTCCATCTGGATCCAATGACCAGATACTCATCAGGATTACTGGAGATTATTCAAGATGCAATGGGAGACCCTGGCCCTTTTAGGCTAAGGCCTTTTCCAGTACTCACTTTAGAGTGAGGTAATGCCCATTTAGTGAATAGGCTCTTTTAGAAATGAGTCAAGGGATGATAGCCCTTTTAAATAGAAAAAAAAAAATCAATCTGGGAGGGGGTGACTTCTCCCTCAGGGTTGCTGTTCCAAAGAGAAATAATTACTAAAATAAAATAGAATTACAAAGGAAGCGTGCAGGTGTGTGTGTGTGTGTGTGTGTGTGTATTATATGATATATATATATATATTTATCATAAAAGAAGACAAATTTCATGGACCCCCAGGTAAGAAGCCCTGTTCTAAATAATCCTCTAGCTCTAAATTTTGCGGTCTATATTATCTCTACCAAGTAATTGATTTGCATTTTATCAAGGAATTTTGGTGCCTTAACTCAAAAGAACTAACTTTTGGGATTTCAGACAGGGGATCCTTCTAATTATCCTACACAAGCAGCTCCTTATCCCTCTTTCAGATAGAACATGTATTCAAAGACAAATAATTTACCACAGTGTTTAAGCTGAATTTATATAAACTGCCATCTTCTCAGAAGTTCAGTGCTCTCATATGTATGATTGAGCTAATTATTTACTCAGCTTGGAAGTAATAGCTTTACCCTCTTATATAGGAAATGAGCAGATATTTGGTACTAAATTGCCCTACCCTGAATGTAACAGTTAGGGTCCTAGTTATAATCATGCAAGGGAGCAAAGAGAGAGAGAGAGTACCATTCTGTAACATGGAAGAGACTTGCTGAATTAGGAAAAGGAGAGTAAACAAACTTACTTGCTTGCTTGCTTCTGATTTAGGAAATGAGTCACAGGGTGACAGACTAGATGGTGCAGTGAGTAGAGCGCCGGCCCTGGAGTAAGGAGGACCTGAGTTCAAATCCAGCCTCAGACACTTACTATGTTTCCCTGATAATAAGACAGACACTGTCTTATTATTTTTTTTTTGGACAGAAAAACACCAGAGGGCTTATTTTCAGGGGAGGGCTTATTTTAATGAACATTGACAGCAATTTTAATAAACAGGTAAATGTGAACAAAAAAATGTACCTTTATTCTATAATGAATTCAAGAAAGAACAGGACGACATGCTCACTGCTGCAGCTCTGATTGGATGCAGCTCGGAGCAAGTGTAGCGCAGGGGATCACCTTCACTACAGTAGCAATCTCAATAGGGCTTATTTTAGAGGAATCTTACACAGTAAGGGGAGGGCTTATTTTCGGGATAGGTCTTATTATCGGGGAAACACGATAACACTGACTAGCTGTGTGACCTTGGGCAAGTCACTTAACCCCAATTGCCCTGCCTTTCCCCCTTCAAAAAGCAAAAAAGAAAAAAGGAATGAGTCACAGCTGGGTGTGTGCTGTCTCATAGAGAATGAATTGATTTTTCCAGGAGAGATTTTATTTATTTTTATATCTTTTAGTTTTTACATTATCTATATGTTTTATATACATACACACACAGAGGTGTGCATTTTCTTTGGGGCCAATTTTGCTCAGTTTTTCAATCATGTCTGACTTTGTGACCGTATTTGGGGTTTTCTTGCCCTTTTACAGATGAGGAAACTGAGACAAATGGGGTTAAGTGATTTGCCTAGATTCACAGCTAATAAATGTGGAGGCCAGATTTGAACTTAGGAAAATGAGTCTTCCTGACTCCAGGTCCTACACTATATCTACTGTACCACCTAGGTGCCAAACTTGGTCATAATTAGAGCATTCAGTATTTTGTTCTATTTACATTGCTGTAATCAGTGCATATATTATTTTCCTGATTCTTAAGCTCATTTCACTTTGCTTCATTTCATATAAGTGCCTGAATTCTTCATGTTCATTGTTTCAAATGGTGTAGGACTATTTCACTGTTATCAGTCTACTCAACTGATGAACATTTACTTTGATTCTGCAGTAGTTCTGTAACATTACAGAGTTATGAATATACTAGTGCACATGGAAGCTTTATATTTTTAACCTCTTTGTGGTATATCCCTAGTAGTAAGATCTCAACATCAAAGGGTATCAACTTTTCAGGGGAGAGGGAAAGGGATTAAGCATTTATATTATATTTATATATATATACTACGACATCAGGCACTGTGCTTTAGAAATATTATCTCAGGGGGCAGTAGGTGGCACAGTGAATAGAACACTGACCCTGGAGTCAGGAAGACCTCTGAGTTCAAATCCGGCCTCAGACACTTAACAACACCCCCCCCCCCCATAGCCGTGTGACCTTGGGCAAGTCACTTAACCCCAATTGCCCTCCAAAAAGCAAAAAAAGAAAAAGAAATATAATCTCATTTAATCCACAACATCTCTGCTAGGTACTAGGTGTGGTTATTATCCCCATTTACAGTTGAAGGAACTAAGGCAAACAAAGATGAAGTGACTTCTCTCAAGTCAAGTGCCCAAGGCTGGAGGCTGGATTTGAATTCCGATCTTCCTGACTCCTGGCAAAGTGCTCTGTCAATTTTACCTTAGCTGTGTCATGTTTTAGTAATTTACTTTGCTTTCCAGAATGACTGGATGAGAATTCTTTCAAGAAAATTTCATAGAATCATAAAACATTAGTGGATTCTATATATATTTACTTTTGCTCTCTGGTTGTAATAGACCTGGGTAGTTTTTATTTCTCTTTTGTTCTAATATTTCCTGCTATCTCATGGAGTCACTCATTTGTTTGGTCTGTTATAGTCTTCTAGATACTTAGGTAAGTTAATTACTTCAAGCTATTCGTTTTCTTTTCTCAAGAGCTTTATTCCCTTTTTAAAAATCTTTTTTTTTTTTGAGGGCAGTTGGGGTTAAGTAACTTGCCCAAGGTTACACGGCTAGTTTTTTTTGTGTGGGTGTTAAGTGTCTGAGGCCAGAACCGAACTCACTGCACCACTGTAATGTAATGCCAAGGAAAGGCAACTTCCCAAGGTTCAGAATACCAGCATAGGTGCTCTCCATTTTATTCAGTGACCAACCAAGAACAGAGAAGATCAAAACATGACATCATTCCAAATACAACATTTACTAAATGTGATTAAATAATCTCCAAGGACTACCCCACCCCAGGACCTTCCAATCATTCAATCAATTACAAAGTCCCTGTTCTAAATACTACTCCACCCCTAGGCTGTACCTTCATTTAGTCCACCATAAAGCCCCTCTTCTCAAATGGAGATTAGTTTCCAAACATAAGGTCAAAAGTTCACCACCCCACCTGGATCACAATTGAATCTACCCCACAGTTACATCAAGTTTAAACACAGCACTTAATACCCAAATGGAGGTCTTTTCTTCATCTTGACAGGAGGCAAGTTCTCAGCAATCTTAGTTCCTGGGGAGACAAGGCTTAGCAAGGCCATAAGATACATTGCCAGTCCCTTCATGAATTTATCCTCTGTCCGTAGAACAGTCCTAGAACCCCTGAACACATTAGCAAAGCCCTCTCCCAGGATTTCTGTAAACATACAACAAGAAAATCCTTCTTCAGGGCTTCTGAACCAACAGAAAGGCTCCCAGACCCCTGCAACAACAGCACTGTCCTTCACCAGTGGACAGTATTCATTCTGTCTGCAGGACAGTCTCCAGACCCCTGCAACAACAGCACTGTCCTTCACCAGTGGACAGTATTCACACTCTGTCTGCAGGACAGTCTCAGGGCTTCTTAGTGAACAGCCAGGTTCCAGGACTTCTTCAACAAAAGGACTGTCTTTCACCAGTGGACAAATCTGGCAAAAGAACATCAAAACAGACAGACAAAGTACCAGCAAAACAGCCATGTCTCCTCAGTCCTTGGCAGCTCAGGGGGCAGGTCTCAAAAGTCCAGGGCAATTCAAAGCGGCCACCAGCAATTCTCTTAGTCTCTCTCTCCTCCACGAGGTGCTGCTTCCAAAAAAGTTCTTCTGCCTCTCTCTTGTCTCTCCAAATCTACGTCACCAGCTCCTCCCAGTTCAGGACTTTCTTTTCACATCAAAAAGTCCATCCCACAAGTGGGATTAACAAGCTCTGGGTTTTAACACAATCAATTTGAAAACCAAGCCAATACAGGGGAATCTTTAATTGCCATTACTATCACAACCACCTAGCCGCCCCTTAAAAATCTCCTTGCTTCATTTGTAGTCCTTGTGAACAATCCATTTTTCCCCTTTGAGTCTCTGTTTGTGGTCAAGGAGTTAATCCCCTTAAGGAGAATCTCTAGATTAGCAATAATTTTTTTATATTGGTTGGAATTTGATTCACTTACTGATCTCTCCAGCTTTTAGTTCCTCAGCTGGGCTTTGTGCCTGAACCAAGCTTGACCTCTTGCTGTGCTTTTAGATAAAATGGACCTGTTTGGTCTTTTAAGTCCCTTAGATTTCAGGTTGACCTGCTCCTCCTAGGGTTAGTTAGGCCTTCTTGGATCTTTGGCTCTTCATGGTCTTGTGTGGCATCTTAGGACAAGATTCTAGAAACGCTGGAATCCTAGGATATCGCACTCCAAGCTGGCCTTAATACTGGTCATGCTGTTCCCCTACATTTCCATGGGCCCTACTTGTAGGCAGCTTTCCAGGCTCTTTGCTCTTCTCTGTGCTGGGAGTATATGGACTTCTTTGCTGGCTATCCCCTTTCCAATTGTCTGTAGGCTGCTAGCAAAAATTTTGCGTGTGTGCAGTTCTGGTATAGAGGATATAGTTTCTCTGAGAAACTACACTTACTCTGGTTCCTTACTTAATTTCTTGATAATTATTCAGTCTGGTACAAATTTAGGGGGAGGTGGGCACAGTTTGCTGTACATTCAGGCAGTCACTTTAGCTAGAAGTCACCCTCCTCAACCTATTCCTGCTCTCTGAACCTCATTACTTTCCCAGGCCATCACCCCAGTCTTCCATACAGTCTTCTTTCTAATCGCTATCTATTAGTTAATCAGCTAAACACTATACTCTTTTCTTATCTCAACTGGTCTCTTGATGCTGCTAGGCAATCCCCTTTTCCT
Source organism: Petaurus breviceps papuanus (assembly GCF_028583685.1). NCBI lineage: Eukaryota > Metazoa > Chordata > Mammalia > Diprotodontia > Petauridae > Petaurus > Petaurus breviceps. Next base: position 57,114 of record NW_027187393.1, read on the forward strand.
CCAGGATTCTCTGTCTCTCTCACCAAAGTGGCTGAAAAAATACTGGTTGGTAACCTCTTCCTTCTCCAAATTTCCCCCAACACCACCTCATCCAAAGATCTCATCTCAACTGAAGAAAATCAAGGCCATTTGATGCTCTGAAGGGGCCCTTTTCCTTGCTAAGGCCATGCACGCTTGACTCTATCCATTCTCTTTAACCACCATTTGTCCCCACTATCATCTTCCCTACCTGCTTCCTACAAACATGGCAGCAATGCATTCCCACTCCTTAAATCATCTTTGGAGCCTGCTGTTCCCACAAACATTGTCTTGTGTCTCCTCCCTTTCTCAGCCAAACTCTTTTAAAAAGCTAAATATCTATACACATCTCTAAGTCCTTTCTCTTGTCTTTTGAAGTTTGTAAATTTTATTTTTATTTTGAACTTAAGCATCAAACAAAATGAACATTTCCATATGCAAAGTAGAACGGAACATACATACTATATATGAACAGAACTATACACAAAACCTCAAATCTGTTACATAACAGCATACATACTAAAGAGGAAGGAAACAAGCCTCCTGTGTGCCAAAAATTGTGTACTTTATGAATATTGTTTCACTTGATTCTCCAAAAATCTCTTACCAATCTAAGGCAGACAGCAGTTTGCCCAGGGGTTCTGCGGCGAGTAGTTATCATATTTGAACTTAGGTCCTCCTTACTATAAGCTTTATCCACCACAACACTTAGATGCCCGAATAATAATTAATAGTTAAATAATAATTTATAGTTAAATAGTTAAATAATAAGTTGCTGAATAATAAATCTAGAAACTTTAAAACTTGTATATTTTCTTGTTTGACTTTTGTGCATTAAAAAAATAATTCTTTTATAATTCTTTTTTTAACTTCTCACTATCTTCTAAAACCTATGCAATTAAAATTCCAACTTAATCACTCAAACTACAATTGATTTTCTCAAATTAACCTTGCATTTCTGACTGCGTACTGGTCATGGGTTGGATATACTATTTCAAACTTGATGTCCTAATCTTAAACTTATGTTCAAAAGTGAACTCATTATCTCTCTCTTTCAAGATACTACTTTTAAAATTCTTTATTAAAAATCTCTCATATACATATCCTTCTTTCCACTCACTTGGTCACATACTCTAGTTAAAGCCCTTAATCACATCTGGCCTGTATCATTACAATAACTTATAAAAGGTTTCCCTGTCTCCACCCAGCTTTAAAATGATCTTTCTAAAGAACAGGTCTGAGCCTGTCACACAGACTCAAACTCCTCTCACCTTTAGGATAAAATACAAAGTCATCCGGAGGTTTGACATTTACAGCTCTTTACACGTCATTTCGAACTCTGACCCCTTCTTGGCCCTTTCCAGCTAGTGCTGACCTCTTTGTTTCATTTCTTTTTTTTTTTTAATTAATTTATTTTTAGTTTTCAACATTCATTTCCACAAGATTTTGAGTTATAAATTTTTCTCCCCCTCTCTCCCCTATACCCCCCACCCCAAAATAGCAAGCTTACTAAATATCCCTTCCCCCAATCTGTTCTCTCTTATATCCTCTCCCTTATCCCCCCACAACATACTAGTAAGGCAAGATGGATTTCTGTACCCCCATGCCTGTATATCTTATTTCTCAGTTGCATGTAACATGCATTAACATTTGATTTTTGAAACTTTGAGTTCCAGAGTCTTTCCCTTCTTCCCTCCTCAATCACACCCCCAGGAAGACAAGCAGTTCAATATAGGTTGTACATGTGCAGTTAGGCAACACATTTCCATAGTAGTTATATTGTGAAAGACTTAACTTCCCTCCATCCTATCCCATCCCCCCCACACTTATTCTATTTTCTACTTTGACCCTGTCCCTTTTCAAAAGTGTTTGCTTCTAACTACCCTCTCCCCCAATCTGCCCTCCCTTCTATCAAACCTCCCCTCCCCTTATCCCTTTCTCTCCTGCTTTCCTGTGGGGTAACATACCCGATTGAATGTATATGTTCCCTCCTGAAGCCAAATTCAATGAGAGTAAAGTTGACCCATTCCCTTTCACCTTCCTGGTCTTCCCCTCCATTGTAAGTTTTCTCCTGCCTCTTTTATATGAAATAATTTACCTTAATCTGTCTCCCTTTCTCCTTCTCCCAATATATTCCTCTCTTCTCAATTTTATTTTTAAGATATCATCCCTTCATATTCAACCCATCCTGTGCCCTATTATGTGTACATGTACACACATATGCACACACTCACATATATATTTATACACCCTCCTATACATACATATATGTATGGATACGTATATATTCCCTTCAACTATCCTCATTTTGAGAAAAGTCTCATGAGTTAATTATTGTTTTTCCATGTAGGAATGTAAATAGTTCAGCTTTAATAAGTTCCTTATGATTTTTTTTCCTGTTTACCTTTTCATGCTTCTCTTGCTTCTTGTGTTTGAAAGTCATATTTTCTGCTCAGCTCTGGTTTTTTCATCAAGAATGCTTGAGAGTCCTCTCTCTCATTGAATGACCATGTTTTCCCCTGAAGCATTATACTCAGTTTTGCTGGGTAGGTGATTCTTGGTTTTAATCCTAGTTCCTTTGACCTCCAGAATATCAAATTCCAAGTCCTCCAGTCCCTTAATGTAGTAACTTCTAGATCTTCTGCTATCCTGATTGTGTTTCCACAATAGTAAAATTGTTCCTTCCTGGCTGCTTATAATTTCTCCTTGACCCTGGGAACTCTAGATTTTGGCTGTGATATTGCTAGGAGTTTTCTTTTGGGGATCTTTTTCAAGAGGTGATAGGTGAATTCTTTCAATCTGGTTCTAGAATATCAGGGCAATTTTCTTTGAGAATTTCTTGAAGTATGATTTCTAGGTTCATTTTTTGATCATGGCTTTGAGATAGTCCAATAATTTTTGAATTATCTCTCCTGGATCTATTTTCCAGGTCAGTAGTTTTTCCAATGAGATATTTCACCTTGCCTTCTATTTTTTCATTTGTTTGGATCTGTTTTATAGTATCTTGATTTCTCATAAAGTCATTAGCTTCCAATTGCTCCAATCTAATTTTGAAGGAATTATTCTCTTTAGTGAGTCACTTTCTTTTCCATCTGGCAAATTTGACTTTTTAAGGCATTCTTCTCCTCCTTGGCTTTTTGGGCCTCTTTTGCCATTTGAGTTAGTCTACTTTTTAAGGTGTTATTTTTTTCAGAATTTTTTTGGGTCTCCTTTAGCAGGCTGTTCATGATTTTCTTGCATCATTCTCATTTCTCTTCCCAGTTTTTCCTCCACTTCTCTTACTTGATTTTCAAAATTCTTCTTAAGCTCCTCTGTGGCCTGTGACCAGTTCATATTTTTCTTGGAAGCTTTTGATGTAGGAGTTCTGACTTCATTGTCCTCCAGTTCAATGCTTTGATCCTTTTTGTTCCAAAAAAGGACTATATGGTCTGATTGTGCTTCCTCATCTTGCCAACTACTTGACTTTTGATCTCTTTGCCACAGTAGAACTCTACTTCCAGAATGAAGAGAGCTTTGTCCCAAATTGCTGGGGTTTTCGCAGCTGCCAGAGCTGTTAGTTGGGTGCCCTCTCTGCAGCTCTGGCTCATTGGCCACACACCCCAGGACCACCACCCAAGACTGTGATCCAGATCCAGGCTGGTCAAAGCAAGAACAGTTACCCTCTGAATGGTCGCTTGGGAGGCCAGGAGCTCTGAAAGCAGCCTCCTGCTGTGCCTCCACCAATTCTTGCCCTGGGGGCAGGGGCTGGACTGTTCCTTCACTCTTACAACAGAGTTCCTGACTGACCTTTTATTTTCTCTTTGGTGTTTATGTGTTGAGAAATCTGGAAGCCAGCTGCTGGTGATTCACTCTCCTGAAGTATGCTCTGGCTGGTCTGGGCTCTAGTTGGGGCTGTCCTGGGGCCGGGACCGAGGCTCACTGGGGACTACAGTTGGCTCCCAGAGCACTGTGATAGACCTTTCCTCTTGGCCTGCCAGGTTGCCTTCAGCAGTAGATTTCTCTTTTATCTCTTTGTGAGTTCTGTAGCTTTAAAATTTCTTTAGAGTCATTTTTTTTTTACAGGTATTGGAAATGGTTGAAACTAGAGCCCATGCCAAGTTTGTGCTTTTACACTGCCATCTTACTCTGCCCCCTCTTTCTTTCATTTTTAATCTCCATGTACTTGTAGTGGCTGCCTTCTAGTACCTGGAATGCACTTACTCCTTACCTTTACCATGTGGAATTCCTTTTTAAAGACTCCCTTAACTCAAAGGCCTTCTTCCCCAGGAGACCTTTCTTAGTCTATGCCACATGCTCTGTGTGGCATTCAAAGCCCTTCATAACGGAGCCCTTTTCCAGTCTTATACCTTGCTCCCAGATGGGTAATATCCAGTAACTAGCCTGGCTGTTCCACAAACAAGACACTTATCTCTTGACTCCAGGCTTTTTCTCTGGCTGTTCCCCACACCTGGAATGCTCTCCTTCCTTTGCTAGGACCTACTGGTCTCCATAGCTTCCTTTAAGTCTCACTTAAAATCCCATCTTTTACTGGGAAACTTAGCCTCTCTTAATTCTAGTGCTTTCCCTCTGTTAATTATTACCTACTTATCTTGAATATAGCCTGTTTTGTATATATTTGCATGTAGTCTCCAATAATAGATTGTATACCCTTTGAAGGCAGGGTCTCTTTTTGTTTTCCCTTAGCACAAAGTCTGATTCAGTAGTAGGTACTGATAAATATTGATCGAACTAAGATCTTTGTGTTTCTAAAAATTAGGAATAGGAATTCTTCTGTTGATCCATATAGTCTTTTTTTTTTTCTTTTTAGAGGGGGGAAGGCCCGGCAATTGGGGTTGTAACTTCCCTAAGGTCACAAGTAAGTGTTAAGTGTCTGAGGCCAGATTTGAACTCAGGTCCTCCTGACTCCAGGATTGGTGAATACACTGTGTCACCTAGCCGCCCCCATATAGTCTTAAAAGATTTGTAAAAGGGGGTAGTTTTAGAGAACCCCATTGGCATCTATAATCCCTTGGGGAGGGAGATGGAATGAAGTAACAAAGAAACACCTGGAGTGGATGATCAACCTTAACTGTTAATCTAAGGAAATAAGCATGTTTATTAGGCCATTTATCTTTTTTGAGGAAAGATGCTTAGGTAAGACTTAGGAGGTGGGGAATAGTGGATTTGGATTAGAAGCTCTGAGGGGGACCCATTAGATAATGGTATGTGATTCCTGGAGGAACCTCAGCTGACAGGCTTTTGGGGAGCCAGAAAAGGAAATGGGCAACTGTGAATTCTGCCTGCCCTTCCCTCCCCTTCTTCTAGCAAGGTAACCAAAACCTAGTGTCTTAGGATAGACAGAAGTATCATTATTTGAATTGGAAAGAGACTTGGAAGCCGTGTACCCAGGTTCACTTTCCTTCTGTATCCACTTATTTTTTTGGTTTTCCCCAAGATTCACTGGGCTTGTCATTGTTGTCAAGTCATAAACTAAAGCCACAGACTATACAGGAGTTTCCATTTACTGGAAGCTCTCCCACCCTGCCCCCACTTTCTTCAAATATTTTTCTCTGCAAGTTGACTACTACCGTGTTTCCCCGATAATAAGACACTGTCTTATTAATTTTTTTGGACAGAAAAACACCAGAGGGCTTATTTTAATGAACATTGACAGCAATTTTAATAAACAGGTAAATGTGAACAAAAAAATGTACCTTTATTCAATAATGAATTCAAGAAAGAACAGGATGACGTGCTCACTGCTGTAGCTCTGATTGGATGCAGCTCGGAGCGTGGCGTGCGTTTCACCGGGGGGGGGGGGGGACGGTGCATACAGAGGGTACCGTAATGTAGCATGTAGCGCAGGGGATCACCTTCACTACAGTAGCAATCTCAATAGGGCTTATTTTCAGGGGATCTATTTTAGAGGAATCTTACACAGTAAGGGGAGGGCTTATTTTCGGGATAGGTTTTATTATCAGGGAAACACAGTTAACAGTTCTCAATCCTGTTCTCAGTTCCTTGTTTGCTACTCTGAAAAATATACTTTTCTTAATTCACTGAGATACTTAATAGTGACTGAAAATTTGAAAGTGATAGAATTCCCTTAAAGTAAATAAGAAGTGCAACCATTTAGGGAAAAAAAAATGCTTTTGATACTTCTCATCGATTCCTTAAACAAAGGATATTTCAAAGTTAATTATTTAATATAGTTTAAGCTTATCATTGTTTTGTTTTTTCCTTTTTGGAGGGGCAAAGGCGGGGCAATTGGGGTTAAGTGACTTGCCCAAGGTCATGTGGCTAGTAAGTGTTAAGTGTCTAAGGCCTGATTTGAACTCAGGTCCTCCTGACTCCAGGGCTGGTGCTCTCTATTCATTGTGCCACCTAGCTGCCCCTTATCATTGGTTCTTGTCTGGATTTTTATTGATCCTGAAAATTAGAGAATTACCAGGGAAAATGGGAACTTTGATTCCTTTACCTCTGCAGTATTTCTGTTCCCAACTACTTTCCATTAAGGTCAAAAGTAACTTCTAGTTGGTCTAAAAGATCAGAGTTAGGTGTTAGAAGTTATAAGGCTGCCAGGATCTTGTGGGTCACTGTAACTGGAGATGGAGCAAGTAGAGAGGGAAATAGCAGTCCTCTTAAATTTAGTAACTGGGCTTTTCCTGTGCCTTTGGTATGAATAACTTCTGTGTATCCCAAAGCTACCTCACTCGTTGAAAACCTAGATTCCTTAGAATACCCATGATACCATACCACAGTGGAACAACTCTGGCTGCTTCAGGCCTAATGTCTAGAATTTATCTTGAACCTATCTTCCCCTACCTGCTCAGTTTCAAACACATTTTAACTTCAACTAGAAAAGCCTGCTTTTTTTCCTTTAACAATCACATTCACTCCTATGAAATTAAATGCCACCTATATATAGTATCCACTCTGAAATCTTTGTCTCTAGTCCTGACTTCTTTTCTGAGCTCCAAGCCTACTTTTTTTTTTCATTTTTCAAATGCTTTATTAACTTCTGATTTACATAATTAATTTCTGCCAGATTTTGAGTTGCAAATTTTCTCCCCATTTTTCCCCTACTCACCACCCCAAAATAGCAATCCCACAGGATATCCTTTCCTCCAATCTGCTCTCTCCCATATCTTCTCCCATACCCCCTTCGACTTTTACAGTAGGGTATGGTGGATTGCTATGCCCCAGTGCCTGTATATCTTATTTCCCAATTACATGTAAAATAGTATTAATAATAGTGTGTGTGTGTGTGTGTGTGTGTGTGTGTGTGTGTGTATAATTTTAAACATTTGATTTTTAAACTTTGAAATCCAGATTTCATTCCCTTCCTCCCTTGTCACCCACCCTCACTGGGAAGATTAGCAGTTTAGTATAGGTTGTACATGTATAGCTAATGCAAAACATTAACATAGTAGATATATTGTAAAAGACTGACTATTTCCCTCCCACCTCCCACTTGTTCTATTCTCTACTTTGATCCTCTCCCTTTTCAAAAGTGAGTGCTTCCAGCTTCCCTGCCCCACAGCCTACCCTCTCATCCCCTTCCCCTCTAACTCTCCTGTAGGGTGAGATACCCTATTTAGTGTGTATTTCATTCCTTCCCCGAGCCAAATTCAGTGAGAATAAGGTTGACCCATTTCCTTTTGCCTTCCTATTCTTCCCTTCCATTGTAACGATTTTCCCTTGCCTCTTCTATATGATATAGTTTACCCCATTCTGTCTGTCTCCATCTCCTCTCATTATATTCCTCTCTCACCTCTTAATTTCACCTTTTAAGTATCATCCCTTCCTATTAAATTGGTCCTGTGCCCTCTATGTATACCTGTAAACATATATACACACATTCACATATGTATTTGTATGCTTGTATACCCTCTGATATATATATATATATATATATATATATATATATATATATATATATTTCTA
>NW_027187393.1:65067-102567 GCF_028583685.1 Petaurus breviceps papuanus
GCTTCTTGTATCTGAATGTCGAATTTTCTATTCAACTCTGTTTTTTTTCCTCAAGAATGCTTGAAAGTCCTCTATTCCACTGAATGACCATATTTTCCCCTGAAAGATGATACTCAGTTTTGCTGGGTAGGTGATTCTTGGTTTTAATCCCAGCTCCTTTGCCCTCCAGAATATCATATTCCAGGCCCTTCGATCCCTCAGTGTAGGAGCTGCCAGATCCTGGGTTATCCTGATTGTGTTTCCACAATATTCAAATTGTTTCTTCCTGGCTGCTTGTAATATTCTCTCCTTGATCTGGGAATTCCAGAACCTGGCTATAATATTCCTAGGAGTTTCCTTTTTGGGATCTTTTTCAGGAGGTGATTGGTGGATTCTTTGAACTTCTATTTTGCCTTCTGGTTCTAAAACATCAGGGCAATTTTCCTTGAGAATTTCTTGGAGGATAATTTCTAGGTTCTTTCCCTGATCATGGCTTTCAGGTCCATATATTTTCATATATATTCAAGTCCAATAATTTTTGAATTATCTCTCCTGCATCTATTTTCCAGGTCAGTGGTTTTTCCCATGAGATATTTCACATTGCCTTCTATTCTTTCATTTGTTTGGATCTGTTTAACATCATCTTGATTTCTCTTAAAGTCACTAGCTTCCCTTTGCTCCAATCTAAATCAGCAGGAACGATTCTCCTCATTGAGCTTTAGAGATTTTCTTTTTCCATCTGGCAAATTCAGCTTTTTAGGGCATTCCTCTCCTCATTGCCTTTTTGAGCCTTTTTTGCCAATTGAGTCAGTCTGTTTTTTAAGGTGTGATTTTCTTCAGTCAGGATGTTGACTCTCATTTCATAATTTTCTTGTATTGTTCTCATTTCTCTTCCCAATTTTTTCTCCACTTCTCTTATCTGCTTCTTAAGGTCCTCTATGGCCTGTAACCAGCTCATATTTTTCTTGGAAGATTTTGGTGCAGGAGTTCTAACTGTTTTCCCTGTTCCATGCTTTGATCCTTTTTATCCCCAAAATAGGAGTCTAATGTTGAACTCTCCTGTTTGTTTTGCTTCCTTTGTCTGGTCATGTCACCCCTCAGTCACTTGACCCCTGGGCTTTTTGCCACAGTAGGACTCTGCCACCAGACAGGGGAGCTTCTGTCCCAAACGCTGGGGTTTTCTCACCTGCCAGAGGTATTAGTTGGGTGCCCTCTCTGAGGCCTCCACATGCTCTGGCAAGCTGAGTACCTCCACCATAGACTGCAATCCAGATCCAAGCAGGTTAAAGCAAGAGCGATTACCCCTCAGACTGGTCGCCTGATCCCCCTACACTCTGCAGGCCAGGAGCTGAAGCTGCAACGTGGCCCAGCAAGGCATTTCGACGGCTTCTCACCCTGGGGGCAAAAGCCAATGGACTCCCAACTACTAGTCCCAAAGTCCACACTGCCCTGACCCCTCACTTTGTCCTTCGCATCTATGTGTCGATGAATCTGGAAATGGCCACAGCTGCTGGTCATCTGGAGATCCTCCATCCATCAGCTGGTAAGGCCTGCCCTGGGGGTAAAACCTCTGTGTGGAGCTGGGCTCATCTCCCAGAGCGCTGCACTGGCTGATTCCTGCCTGCCTGCCGAACTGTCCTCAGCGGGAAGTTAGCTTCTCTGTATCATTTTGTGGATTCTGCAGCTCCAAAGTTTGTTCAGAGTCCCCTTTTTACATGGATTGGGGAAGGTGGGAGCCAGAGCCTAAAGGAGATCCTGCTTCTACTCTGCCATCTTGACTCCCCCCCATTATCCCCATTTTACAGATGAAGAAACTGAGGTTAAATGACTTGCCCAGGGCCACACAGCTAATAAGTGTCTGAGGCTAGATTTGAACTCATCATCTTGACTTCAGACCTGACACCTAGCTTCTTGGAAATTGAATAAAATGATATATAATCTCACTATGATTTAATATAGGTCACAGGAAATGATTCCTTACACTATGAAGGTGCTGGGACTGTCATTTTAGTTTATCCACTATCTTACAGACAGGCCTTTTCCATTCCTTATAGCCCTCCACTTTAATCCCACAGTCTGCTGTCTCCTACCCTTCATTCAACCTTTTCTAATCTGCCCAGTTTCTCCACATACTTCCCTACGATCTGCACAAAAATATAGCTGAAAGAAGGCCCAGTCATCTAACTGGTTTGTAATCATCAGTGACATTGAAGAGCAAGACTACAAAGAAAAATAGACTCTGTTGCATGTATGAAGATCAAATGACATTTGTTCCTCCTCTCACTCATATTATCTGTTGTGTAATAATGGCTCCAGATGCTCAAAGGAAAGAGCCAAAGTGAAGTCTAGATTTAATAAAGATTTTCCGGGGGTGGCCAGGTAGCACAGCAAGTAAGAGCACTGGCTCCAGTGTCTGGATGACCTGGGGATCGAATCTGGGCTCAGTCACTTATCACCTACCCAGAAACACCTGGCTGTGTAACCTTGAGCAAGTTACTTAACCCCGATTGCTTTAAAAAAATAAAATTAAAAAAATAAAGATTTTCCTGAGTGAGTCTAGACATCAGTCTTGGATTTATTTTACTAAAGGGGAAACCTGGTTATGGTCTTGATGAAGGATCTCCAGACTCAGTTTAAAGAACTATTCTCCTAAAGATCAGCTCAGTAGGAACTAAATAAATAAAGGTCAAGGAGGGATAACTTTCAGTATAATTCTTCCCTCTCTATAGTCTGGTCCCATTCACCTAGAGGTGAATAAAAGGAAAGAATTATCAGCACATATTTTATTGGGGTCTTGCTATCCTATAATATTACTGATGGCCCTGGAAGTGACCGGGACAAGGCAGAGACATACAAGTAAAAGATAATGAGAAAGATCTGGCAGTGGTATTATTACCCTCAAGTCAAGTAGGTAAATGTATCATCAGTGGAAGGATCGTGTTCCCTTCCAAACAACCTTGTGGAAATTCTTTTTTTTTTTTGTGGAAATTCTTTTGGCACATTACAACTGAACAGTCTAAAGCTGTTCTTTGGTGATAGGCTACTCTCATCTATCAGTCCTGCTGGATTCCCAGCAGATCACAGCTGACATCCCATAACCGCCTTGCCGTTGTCATATTTCGTCCCCGGGAAGAAATCCATGCAGGACTGCAATCACTAGAGGAGAAAAGAGAGAGGCTGATGTCACTGACAGTGCACATGAAGCAGAGGTGTTTGGCTGTAATGCCAGTGCTATACCCATAGCAGCTGCCATGAATATGCATGCGTATTTCCAGGGTAGATTTGCAAAATATAATAAACTCTCTTCCTCAAAGGCTAAACCAAAATATTTATTTGGAACATCATTATTAGGATTCCAGGACGCAAGATTTAACAAGGTACTCATCGCTAAGCCAGGAAACACTGACATCTTAAACCTTTCTGTCAGGCCTCCCCACAAACAAGTTCCCCTAAACAAAACCCTCCCTCTGCCCATTCACAGCCTGCTCTCACTCTCTTCTCATGCTGTCTCTTTCTGTCTCTCCTTCTTGCGAAAGCTCCTCTCACACTGAGCTCCATGTAACCCAGGCTCCATGTGATCACAGGTTCCATGTGTTAGGCCTATTAATGGGCAGGGAAGATCTTCCTATTTCCTTAACATTACATTGGTCCATACTCTGCACAAGGCATAGTAAAATAAATGGCTAACATTTATATGGCCATATGTGTCAGGTGCTGTATAATTATTATCTCATTTAATCCTCACAACAACCCTGGGAGGTAGGTAGGTGCTATTATTATCCCCCTCACTTTATAGATGAGGAAACCAAGGCAAACAGAGGTTAAGTGACTTGCACAGAGTCACATAGCTAGTAAGTGTCTAAGGCCACATTTGAATTCAGGTCTTCCTGACTTCATGCCCAGAGCTCTATCCACTGTATCACCTAGCTACCTAATATAGTAGAAAGAGCACTGCATTCCATTTCACAGGACTTGAATTCAAATCCTAGTTTGAGTCCTAAAACAAGTCCAGAGGATTGAAGATGAAACACACCACCCACCTATTGCCAGAGAAACACAGGAAGACACATAAATTTTTGGACATGGCCAATGTGTGAATTTGTTTGCCTAAACTATATTATGAGAAATTTATTTTATTCATTTATTTATTTTAGAAAAATTGTCCCAATGGGGTAGGGAGAGGCAGAGTGGGAGGGAGGGACAATAAAAAGATCTTTCGTCTTTTACATTATCGTGTCACCTCTCTAGCCCTCAGTTTTCTCATCTGTAAAATTAGGCAGTTGGACAAGATGATTGAAGGTCCTTTCCAGGTCTGATATTTTTTGATTGTTGTATGGTAGTTGAAAAGGTAGACTGACTTCCATTAAAAACAGACTTTCACATTTACCACTTGGTAGTGGTTGACACAGTGTACATTGTCACTATCTATCAATCAATAAGCCTTATCAAGGACTTACTATGTGCCAGGCACTACATTAGGTACTGAAGATAAAATGACAAAATGAAAACAGTCTTTGTGTTCAAGGAGTTTCCATCATCTCAGGAGAGACAACGTACCCATTTAAGAAAATATGAAATATATTGAAAGTAATTATTTGAAGGGGAGGATGAAACACAAGCATTTGGGGGAATCAGTGGTCATCAAGTGGAACTCTGAAAGAATTGAGAGAGAAAGAGGTAGAGAGGGAGTGTGTTCCAGGCATGGGGGACCGTCAGTAAGAAGGGAGATAGAATTGCTGCGTGAACAGCAAGGTGTATTTGCTTGACCACAGAACACAGAGTGTTAAGGGGATTAATACACAATAATTAGATTTTGAGCACCTGGAAAGTAGGGTCTGGTTTTGCCTTTCTTTGTGTCCTTAGCACAATTCCTGGCATATAGAGGGTGCTCAATAAAAGCTTTGTTGCTTGCTTGCTAATAATCTTGAAAAGGCAGACTAAAGCCTACCTTGAGACAGAAGGCAAAGAGGCTAATTATGAGCCTATTTCAGTAGCTCATGTGAGAAATAACAAGAGTCTGAATTACAATAGTGGTGATATTGTCATGGAGAAAAGGAGATGAATGCTAAAAACACTGGAGGTAGAATTGACAAGACTTGGCAATAATTGGATCTAAGTATGTTATCTAGACTATCAGCTCCATGAGGGCAAGGACTGTGTCTTACTTCATTATATATCTTTGTGCCTAACATAGCATGCCATAGGTACTTAATAAATGCTTGTTGAATTTAATTACTGCAGTCTGACCAACAAAATCAGACTAAAATTAAAGTCCATTGAATTGGAAAGTCTCCAAAGACCATCTTTGTCCCAGTTCCAAGAAGGCTTTGCTCCTAAGACAATGGAAATAAAGATTTATCTATTTTCTTTTTAAAAATTTACAGATAAGGATATTTTAGAGATGTATCTGGAAACCTGTCCTAGTATATAAGTGGCTGGAAGCCTAAATCTCTTTACTCAAATGTAAATGGCCATACTGCCTACAGTCATGAGCTCTCAGCTAAACCAGGCCTCTGGGAAAACTGGCAACTCCATAGATGCATGGGGAGACTCTGGAGGTAGATACTGGAATACAGCTTAGATTCATAGGAGGTCAGAACAGGACCTTAGAAATTACCCAGTCCAGCAATTCTCAAAGTGCTGGTGGAGGATCCTTGCGGTCCCTAATACCTTTCAGGGAATCTGTAACATCAAAACCATTTTCATAATAATACTGTAAAAGGAAAAATCAATAATCAATGCCTTGAGTCCTTTGCTTCACATTGCTTTGCTAGTCGTCTATCAGGTACAATCATTTTAGAATAAGAAGTAACTGTGATTTATAGTAAGAGTATAGTCCTGGGTAACCTCTGTAACTGAAACTACGATGTAGTCCTAGGGGAACACTCTTGGGGTTAACTGACTCAGATATTTCTGCTTTATTTGAATGTAGACATGCCTGTGTTGGTTGACCTTAGGAGTGTGAATGCCTGTGTTAGTTAGCTTTAGGAGGGTAAGTATAATCATTATAAAATGTAATAATAATAATATAATCACTATGCAAATCTTTACATCAATTTTAATATTAAAATAATGAAGAAACAAAGCCCTATGGCTTATTAGAACATCAAGGCTTACTGGAAAACCTTACATCATAAAGTCCTGCAATCTTGTAAAGGACAGTTGTACAGATCAAGATTTAATCAAGAGATTCATGAATCAAGAGAACTATAAGTAACTATGAATTTTGTAACTCGTGTTCTCAGAACATTCTGGGTGGATTGTAGACCACCACCTTTGTTTCTCTTAATAAAGGTTGGTTTCTTTACCCAGAAACCTTGTCAGTTTCTTTTTTATAATACTAAGATGTTATTGGGTTATTAAAATATTTCTCCCTCTTCTAGCTCCTTATCTGTATGAGATTAAATTTTCTTCAACTGAAACAACAGATTGAATGTAGAAGCGGGTAGGAGAATCCAACTGTGTTCAGTCTAAGTCAATAGAGATTTGCAACAACTATATAAATACACACATATATGCATATATGTAAAACCATGTCATTCTTCTCACTTTTGTTTTAGAAAATATTTTTCATTAAAATATTATTTATGCTAATGTATAATATATTTATTATTTTAAGAGCATGAATAAATATTTTTAAAATGTATACAATTTCATTTTGAATATGGTTTCATTTAAATTTAATTTCTTTTTTTCTTTTTTTTATGGAGGTGGGAAGGCAAGGCAATTGGGGTTAAGTGACTTGCCTAAGGTCACACAGCTAGTAAATGTCAAGTGTCTGAGGCTGAATTTGAACTCGATCCTCCTGACTTCAGGGCTGGTGCTCTATTCACTGTACCACTTAGCTGCCCCAAGTTAATTTCAATAGTGGGCAGCAAGGTGTAAAGCCAAGCACGAGAGCAGCTTTCCAGATGACTGCTGCTGTGAACAACTTTCAAGATTCTCATTACACAGTATAGTGAACTCTATTCAGTAACGAATTAAGGCAAAACATTCACAGAAAATCAAAGTACAGCATTCACCATGTTATAGAATAACAATTTATCACTAAAATGGTCATGTAGTTTTCACCAAAGTGGTCACATAGTTTTAAACAAAGTTCATTCATTTAGTAACTCAATCATTCCTAAGGAGGCAAGCCTCCTTAATTGACACAAAGTACAGAGGTCAAAAGCTCTCCACCCCTAGGTCACATAGTCTTAATCTCTTCAATCAAAAAGTCTTCTTTCTTCTTGATGGGAGGTTAGTTTGAAATCATCCTTAATTAGTTAAATCCTTAACTCAACCATCTAATTTATAAAGGTCAAAGTTCTCCATCCCTAGTAAATCATGATCTTCTCGAAGTGTATTAAATACCCAAGGAGAGGTCTTTTCATCTTGACTCGAGGCTGGCTCTCAGCTTCCATGGTTCCCCTTCCATGGTCCCAGCTCCTTGTTGTCCAGTTCCTGTTCCATACTGAAGCTCACTGAAGTGTCTAGTCCACCCAAAGTCCTTCACAGTTTCTGTTCCTGGGAAGACAAAGCTTAACAAAGCCACAATAACATTCATTCAAATTGCTGGTATCTTCATCAATTCACTTTCTGCCTGTGAAATCAACATAGACCCAACAACAAGGTCTGAGGAATCAACACAAATCATTATTATAGTACTAGGACCTCTAAAAATGTCAACAAGACCCTCCTCCAGGATTTATGTAAACCCACAACAAGAAAATCCTCTTTCAGGGCTTCTGAACCAGCACAGCACCATCCTCTATCAGCAGACGAATCTGACAAAGTAACATCAAAACAAAGTACCGACACCACAGTTGTGCTTCCTCCCAGTTCTCCTGTCTTCTTATTTCTCAGAAGTTCTCAATTCAGTTCTCAGAAGAAGTTCTCATTTCTCTGTTCTGCTACCACAAGTTCTGTTCTCCATTCTGTTCTCGATGTGTAGCAATTCTCAGAAGTTCTCAGGATCCTGGCAGTTGTCTCTCTCTCTCTCCAGCAGTAGCTGCTGTCTCTCCACAATGTTCCTCCCAGAAGTTCTGGTCTGTCTCAGCTTGGGCTTTTCCTCATATATGGTATTAGCTCCTCCCTGTTCTGCCCCTTCTTGTTATGTCAACAAGTCCATCCCACTGTGGCATTCCCAAGTTCTGGGTCTTAATACTTGACACAATCATTAACTTGGAACAAGGTGCTAAGTACCTGTTTGATTGCAAATACAAGGGGCAGGGAAGATCTTCAAATTCCTATTACCATTACACTAGGTGGTGCAGTGGATAGTGTGCCAGGCCGGGAATCAGGAAAACTCATCTTCATGAATTCAAATCTGGCCTCAGATACTTACTCACAGTGTAACACTGGGCAAGTTACTTAAACCTGTTTGCCTCAGTTTCTCGTCTATGAAACAAGCTGGAGAAGGAGATAGTAAACGACGCCAGTATCTTTGCCAAGACAATCCCAAATGGGGTCATGAAGAGTAAGACACAACTGAAAAGAATGAACAACAAAAATATCAACAGTTAATAATCCACATAATCAAAATCTCTTTGAGGTCCTCAATAATTTTTAAGAGTACAAAAGGGTCCAGCAACCAAAAAGTTTGGGAACTGCTGATCTAGTCCAATGCTCTCAGAGATGAAGAAATTAATAAGGTCTACAAAAGTCAAGTGATTTGCCTAAGATGCAAAGTACTTTGGGCAGGGATATCTAAGGTGGTGGCTAGCTGCTGATAAAGTGCTTGTTCAAGTCTACATCTCCAGGGTGATCTGCAGAGGGAAAACAGCTCTGTCAAATGAACTGTGATACAAGAGTGATGATAGAGGCAGTTGTGCTTAGTGGATAGAGCTCTGGGCCTGGAGTCAGGAAGACCTGACTTCAAATCCAGTCTCAGACACTTCCTTGTTGTGTGACCCTGATGTAATGGCAAACAAAGAAGCAGTTAACACCTTGTTTTGGCTATTTAATTAACACCTTGTTTCAGCTCAATTTTCTTTTAAACCTTGCCCATGATTGTATCAAGTCTTTGTTGAGAAGCAGAACTTGTGAACCCTAGAACTTGTGAACTACTGTTGCTGATGCCACAGGAAGGGGAGGAACTAATGACCATATATAAGGAGAGACCCAGGATGGAGAGAGAAGAACTGAGAACTGAGAAGAGAACTCTTGTGGTGGCAGAGTTAAGAAGGAGAAAACTTGTGGTATCCTGGCACTCTATGTTTGTCTGTTCTGTCTGTGTTGATATTTATGACATATTTTACAGAAGCCCTGGGACCTTAATGGAAGTCCTGAAAGAGGATTTTCTGGTTGTCTGTTCACAGAAGTCAGGGAGGAGGGTTTTGGAGGTCCTGGGACTTTACTAATGATTTGTGTTGACCTCCTGGACCTTGTTTGTGGGTCTGTGTTGATTTCACAGGCAGATAGTGAATTGATGATGGTACCAGCAATGTGAATGAATATTATTGTGGCTCTGTCAAGCTTTGTCTTCCTAGAAACAGGAACTGTGAGGACTTGAGGTGAACTTAACACTGTGAACTTCAGTGTGGAACAGGAACTAGACAAGGAGCTGAGAGCTGCCTGCCTTTGAATCCAAGTGACAGTTGGATAGATTCAGGCAGGAGCTTGGACCATGGAAGAGGAACCATGGAATCTGAGAACCAGCCTTGAGTCAAGATGAAAAGACCTCTTCTTGAGTACTTAATGCTGACTGAGAAGATCATGATTTACTCTGACCTAGGGGTGGAGAACTTTGACCTTTGTATTTTGTGTCCCTTAAGAAGCCCTGCTCCTTAAGGATGACTGAGTTAAGGACTTACTGAATGATATCTTTTGTTTAAAACTAGGTGACCACTTTGGTGAAAACTATGTAGCTACTATAGTGGTCACTTGTTATGCTATAACATTGTGAGTACTGTGCTTTGGTTTCTGTAAACATTTTGTCTTAGTTTGTTACTGGATAAATAGAGTTCACTATACTATGCAATCAGAACCTTGAAGCTGTTCACAGCAACAGCCCTTTGGAGAGCTGTTCGTGTTTGCCTTTACACCTGGGGAAGTCAGGTAACCTCTGATTACCTGACTAGATCCACTAGATCCACTGGAAAAGGAAATGGTAATCACTTCAATATCTTTGCTAAGAACATCCCATGGACAGTACTGATGTGCTATGGTCCACAGGGTCTCAAAGGAAGAGACCCTGAATGACTGAACAACAAGGGTGTTGATATCAACAAGACAGTACCTTAGCAGGGACTAGAATTCAGGTCTATTTAGTCCAATGCATTTTCCTCTGCATCACAATTAAGATGCAGAAGATCCAAGACACTAACAATTCAAATATGACTTGGTAGAAGTATGATTGACAAACTGTTTCAGGAATTTCCCAGTTCTATCAATATGCAAAAAAATTATGAATAATATTTACAAATAACATGAAAATCCATTAAATAATTAATATTTCCATCAACATATTAAAACTCTGGATAGTTTGTCATATAACTGACATCCTTTGGCGGAAAAAAATTTGACCTCTATAAACAGAATTATACCTGAAATGTTTCCCACTCAGAGGCTCAAGGCCCTCAGTCAAGGCACAGTACAGGCTGGTCTGAGCTCCCTCCTGTGGGGTCTTAATGAAGGAGGAGAATAGCTTCCACATCAGTTTTATGCAAGTTGAATGCCGAACCAATTCAGAGTTGACGGTTCCAGGGTGTACAGAATATGTAGTAACCCCAGTACCTAGAATTAGAAGGACAGGAGTTATAGGAAGCCATATATAAGAATTCAAAATCTTGGTGAGGGCAGAGAAAGTGGAAGAACTTTCAGCATGATGGCTTCCCCTCATTGGATTATTAGCAGTGCCATCTTAGAAGTCTAGGGCATAAGGCAGGCTCCTGAGAGATATCAATGGGGCTCATCTTTACACAGAAGTACCAGAACTCCAGTCCTTCAAAAAACTTTTTGACCTGGAAACCAGCTGCTTTACTTTTCTTGGAGATGGTGAGATTCCAAGGTTCCACCTTGATAAATACATATATGTGATAAATGAATATTAAATCCCTAAATACCTCAGGTTGTGGGTCCCTATCTATTTTCCAACTGGTCACTGAACAAGAGATGCTTGAGGAAGCCAGGCCCAAATTTAGTATTCTTTATCTTGTACATTTTGGAAGGAGAGATTCTGCCTAGGGGAGGAAGGTGGAAAAATAACTTTCCCTATTACTGTTTTCCACCTTCTGTTCCACTACCCCCATTCTTCTGCAGGCCTACCTTTTAGTCTCCGAGCTAATTCCTGGGTAAAAAGCACATTGGCTAGCTTGCTGTGGCAGTAGGCAAGGGCCCGGTTATAATACTTCTCACCATGGAGGTTGTAAAAATGGATCCTGCCCATGTGGAATGCCAAGGAAGACACATTCACCACCCTTGATGGGGCTGATTCCTTCAGCCTTTCCAGCAGCAGATGAGTCAGAAGAAAATGACCTGGGAAGGGATGCAGAAAAAGGAGAAAATTCAAAGGCAATAATAGCAGGGGGCCAATTATAGAAAAGGGAAGCTCAGGCCAAGTTCTTAATTTTATCTCATCACTAGCATTTATTTACATAGCATTCTTTTTTTTTTTTTTTTTAAGCAATTGGGGTTAAGTAACTTGCTCAAAGTTACACGGCCAGTTATTATTTCTGGGTGTGGTGCTGAGTATCTGAGCCCGGACTTGATTCAGGTCATCCCGACACTGGAGCCGGTGCTCTTACTCGCTGCGCTACCTGGCCGCCCCTTTACATAGCATTCTAAGGTTCATACATTGTCTTATCTGATCCTCACCAAAAACTCAGGAAGACTGATACTTAAAAGCAAAATCCTTGGGGCGGCTAGGTGGTGCAGTGGGTAAAGCCCCAGCCCCAGAGTCAGGAGGACTTGAGTTCGGTACCGGCCTCAGACACTTAACACCCACAGACAAAAAACTAGCCATGTAACCTTGGGCAAGTTACTTAACCCCAACTGACCTCCAAAAAGAAAAAAAAAGTAAAATCCTCGTTACAGATGAGGCTTTGATTACATAGTATAGTGAGCTCCTTGTTTATTCAGTAACAAATTAAGACAAAACATGGACAGAAACTAAAGAGAAGGTAGCTAGAGCACAAAGTATCAGAACTTTACTCAATAAATGACTAATAGTCATTTATTGATAATATTGATTAAATTGATTAAAATAATATTGATAAAATTGATAATAGCACATCCATGGTGGGTAAAGCTTCTGACTTGCCTGATGTTTCCCAGCTAGTAAGCTGGGTCAGAAGTGGAATTTTAACCTTCTAAATCCAAGTTTAGCATGGTTTCCACAGTGCCTTTTTTCCACAGCTGTCTTTTTAAAGAAAAATTAGGACTATCCCCAAAGATAGATGTGGAGTAGCTGACATGACTGTAGAAGTTGCTGGGCTTGAGGAAAGGGAACAAATACAGTGGCCCAGGTAGAATACCAGACTCCAGTCCTTCAAAAACCAGTGGATCACACCTTTTTGTATACAGCTTGATTGAGGTGACCTCAAAAGTCAGATGCCAGAGAGCAGGTTCCATTCAACAGGAACAGCCTGTTGGGATTTCTCCTATAATAGGTTTAAAATGTGGGTTCTCTAACATGGACCTGGTGACAGAGATTATTGATGAAGCAACCCTAGGTGTCAAAGCCATGTGGTAATTGTGAAAATCCTAAGCAAAACTGAACCTAAATCAGAGAACTGTAAGAATGAAGGATTTAGTAGTATCTTCTGCTTTCTAGTTATATCAGGTTTCTTACCTAAGTGATTGACTCCTATGTGCATCTCAAATCCATCAGCTGTCTTAGAGTAGGGGCACATCATCACTCCTGCATTGTTGATCAGGATGTGAAGCTGTTTTTCCTCTGCAAAGCATAGGGGAGAAGATGAGGACTTTAGGGAGTTTTAGTAGCAGCTGGCCAAGGCTACCCATGGCCTAGATACCTGCCCAGACTACTTGCATGTAATTAGGCATGGAAAAAGAGAGACTCAAGAATCAAGTCTTCTTTATTTTCTTTTCACTTGCATAGGTCACATTCAATCAATAACCAATCCTGTATCCTAATGGATGTCGGACTTTATATTAACTCCATATGTTACAAAAGGAGATAGATTTGCATGAGTCAGGGATGAAATTGACAGATGCAGGTGACTTTCAGACCTTAAAGAAGAGAATCAGAAGTCATCCCAGTGAGAATGGCTTGCAGGAGACAGAAGAAACTTAACACTACTACTGGTGATTCAAGATTAGAGCCCAATCTGAGTTATTCTTCCAGTTTACTGTTTCTTAAATATATATATACATATATACATACACACACACAGATATATATTGCTTTTTGGAGGGGGAAAGTCAGGACAATTGGGGTTAAGTGACTTGCCCCAGGTCACATGGCTAGTATGTATTAAGTGTTTGAGGCCGGATTTGAACTCAGGTCCTCCTGACTCTAGGATCAGTGCTCTATTCACTGAGCCACCTAGCTGCCCCCTCATACATTTTTTTTTAGAACAACCAAGGATAGATTTGATAGGAGTCACATAATGAGCTCTTCCCACCCTTGCTTCTTGCCCCCTCTTTGACCCTTACCTCCTAATTACTCAGTTTGACTCTCACCTGACAGGAAGGCCTCAGCAAAGGCTCGGATTGATTTGGTGTCAGACAGGTCCAGCTTCTGCACCAGCACCTGCTGGTTCCCTGTCTTAGCCCGGATCTCATTGGCTGCCAACTCCCCCTTTTGCAAATCCCTACAAGCAAGATATACTCGAGCTCCTAAGAGTAACAATACAAACAAGTTAAATTTTTGTGTATAGCACAATAAAATTTTAATTCGATTTTGAAAACAAATGTGGTGGTGATGCCTCCGATGGGCTTAGAGGAGGTTCTTACATAGTTGGAAATGGCATCATCTCATTAGCCCTAGACACTATATAGAACCTTCCATCCCTAATCCTTCATCAAGGGGAGAAGAGAATAATAGGCTGAGGTCCAGAATATAGTGGAAGCCAAGGGGGAAAAATTAAGTCATACTGTCTGGGGAAGGGGGAGATATTCAATTCCCACCAGGCATGGAAGCCCCACTGCACTGAGACTAGGGGCAACAGGGGAAGACAACAGTAACTAAATAAATCTAAGGTAAGCAATGGAGATAGGAAAGGGGAAGAGATGCCCCGAGTCCAGGATGGGTATAAGCAGGGGTAGTATGAGAGAATATAACAACAGAGATTCTCAAAAGGACAGTTAGCTCAGACCAATCTGACTGACCAGAATGAACTGAGTCATATTTAATATTGTTCTTTAATGTTTCAAGGAGGAATCATTATCCCTATTTTACAGAGAAAGTAGCTAGGGCACAAAGTATCAGAACTCTACTCAGTAAATGACTAATATTCATGTCACACCCATGGTGGGTAAAGCTTGGTAGTAGGCACAGGGTCAGAATTCAATGGGGCAATCGAAACACAGGTCCAAGAATACTCTTAAATTCTGAGCCATAGGCACCTAAAACTAAGAGGGAAAGACTGAACACAACAAATAAGAGGAAGGAAATAGCAGAAGCTGGAGGGGACTTGCCTCTCTGAGCAAGGTCTTTGGCTGTCTCCTTCCCAATGCCTGTGTTGGCTCCAGTGACTATTGCAACCTTTCCAGGAAGCTGCACCATTGATGTACACACTCCATTGGAAACTGCTTTCCTACAGAGGGAGAAGAAAATAATTCATCCTTTTTTTCCCCCCAGTGAACTTCCCATCTCAGCCTGGGTTTTTCTTGTGCCTCAAGTCTCTATAGCTCAGGACTGGAATTTGCTTTGATTTTTTTCTGTTGCAGTGGCTCTTAGACAATAAACATTCTTTGTTCTCCTGTTAAAGATTTTTTGAGGGTGGGCTTTTTTTATGGAGGGGAAAATAAGAGGATGATACAGGGGCAAGTGGTGTTAGTGCCCCCAGTTAAATGAACTGCATCCATTTCATGTTGGTAGTGAAGCAATTACATGGTTCAGTGGATAAAGCAATGGGGCCTGGAGTCAGGAAGACCTGACTTCAAATTCAGCCTCAGACACTTTACCAGCTATGTGACTATAATAGTAATGGAATTTAAAGCTCCCCTGTATTGGCTTGGTTTTCAGATTGATTGTGTTAAAACCCAGAGCTTGTGAATCCCACTTGTGGGATGGACTTGTTGACGTGAAAAGAGAGGGCTGAACTGGGAGGAGCTGGTGATGTGAATTTAGAGAGACACAAGCAGAGAGAGAGGCAGAAGAATTGTTTTGGAAGGAGCATTGTGGAGGTAGAGAGACTGAAAGGATTGCTGAGGACCAGTTTGAACTGCCCAGGACTTTTTGAGACCTGCCACCCAGAGCTGCCAAGGACTGAGGAGACATGGCTGTTATGCTGGTACTTTGTCTGTCTGTTGTTTTTTTTTCAAGCAATCGGGGTTAAGTAACTTGCTCAAGGTTACATGGCCAATTATTTCTGAGTGTGGTGCTGAGTGTCTGAGCCCGGGATTCGATCTCCAGGTCATCTCAACACTGGAGCCGGTACTCTTACTCGCTGAGCCACCTGGCCGCCCCTTGTCTGTCTGTTTTGATGTTGTTTTGCCATATTCATCCACTGGTGAAGGACAATCCTGTTGCTGCAGAGGTCCTGGAATTTTGCTGCTGGTTCAGGGGTCCAGACACTGTTCTGCAGACAGAGAATGAATTGTGTCCACTAGTGAAGGACAGTGCTGTTTTTGCAGAGGTCCTGGAACCTTGCTGTTGGTTCACAAGCCCTGAAGAAGGATTTTCTTGTTGTATGTTTACAGAAATCCTGGAAGAGGGTTTTGCTAATGTTTTCAGGGGTCCTAGGACTGTTCTGCAGACAGAGAATGAATTAATGACGAGACTGGCAATGTATCTTGTGGCCTTGCTTAGCTTTGTCTCCCCAGGAACAAAGATTGCTGAGAACTTGCCTTGGGTCAAGATGAAGAAAAGTAATGGGTAGTAAATGCTGTGCTTAAGCTTGTTGTAACTCTGGGGTAGATGGCCTATTCAGTTGTGATCCAAGGGTGGGAAACTTTTGACTTTTTTGTGCTCCGTGACTGACCAAATGAATGTACATTACTTGTGATTGGAAACTAATCTCCATTTGAGAAGAGGGGCTTTGTGATTGACTAAATGAATGTACTGCTTAGGGGTGGAATAGTACTTAGAAGAAGGACTTTGTGATTGGCTAAATGAATGTAATGTCCAGGGGTAGAGTAGTACTTGGAAATTATTGAATTATACTTGGTAAATGCTGTATTTTGAAATCTGCTATATTTTGATTTTCTCTGTTCTTAATTTGTCACTGAATAAAATGGAGAGCAGCTATGCTAGTATTTTGAACCTTGGGAAGTTGCCTTTGCATGACATCACAGTGACCCTATGCAAGTCACTTAACCTCTGTTTACCTTAATGCACTGGAGAAGGAAATGGCAAACCACACCAGTAGCTTTGCCAAGAAAACCCCATGGAGAGTATTAGCATGCTGTGACCCATGGGGTCAGAAAGAGTCAGACCAACTAAACAATAAAGCATGCTGGTGGTAGCAATGCTGTGGGGATGGGCAGGGAACTCCTTTAACTCTTCTATAGCTTAAGAACTAGAGCTCCAAAAAAATGGAAACAAAAGTGGGTGCCCATCAGTTGGGGAATTGTGGTATGATTGTGATGGAATGTTACTGTGCTATAAGAAAGGATGAGCAGGATGCCTTCAGAAAAACCTGGGAAGTCTTATATGAACAAATATGAACAAAGTAAAGTGAAGCAAACCAAGAGAACTCTGTAGTCTAATAATAATCATAGCACACTGTAATAATAAATACAGCAATGTTGTCATAATAATCAACTGTGAAACACTAAGCTACTCTGATCAAGACAACGACCCAAGAAAATTCCAAAGAATCCATGATCAAAGATGCTATTGACCTCCAAAGAGAGACTGAAGAACACAGTACAAATGAAGCATACTTTTTTCATTTTTTTCTTTTTTTTGTATGTTTTCTTTTGCAACATGGCAAATATGGAAATATGTTTTGCATTACTCCATATATATAATCAATATATTGCTTGCCTTCTCAAAGAGTAGGGGAAGGTTGGAAGGAAAGTAGAGAATTTGGAACCCAAAATTTTAAAAAATTAATGTTTTTTTTTTTTTAAAGCAATTGGGTTAAGTATCTTGCTCAAGGTTACATGGCCAGTTATTTTGTGTGGGTGTTAAGTATCTGAGGCTGGAACTTATCCCAGGTCTCCTGACACTGGGGCCGGCACTCTTACTGCACCACCTGGCTACCCCTAAAAAATTAATGTTAAAAATGTTTTGAATGTAATTGGAAATATTTAATGAAATAAAATGTATTTTTTTTTAAAAAGCAACATGAACAAAAAACATGTAAAGAGAGCACCTGCCCTGGAGTCAGGAGGACCTGAGTTCAAATCCGGCCTCAGACACTTAACACAAAAACTAGCCGTGTGGGGTGGCCAGGTAGCACATCGAGTAAGAGAACCGGCCCCAGTGTCAGGACGACCTGGGGATTGAATCCGGGCTCAGACACTTATCATCCACCCAGAAACAGCTGGTCATGTAACCTTAAGCAAGTTACTTAACCCTAATTGCTTTAAAAAAAAAAAAAAAACTAGCCATGTGACCTTAGGCAAGTCATTTAACCTCAATTGCCCTCCAAAAAGCCAAAAAAAAAAACCCAAAAAAAAGAAATATATGAACTGTTACAGAATAAAGAAAGTAAAACACAGTACAAGTTTGCTATAATATAAACAAAGATAGCCAAACTTGGGTTCATTGGAAAGACCAATCTTGGTCCTAGAAAACAAGCGCAGAAAGATACTCTAAGTGGAGAATTTAAAGTATGCTGGGCATAGATGTCAGAAAGTTGTCTTGTAAGTTATTTTAACTTTTTCTTTATTACAAATGAGGATTCATTATGGAGGCATATTGGAAATAACTTTGATGTAAAAATGAAATTAATTTAAATTTTTTTTTAATTTTAAAATTGCAATTAAAAAACAAAAAGAACTAGGGTCAGAACCTCAGTCAGCAGGGCACTAGTCTTCAGTTTCAACAATTACATTCTATCTTGTATCCCTAACACAGTGCTTGGCACATAGTAGATCACAAGCTTTGTTCTGCATGCTTAATTTTAGGGACTGAAACACCAAAGTGCCATGAGAAAAGAAGAGGGAGGACCTGTTCTCTTCAAAGAAAGTTAAGTGGCTTTTTTTTTCTTTTTAAATCAGCTCATTGAATAGGCCAAGGAGTTTGTTACAACTATAAACAGTGTCTAGGAGTAAGTGTGTGTTATATTTGTATTGTGCTTTAAGCTTTATAAAGTACTTTCCAACCCTTGAAGTAGGTAGTATAAGTATTACCCTCCTTTTTGCAGTTATGGAAACTTTGGCTCAAAGAATTTAGCTGCCTTGCCCAGGGTCATACAACTAAAGTCAGAACCAGGTTTCAATCCCAGGTGTTTCATAGCACTTTGGTGTTTTAGTCCCTAAAATTGAGTGTTTATCTTTTTTTCTGTCTAGATCTGTGATTTCATCAGTTTCATCAAAGTATCTCTACCAATGCTAATCATCGGTAACTCTTCTGCAATTTAAAGTGTAAGAGATTTTCCTGTGACACTGAATTTAAGGAATTTTCCCATTGTCACAAAACATTATATGCCAGAGGCCAAACCTGAACCCAAGTCTCTTGAATCTGAGAGAGAGACAGAGAACCAGAGACAGAGAGACAGAGAGTCAGAGAGAGACAGAGACAGAGAGACAGAAATGGAGACAGAGACAGAAACAGAGACAGAGAGATGAGAAAGAAGTAGGGGGGGGGGAGAAGGGGGAGGGGGAAAAGGAGGAGGAGAATATCGCAAGTTGTTGAGCATCACCAAATATGTCCTCAAGTGCTATTTAATGCCATTAGTTGCCCACCATCTTTTGATGGCCCATAATTATTCTGGGTTAATCATTTAGACTGAAGCAGTCTAAAGCCTTGTATACATAGCTAACCCTCTTTGTTTGGGGAAAGTCTGTCCTCCCCTCCAAAAAACTCCTTGAAGATTTTAATGTGCCCTTGGTTTGGAGTAAATGGAGCCCCTCAAAAAAGTGAGCAGTTATGTTTTTGGATCCTTATGGGAGGAGATGCAGCGCAAGATGTCCCCCTTAGTTTTACTATAACATCTTCTATAAACTTTTTCATCTAACTCCATAGGAATAAGAGAGCAACTGAGTATTTGTTTTTTCTAGCTCAAACTCCCAGTGAATAGTGGAATGGCTTACAACTCGTTGGGGCTCAGGCCTTTCTCTGTGGGATTTTAAGCATACCAAAGATCAACGGAGAGAACAAGCAAAATGCAGCAAGAACAGAGAACAGTGATTTTGCAACTTATTGGAGCTGAAGGGTTCTAAGGTCTGGGAGAAAAATGTTCTCTCTCTCTACCTGAAGCCCTTGATTAAGAATGTTTATCTCAAAATAAATAAATAAATTCAGCTTAAAAAAAAAAGAATGTTTATCTCTTTTTTTTTTGAGGGAGGTGGGGGTCCTAGATCTGTGATTTCATCAAACTACTCCTACTAAGGAAAACAACTTTGTAAATGTTACGTTAGGGTTAAGGGGAACATGGGCTATTTTCTGCATTGCATCTTCTCCCAGAAGGACTCGTCAAAACCACAATTGCTCAGATTGAGCCAAGCACCTCTTTGCAGGGCTCCGCTGACTCCACACCAAGAGCAAATTAAACCTCCTAGATGAAGGGGATGCCCTGATCACCTAGAATTCTAGTCGCTTTCAGTAGCTCAGAGATTTCTTGAGGCCACCACACTATATACTGCTCCCCTCCAAGCACCACCCTTTACAAGGAAGCACCAATGAGGCTCAGCTCTTCTTCAGTGACTCCAGTTGGGAGTTTCATCCTGCATGGAGAGGTTTCTCACCTAAGCTTAAGAAGAAGAAGGTGGGCTGAGAGAGGGGAGGGGAGGGGAAGAGATTGCAGCACAACAGTCAGTTGATCAACTGTCACTCACCTGATATAGGGTGCTGCCAAGATCAGGAGGAAGACAAGCAAAGCCAACAAGGCCAGGGCCCCGAACATCTTAAATTTGTAGCCACTGAGCCCTCCTCAAGGATGCTGCCGAAGCCCTGGCTATAGCTGGCTCCAAATACTATGGCTGATTCTCTCTGGGCACACCCTATTTAAATGGGTTCAACTGGGGAAAAAAAGCAAAGGCTTCTGGGCAATGTAGTTCAATTTAGACTTCCTGGAAGTGATGAGGGACGGAATCCCAATAGGTTCAGCAGGAACCCTGATCTCATCCAAGACCAGGAAACCTGCAAGGGAGTCTGGAAAGAATTCATCTCAGCCTTTCTTGGAGTTAGAGTTGAGAAAGTTTATTATTACGCCTTTACAGTGGGCAAGAGTCCATAGTGGAGCTGCGAGTGAGAGGGGTACATGCTTTTACCTTTAAAGGGTAGGGCTGCCATTGTCAGGGCTGACCAGACGGAAGGGATCTCAGTGCATAGATAGTTTAGATAAGATTTGGGCCAGGCGGGAGGAGACTTGAGGGATTAAGGAAGAACAAAGGAGTCACAAGGTGTTGCCTAGGCCTAGTGAGGATAGGGGGAAGGGGCAGAGCCCAAGATTGGGAAAGGAATTTTACAATACAAATTGCAGGTACAATTTCACAGACTGGTTTCACAAGTTGGTTTCACAAATTGACCTAGACCCCAGGTACCCCATCAGAAGCAGCCGAACCCTGGAATGAGATGGACTGCTACAGGATTTCTAGTAACTTCCATCCCAAAGATCTTTACTTACCTGGGAAGGGGAAAGAGGGGCAAACTGGGGATTAAAAAATTTTTTAATTAATTAATTAAATTTAATTTAATTAATTAAAAATTTTTTTAAAAAAAGTTTTATCAATTTCATTTGTATGTGCTTTAATTGCATATAATTTAATCACTTAACCTTGATGACCCTTAGTTTCCTCATTTGTAAAAGGGGGATAATAACACTTACCCCCCTCCCCTCCTGTCACGCCAGGGTTGTTGTGAGGATAAAGTGAAATAATAATTGGAAATCGCTTAGTACAGTGCCTGGCACATGATAAGCATTATATAAATGTTACGTAGCATTATCTTTGGCCCAGCCAGGTAGTGCAGCTGAGGAACTGGACTCAGGAGGACCTGAGTTCAAATACAACCTCAGACATTACTAGCTACATGACTCTGGATAAGTCCCTTTAAAGAGGTTTTGGGGTAGAGGTTTGGTGTGCAGGTACCCTGAAAATGCCAAGGCAGAGTCTCCTGTAATGAATTCACACACTTAAACCGTCTTTCAGTCAAGAGGCAGTTTACTGTAACACCAATAGTAGTGGGCAAAGTTCCTTTCAGGGAGCTTGCCACCTAATGGGGGTGAATTTAGAGCTTACATAGAAAATGGGCATGAGAAAGGAATTCCAGGGATACTAATTAGTTAATGCAGTGGGTCCAAGTGTCTTTGGGAATTATGGATGGGAAAAGTGTAGGGAGTATACCAGACATTGAGGGAATTGTCAGAGGTATGGAGCTTGGGGATCTGCCACAAGGAAGAGTCCTTGGGTCAGTCAGGGACACAAATCTTTGGGCCAGGCACTGATCTGATAAGAGAAAGTGTTCTGCAACAAGAGAAAATTTTTTTACAGGACAGGGGCCTACTGAGAAATTGGGAGCCTTCCAAAGACATAATCTTAGGACTGGAGCTCGAGCACCCCATCACCTCCACCCTATTTGCCTCAGTCTCCTCATCTGTAAAGTGAGGTAGAGAAGAAAATAGCAAACCACTCTAGTATTTTTGCCAAGAAAACCCCAAATGATGTCACAAAGAGTCAGACACCACTAATCAATCAAAAAATATTATCTTTATCATCATTATTATATAACTTGGGGGAGAGGGGAAGGGTGGGTTGTGTTTCAAGGATAGTGCTCTGTAGTAAAAGCTGACATTTATGTAGTTTGTCACATGTTTTCTCTCCCCCAAGTTATATGCCCTATGCTTGCAGCACTACTTAACACTTTCACTTACTTCACTGGAACCCCACAATGATCTGGTATACAATATCATTTGGTTTTTTTTTTTCATTTTAATTTTTCCCAATTACATGTTAAAACTATTTTAACATTCTTTTTTGAAATTTTAAGTTCCAAATTTCCTCATTCTCTTCTCCCTCATTGAGAAGGCAAGCAATTTGACATAGGCTGTACATGTGTAGCATCTAACTGTTTTTAAAAGTGTAATTGTTTTGTGTAGTCAGCATTTCATTTTTCTTTTCTAGACTTTTCAAACCTAAACTCATGAAAAGTTAGGTTTTAAAAGATGAAAATAACAAATGTTTAATTTTATTTTCAGTCCTAATTCTCTCCTCTTACCTTCAACTTAATAGACTTTAAAGGGAAAGACAGTTTCTACTCTTTCTCTCTTCTAAACATGTGGCTTTGGACCCCAACATCTTTCCTTGAACTTCTCTTCAAGGAAGAAAAGGATTTCTTTCCTTTATACCCTCCCTTCCACTGCCCAAATATGGTAACTATGGGTACATGGCATCAAGTACATGTGCTTGTGTAGGTGTCCCTGAGATTGGACCTCAAATCTCTGGTTATCTTTTGTGCTTTGGGTGTCTTTACCTAACCAATCCAAGTGACTACCTCAAGAGGTCAGGAGCTCTTGGGTCTGAGAGCTGATTGTTCAGCAGGAGGTGATCTCTGAAACAACTTTTTTTTTTTTCTGTTTGGAGGGGGGAAGGCAGGGCAATTGGGGTTAAGTGATTGTCCAAGGTCATACAGCTAGTAAGTGTTAAATGTCTGAGGCTGTATTTGAACTCAGGTCTCCCTGACTCCAGGGCAGATGCTCTATTCACTGTGCCACCTAGCCTCCCCTGAAACAACTTCTTGAATGAGAAGATGACCACCTCCTGGAGTCTGAGCCCAAGCAGAAAATAAAGACCTTGAGCAAACTGTCCAGACATTTCTTATGGTGCAGCAATTATTCTCAGCACATTGATATACCAAAATATGTTTAGCAATTTCTCAATTGATGGGTATATGTTGGTTGGTTGTTGTCCTTTGTTCTCAAATGACATCATTATGCTAGTCAGCTTTCAATGTATCTGACTGTGACTGATCAGAACAATATGAGCTTGGAATGTTCTACCACAGTGGAAAATAAATAATCGATGTAGATATATGGGGTGGATTCTCTACATGTAACTTTAGTCCCAAAGTCCATTGGTATGGGAATTTTCTCCTCATTGGTGGAAATCAATCCCCTACCCTTTGTGTAGGTACATTAACAGTCCTTAGAATTTCTAATATTACAAATAAATCAAATTGTTAGTCTTTTAACCCTTGTTCTAGTTTTGCTTTTTTTTCTTCCTTTTTTTTTTTAAATAATATGCCATAGAGAAAGAGTTTTCTAAACTGTCATCACATCCTCTGGAAGTTCACAAAGCAATTTCCACAAACTATTGGATATTTTTTAGGTCAGCTTCTACATAAATGTTGTTGTTGAGTCATTTTTCGGTCATGTCCAACTCTTCCTGACCTCATTTGGGATTTTCTTGGCAAAG
Organism: Petaurus breviceps papuanus; assembly: GCF_028583685.1. Taxonomy (NCBI): domain Eukaryota; kingdom Metazoa; phylum Chordata; class Mammalia; order Diprotodontia; family Petauridae; genus Petaurus; species Petaurus breviceps. The sequence goes on from NW_027187393.1 coordinate 88,684, forward strand.
ATACTGGAGTGGTTTGCCATTTCCTTTTCTAGATCATTTTACAGATAAAGAAACTGAGGCAAATAGGGTTAAGTGACTTGCCCAAGGTCACCTAGCTCGTAAGTATCTGAGAACAGATTTGAACATGCATTCACTTTTTAAAAAAAGAAAACCAAAGTCAACAAAAGTTAATCCTAATAAGATGAATTTATTACAACTCTTTCTGGGTAGGCAATAGTGGAGTGTGCTGGGAGAAGGATGCAGCAGAAAGCAGACCTAGGTGCCAGGAGTAAGGGATGATTCATTGAGCCTCACTTCCTTCCTGCTCCTCCACCTCCACATTAACCTTTAGCCCAAAGGGCTGAGCACCAAACTCCTCCTTTGACTAGGGAAGGGAATCTGTGGGTGGAGGTCACAATCCTTTGCTAGAGAGAAAGAGTAGTTTTCTGGCAGATGCTCTGTCCTTCAGGAAGTCCATGTTACTATACCCTTATGAACATGAAAACCTGCAAAGGTTTCCTGGTAGTCAGACCCCTCTCAGAGTCTGCTTGAAGTGTCTTTGTTGTTGTTTGGTCATGTCTAACACACTTTGTGACCCCATTTGGGGTTTTCTTTGCAAAGATACTGGTATGGTTTACCATTTCTTTCTCCAGCTCATTTTGCAGATGATGAAACTAAGGCAAACAGGGTGAAGAGACTTGCCCAGGATCACACAGCTAGTAAATGTGAGACTGGATTAGAACTCTGGTCTTCCTGACTCCATGCCCAGTACTCTATGCACTGCTTGTCTTAGGTCTCCCGTGATTCCTGGAGATAAGGAAGTGTCCTGGAGCCAGGTTGGGCAGTCACTAATAAATGAGGCACTGTTCTGTTCTGTTTCCTCACCTTTGGTCCTGGGTCCTAAAGAGATTTAAAGATTTGAGGGGACCTATTTCTCTCATGTTTTCCTCTTCACTTTTTGAGGCAGTGTTGTATACTGGAAAGCATACAAGATTTGAAATCTGGGGACATGGGTTCAAATCCTGTCTCTGCCACTCACTACTGCCTGTATGATCTTAGGTTGGTCGTTTAAATCACTCTGTATCTCAAGAGTTAAATAAAGGGGTTGACTAATTGATCTTGAAAGTCCTTTTCCTACCTTGTTGTGAGGATAAAATATACTAGCACATAGTAGGCACTATATAAATACTTAATCACTTCCCTTTCACCTCTAAATTTATGATTCTATGATAATTAAACTAATACAGCTCAAACAGATGCTATGTCTTGCAGCTGGACTTCGATGTCTCTGGAAGAGAGAGTGAAGCTGACAACTTTGTGCAACTATGCCTCACTTAAATCCAATTCATACATAAGTCAAGACATCACCTGGAATGCCATTGATTCTCTTTGAGACCAAAAGACCACCATCAACAACAACAATGTATAACAAACCCCGAGGAAGGCCACTTGTAAGAGGGATATAGAGAGAGATATAGAGTTGGCCCATCTCACATTTCCAGAGACTGTATTTGAGTACTCAATCCCTCACTCTCCTAACTAAAGGAGTATTGGACTTGGAATTATGCCTCTTCAGAGGTTCCCAAACTCATTTGGCCTACTACCCCCTTAAAAAACAAACAAATAAAAAAACTACTCATCTTTTTTTAACCCTTTAATGATTTTTTTTTGAAATTTGCATAATTTCAAACTATTACCATCCTCCTAGATTGTTCCAGAGCCCCCCAAGGGGTATCTCCCACTTTGTGAACCTATACATTAGATATTGGAAATATGAGCAAATGAATTAAGATATGTAAAGTGCTTTGCAAATCTTAAAGATCCATATATAAATGCTACTAGCTAGGTGGCAAAGTGAATAGAATCCTGAGTCTGGAGTCAGGAAGACTCATCTTCACGAGTTCAAATCTTGCCTCAGACACATACTATCTGTGTGACCTTAGGCAAGTCACTTAACTGTTTACCTCGGGTCCTCATCTGTAAAATGAGTTGTAGAAGGAAATGGAAAATCACTCCAGTATCCAGGAAAACCCCATATGGGGTCACAAAGAGTCAAACACCCAACTGAAAACAACTAAACAACGCTACTATGATTATTTTGGGATTCAGGATTAAAAAGCTATTTCCTTGGTCATTATGTTTTCCCTGCCAGGTAAGTGTGGAAGAAGAAGGTGGAAAATAGTTCCACTGAATAGGATCTGTTAGTTAAATCTCAACTAGTTTAGCAACTCTTCCCCCCCCCCCATATACTTATCACACAAAATATAGTCAGGAATAATGAGAAAATATATTTACTAAGACAAACAGGCAAAAGGGTAGTTGGAAGAACCATACAGATTAATTTAGGGGATGGAATACTTTTAGTCACCTGTACTTCAAAATTAGGGAGCTCTGCTATACAGAACAGGATAAAATCTCAGCTCACTATATTTTAGCCAATGAGTTCTCCTTTAGTAGTCTCTGATAGTACAGAACCTGGGATTCAAGGGACTAGTTGGAGTGCCAGCTTTTTCCCCACATGTCTGCAGCTTGGTGGGGCATGAGAGAAGGTCTGTTTTCCATTCAGTATTTAAAATCCACATCTTGCTGTTTCTTGCCTCATCTCTCCTTCTTCCCCATCTTCTCTCTCCCAGAGGTCTCTTAGCCAATCAGGAGTCACATCTCTCTGTTCCTGAGTTGTCCTTCAGACTACCAATAAGCAGCTCATTCACTCCACGGGTTGAGGGTGAGAAAGAAGCTACACTTATTTAAGATTTGTTTTGTAAAGGTATAAGGTATAGGAACAATTCATTAGGACAGAGGACTTGAGTAAGGAAATTCTCTTTACGCAGTTGGGCAACTACTCTGCTTCCAGAGCACGGAAGTTCACACAACAGTATGTGTCAGAGACAAAGTTTCAATTCAGGCCTTCCTGGCTTTGAGGACAGTTTTCTATTCATTACTCCACACTGCTTCTGTGTTATAGAATTGTAATAAATTCTCAATTTTAATTGAATAGAATGCCCACTAAGAGGGGCAGCTAGGTGGTGCAGGGCTCTGGGCCTAGAGCCAAGAAGACTCATCTTCCTGAGCTCAAATCTGGTCTCAGAAAATTACTAGCTGTGTGACTCTGGGTAAGTCCCCTTCACCCTGTTGGCCTCAGTTTTCTCATCTGTAAAATGAGCCAGAGAAGGAAATGGAAAACCACTTCAGTATTTGCCAAGAAAAACCCAAATGAGGTCACGAAGAACCAAACACCCAACTGAAAATGATCTAACAATAATACTCACCAAAAACATTATTTGCATAGATTGTTTTATGAAAAGTAGAGTATTATTGCTTTTAAATAAAAAGAGAACCATTGCTACATAAAGTTTGGAAACCACCACTCTCAAGGGTCAAAGTCACAAGACAAGATTGAGACTTTTTCAAATGCAGGTAAGAAACTTTATCACCCCATGTGATTCAATTTAGTGATGGGAACAGAGAATGCCATTCACTAACCATCAATCAACGACTCAGTCAATATATATTAAACTCTTACTATGTGCCACATACTGTGCTAAAGCATCTCACCTAACTATCTGGAGTCTATAATGGAACTGCAATATTCTCCTTCTTAGAGGTGCATACAGGTACCCCCATTAAAACCTTCCCCATAACATCCCTTTGTCCTACCACAAAGGAGCTCTACCCTCTACCCCCACCCTACTACTGCCAGATGCCTCCTGCAACATGGAAGTAAGCCCTTACCACCCTTATAACACATGCCCTTTAAATCTTAAAGTTAACTAACTTAGGATATTGCGCAGGCAGTGCCTTCCCCAGCTTTCATTCTAACTTAAAACTAATTTGAAATTTGAGTTTCAAATTTTCTCTTCCCTCCCCCCCACGGCAGCATACAATCAAGTATAGTATCTGCCAATACTTTCACATTAGACATTAGTCAGGTTATAAAGAAAGATTGTATCAGATGGAATGAACAATGGGAAAGAGAAAACAAAACTAAACAAGAAAAAGAAAAAGAGCGGGTAGTTTGCTTCAATCTGGATTCAAACTCAGTTCTTTCTCTGGATGTAGACATCTCTATCCATCATGAATCTTTTGGGGTTGATTTATAACCCTGAATTGCTGAGAAGAGTCCAGTCTATTAAAGTTGGTTGTCACACATACATTGTTATCTGTAATTGTGTACAAATTTCTCCTGGCTCTACTCTTCTCATTCAGCATCAGTTCGTATAAGCCTCTCCAGGCAGATATGAAGTCCATCTGCTCCTTGTTTCTTATAGCACAATAGTATTCTATTACATGCATATACCACAACTTGTTCAGCCATTCCCCAATTGATGGGCACCCCCTTAATTTCCAATTCTTTGCTACCACAAAAAGAGCGGCTATAAATATTTTTGTATGACATCGAATTTTACTTTTTATTATGAAGATCATTTTTAATCATATTAAGTTATTTCTGTATTTCTTCTTTAGGCCCTCATTATATAATCTAAACACTAAATGACTGGGATGTTTTATATCCCTTTCACCTATTAACCCATGATACTGGAATGTATTTCTCTTGGACTTTTCTGTCCCTGGGTCAAACATATTCCACTGAATTATGATCAGAGGAGATGGGATTCAATATGAAAAACAATCAGAAGTCACTGTAGATTTTGGTATGGAGAGATCATCTCACCCAGGGTGATAGCTACCTCCTTTCTCATCCCGTTAGTTCCTTATGACTGCCTTTGCTCTGCTAGGGTGCAACAGTACTACTGTAGTGGCCCCTCTGACCTTTGGCACCTCTAACCCTATGTACATTCTCCTTTCTCAACCCCACTGATTTCTTACTGGCTCCTTTCTTCACCTATTTATACTCTTTTTTTCACTTCTTCCACCACTACTATTTCTTGTTGGAAAAAGACTCAGATTGGGCAGGCAACTCTAAAAATGTTATTTCTCTTAGCTGACAAGGAGTTTGTTAGTTTGTTTTTTTTTTTTGCTTCCCTCCGCTGTAACAACACAAAAAGAAAATGTTAACATCAGCTAGTGTGGTATGAAGGAAAAATGCACTCTTTAGGAAAATGCTCTGAATGCCGGATGACCAATACTCAAGACCAAGATCTGCCATTGACTACCTGTGCAACTTTGAGCAAATCACTCTCTCTGACCCTTAGTTTCTTCATTGGTAAAATATGCCTTAGTTTCCTCAAGTATAAAATGAAGGGCTAGGAACTGAAAGTTCCTTCTAGGTCTAAATCCTCTGGTATTATTTCTTTGAGTTATTCATTCATCGTTAATTACCTGCTATATGTCAGGAACTAAGCTAATTATTTTGGATACAAAGATAAAATGTAATCAGTCTCTACCCTTTAAAAGTTTACATTCTATAAAAAAGGGAAAAGGACCTAGATGTGCAAAATTATTTATAGCAGCCCTTTTCGTGGTGGCAAATAATGGAAATTGAAACTGGGGAATGATTGAACAAGCTATACCATATGAATGTAATGGAATACTATTGTACTATAAGAAATGGCAGATTTCAGAAAAACCTGTAAAGACTTGTATGAACTGAAGCAAAGTGAAATGAAAAGAATCAGGAAAACAATGTACACAGTATAAGCAGTATTGTGTGATGATCCACTATGAATGACTCAGCTTTTCTCAGTAACACAATGATAGAAGACAAGGACTCAGGAAGGAAATGCTATCCACATCAAGATAAAGAACTGATTGACTGAATGCAGATCAAATCAATACTTTCTTCACTTACTTTATTCTTTTCCGTGTTTTTTTTTTCCTTTTGATCTGTTTCTTATTTCACAACTGGAATTGTGAAATCTTATTTCTTAACATAAAAATATATCTTACATTTTACATATTTATATATACATGTTTCATATGTATAAACTATATCAAAGAGAGAGGGAGAAAGATTTTGGAACTCAAAATGTAAAAATGAATGCTAAAAATTGTCTTGACGAGTAATTAGGAAAAAATGCTATTTTAAAAAAACTTACATTATATTAAGGGAAACAATGTTCACACAGATGAGTAAAGACAAAATACTCTGGGACAGGAGGAGGACATTAGCAACTTTGGGATCAAAGGAGACCTTATCTAGGAGGCTACCTTTGAAAGAACTTTTTCATTCTCCAAAGAAGTGAAGTCTAGGCACAGAGATGGGAGGGAAAGAGCTATAAAATGTGAGGTATTATTGCTGTTGCTCATTTCTTCTGATTTCCCCACATAGTGCTCTTAGGAAAACAAAGCAGAGGATGAAAACAGTCTAACAGTGTAGAAGAGATTTCTGCTCAGAGATTAGGTGGACCAGAAAACCCCTAAGGTTCCTTCCAGCTCTATAATTCTGTAAGCAAGAATTCCTGTATAGATCTACAGCACTATTTTTATTCTACTGTATTTCAAATAACATCCCCTTTTATGTCATCTTTTCCCCATTAGAGTGTAAGCTCCTTGAGGAGACAGACTTAATTTTTTGTTTGTATTTGTATTCCCATTGATTAGCACAGTGCCTGAAATGTAGTAAGGATTTAATAAATGTTTTTAAATCTGTTTATCAGGTGGTACAGTGAATATAGCCCCAGACCTGGAGTCAGGAAGGTCTGAATTCAAATTTGACCTCAGACCCTTACTGTATGTATAATCCTGGGCAAGTCACTTAACCTCGGTTTGCCTCCATTTGTGAAATGGGGATAATGATAAAAGGATAAATAATCCTACCTCCTAGGGCTGTTGTGAGGATCAAATGAGATAATAATAGAGATAATAATGCATAGCACTATTGAATTCCACTATAGTAAGTTTTTTTAAAGTTACTTTTCAATATAAGACCCAGAGAGAGGGGTAAAAAAAAAAGTAAAGGGGGGGGGCAGCTAGGTGGAACAGTGAATAGAGCACGGGCCCTAGAGTCAGGAGGACCTGAGTTCAAATGTGGCTTCATACAACTAGCTGTGTGATCTTGGGCAAGTCACTTAATCCCAATTGCCTTGCTTTCCCCCTTCCAAAAAATAAATAAAAGTAAACAAACATTTAGAAAAATAAAATATGTTAGGGATATAAATGTGACGGGATGAGGGAGCTGCAAAGAAATGTCTCCAGTTTCCCCACATTCCTCCCCCTGAACCTTCTGACCCTTCCTCCCAGTTCCATTTCAATAGTTAGTAATTGGACTACATGTCCCAGCAGGCCACGCTCTCACAACTCACAAATTTAATTCAGATTCTGAGTCGGGCTCAGATCTAATCTGCTGGGAGTAGAAGAGTAAACCCACGGCCAGAAACCTGAGAGAAGTTAGTTACTACAGCAGGAGCGGCAGGTTGGAAAGATGATAGTCATCTTGGTGCTGCTCACCTCCTTCCTTCCCTTCCTGTACATGGCAGTTCCCTACATCAGGTCTGTGTTCATTCATTGGCTCACTAAAAATCTTTACTTGTTCCTGAATCAGGGATCACTTCTATTGAGAGAGGAGAAAGTGATGAAGGCAGACTGGGAGAAATGAGTGGGAGTAGGAACTACAGGAAGGCAGTGGTTATGGATACCACCCTGAAAGATGAGAAAAGAGGTCAAGACAATTTGCCAAGTGCATCGTACAAGTGGAGGATGGGTGATTTTGAATCCTTTAGGGACTGGTAAGAAGAGTGAATGACTTTAAGTGGATAACTTGCTGTTGGAATCTAACTGTGTGTTATGCATGTCTCCTTGTCTACTAAGCATCCCTAGTTCAAATGGTGCTGTTGAATGACATGGGTCATGATTGTTGAGGGATTAATTAATGAATGCTTAGGGGAATTCTGGGAAAGAAATGAATAAACTCTTTTTTTCCTTTGAAACTCCCAAATCTCCATAGACCTAGTTTCTCATTTTGTTTTGTGATTTCTCTGTTGTGGTTAGACTTCTGTAGATGTCAAGGGCTGCTTGTTCTGAAGGGAAAATTTGGGAATTGTCGATAATCAAAAAGTCTTAAAGAGAAGGAAGAGCCACATCCCATTTTGAAGCCAAAGCATCCTTCAGGGCTTTGATATTGGTCTTTCATTTGAACCATGAGTGTGCAGCTATGGGCAATAGGGAGGAGCTCTGGTCTCAAGAATTCTGTCAGTCAGTTAACAAGTATTTATTAAGTGTTGGGATTACCACTACAGTAGAATAACAGCATTGTACCTCAGATGGTTGGTTTCCTAGATGCAATGAGAAGTAAAGAGATGGCTAGAGCTGACTATTCCTATGGTCAAAGTCATAGTCATGGATTGCATTGTTCAGAATTTTTCCAGTGGTCCTGGGCAGATTAATTGATACAGCTAAAGTTTGTTAAGCGTATTATACTTGGGGTGATATGTATTATTTATATGGTATTGATAAAGTAGGGAACCTACTTTTAAAGAACCTCAGGAATAACCATAAATACCTCAGGGATGTTACAGAGGGGATTCCTGCTCAAGAGATCTGGCCAAGTGTCCAGTTCCCTCAAGTTCCTGTGACTCTATGTCCTCTGTTACCTCATGGACTTGTTTTTTAGTTTTCTGGTCTCTGCTCCTAGTAGGGGAACTTTATTCTAATTTAGCTTAAGAATATTTTAGTTGATTATATTTTAAATATCACTTAGTATAAGCATAAGGAACAATAACAAAGGAAAAATACAAACAAAACAAATCAAACAAAGCCCTCATCCTCTGTTTATCCCTTGTTCATAGGCATATATCACCCTCTAGCAGAGAGTTCCAACAGATTGCCTCACTTAGCAATCTATTGACCTTAAGAGGGCAATTAAGGTTAAGGAGCATGTTCTTTGTGTCATGCTTATTGCATAGAGAAAGAATGGAAGACCTCTACAGTCATTTCTTGTGCAAGTCATATAGGGACTGGAAAAGAAAACGAGTTTTAATAACCTTTGCTCTTGTATCTATAGGAAATGCTTTGCTGGTGGAGTTTGTACATCAACTGTGCAACTTCCTGGAAAGGTAGTTGTGGTCACTGGAGCCAACACAGGCATTGGAAAGGAGACAGCCAAAGATCTTGCTTGTAGAGGCAAGTCAATGTTTTCCCGGTTTTTGTCTTTTTTCCTGTTGCTGTCCCCCACTTCCTCCCATTTCACCTGTCTTTGCTGTTAGCTGCTCTTGTTTTGGAGGCATGTGACTAGGAGTTCAAGAATATGTTTATTAAGTTTCCTCATGTGTAAGATGGAGGGGTTGGATGTTTTTTGTTCCATAAGCCCCTTTCTTTCTTTTTTTTTTTTTTAAGCAATTGGGGTTAAGTAACTTGCTCAAGGTTACATGGCCAGTTATTTCTGGGTGTGGTGCTGAGTACCTGAGCTGGGGATTTGATCCTTCAGGTCATCCTGACACTGGGGCCGGTGCTCTTACTCTCTGTGCTACCTGGCTGCCCCCATAAGCCCCTTTCAACAACAAAAAAAAATGTGTTGTGAATCTAAATTACCCTGGAGATTCATTTTTATTTAATTTATTATTTAATAGTATATTTATATTATTTTACATATTAAATATATATATTATTTAATAGTATATTTAATAGTAATATTTAATATGCTACTCATAACATTCTTTACAATTATTTACAGCTTTGTGGCACTTAAAAAATTTTTAGCTCAAATATCATAGACTAAAGGTATCAAGCATGGAACCTGAGTCACACTGTGGCCAGAATCATGAGTGAGGCTGTAATTGGGAAATTTAATTAGGAAATATTTAATAGAATAAATAAAAATGCAAGAGAACATAGATAATGTTAACATGAAGTTTTCTAAGTCAATAGGAATTTTTCAAGGATCCTTATGTTTAATTTAGTGGCCCCAGTTTCTGTTTAAGTTTGCCTTAGACCATTGTTGAAAACTGGTGAAGATTGGGGACAACTTAATGGGAATCTCTGATCCAGTGATGTTGAAAGTCTCTTCTAGGAATAGAATTCTATGACTCTACTGTAATGATTCAGAATCAGGAGGTTTAAATCAAATGGGATCACTGACTTGTTTTGTGACCTTCTGTAAACATTCTCTACTTATTGCCTCTTCTCATAGCTTGATGGGTATAATTACACTAGTACTAGTATTTATATAATTTTACTGTCTCTTACCAGAAAAGCTGCAACCATATTTTCAACATTCATGTAATTTCTCCTCTCCTTCCCATTAGTAAAACATACAAAGGACTAAATTACAACCTAGAATCATGCTAATGTTAATGTTAATAGATCTGAGTCCACAGGTTCCTGAAAACTTTGTAAGATGTTAAATCTTCACCATTATGTTGAAGAACATAGTCCACTTAACCCCCTTGAGAGTATTCAGCTCTGGATATATAGCCTCATTAGCCACCTCCTAACTCATCCAGAAGTATTTATCCCCAGAGATGAGATTAATTGTTTTTTTTTCCTCTTTCCTCTGCATAGGAGCCAGAGTATATATTGCCTGCCGGGATATACTAAAGGGAGAGTCAGCAGCCAGTGAGATCCGGGCTGCAACAAAGAACCAGCAGGTGTTTGTGCGGAAACTGGACTTGTCTGACACCAAGTCAATTCGAGCCTTTGCTCAGGGTTTCCTTACAGGTAATGGGGGAGCAAGGTTGTTGTTTATCTTTCATTCTTTTTTTTTTGTCTTTTTGGAGGTGGGAAGGCAGGGCAATTGGGGTTAAGTAACTTGCTTAAGGTCACACAGCTAGTAAGTGTTAAGTGTCTGAGACTGGATTTGAACTCAGGTCCTTCTGACTCCAGGGCCAGTGCTCTATTCACTGTACCACCTACCTACCCCTATCTTTCATTCTTGAAGAGGACCATGACATCAGGAAGGTGATGCTGTGACTTGCAAGTGAATTGGATTTGTGCAAAGTCACCAGACTCACTCTTTCCTTCCAAGTCATTTGGTTCCAGTAGCAAGATGTAGATCAGGAAGACTGGAGATGGCCCTAGATGCAGTGGGGGACCTTTCTTACTTTTTCTCAGGCTTCAGTTTGACTGAGGCAAAGTCCATTCAGTGATTAAGGCTAAGCTGAAAAATGAGGCAAAGAATGACCCTAAAAAAAAAAAAACAGCAACAATCTGGGAGGGGAAGACCCTCAAGGTTTCTGGCCAAAACAGAAATAATTGCTATCAACATTCACTCTGAGTCAGTCAGGACCCAAACAATGACCAAATGATATTTGGGACCTATTTTTGGCCAATCAACTATTGCCAGAGTGATTGGAATGTAAGGCAGGATCCTTAAAAAAGAAATCTAGTCCTTAAACCCCAAAATATAAGCTAGAGAAGAAAGAAGACAGGTTGTAGGAATGACTCCTTCACCCAGAGATCTTCCACTTGCATCATCTTGGTCCCCACCCAGCTGGTTCTGCTGCTAGAACCAGCAGGACTGGATGGGGAAGCAAGAGAAAGGCAGGTAGACAACTGGGTGGGGTACCTTATTTTCCTCTAGCTTCAGTTGTGGGAAGATGGGAAAAGCTAGGCTCCTTGCCTGGGCTTGAACTTCAAGTTGTGGAACCAGTGTTGCAGAGTCCCTACATTGTCCTTTATTGTTTGATGGTCTTAGAACCAACAACATTTTGTGGCCATAGGTGCACTAGGTGGGGCATATCTGGTGCTGCATTTTGGGATCATGGAAGATGAATAACCAGGTTTTACCTGCTATTCAAAAAGGTTCATGAGCAAGACTTAAGGGGAGAGCACAATCCAAGATGAAAGCCCTAGATGATATGCCATCTAGACAGTTACTAGTGGGGACGATTATACACAATGGTTTGTAACTCTGTCAATGAGCAAGCACACTTTGGTTCTTCCTATTGTGTGTTGTCTCTTCTAACTAAATGGTAAGTTCCTCATGGGGCAGGGACTGTCTTTCTTTTTATTAATTGTATATCAGGCACTTTAGGACAGTGCCTGGCACATAGTAGGTATTTAATGTTTATTGGATTAGATTGGATTGGATTGAGAGAATCCTCTGTGGAACCAACATTATGTAGTCATGAATAAAGGCACAGGGCAGGTGCCCAGGGTCTTAATAGTTAGCATTGTGGCAGGCTGGTATTGGTCTCCCTTACTCATGATTCATTCTCCTTTTGTTGTGCTTTGCCAGATGAAAAGCAGCTCCACATACTAATTAATAATGCAGGGGTGATGATGTGTCCCTACTCAAAGACAGCAGATGGCTTTGAGACCCACTTTGGAGTCAACCACTTGGGTAAGTCATTTTCCCATGGTGAGTGCTGACCTATTTATGCTCTTCCTATTCTCAAGCTCAGTCCAGAGAAATGAGTCCATATATGTCACCTCCTTTTGATGTACCTAGGTGTACCTAGAGCATGGGCCAGTTGTGCCTGGGACCCCTAGCTCACACTCATGTTTCTGTGGTATTCTCTTCTCCTATATGGATAATGTTAAGGGTTCAGAACTGTGACATCCAGCTATAGCATCTGGCAGAACTCTTTCCCCCAAATGCTAGGATTGTGCTGTGGGAATGTATTAGCACTAATGTTTACTCAGTTTTACATATTGAACACAAGCTGGGAGTCATTCTCATTCTTCCCATGCTCCTCATACAAATCAAGATTCATCCTTTGGACAAATCTGAACCCATGGTGGATTTATTCCCAGACAAATCGTTGTTAGACTGCCCAGGGATCTACAGGTGAATACTTCCACAAATACATATGCTTTCTACATATTCATGTCATTCTCTAAATAATTCTCTTTTTCCCTCATCCTCACACTAGTATTTTGTTCTCATTTTTGGTATTCATTCAATAACTGCTCCATAGTCAACACAAATACTCAGGGGTCAACTTCCTAATGTGTCTGTTCCACCAATTAATTATCAGGATTAAGAGAATATTGTGACTATCCTGCATGACCTCAGGTAACTCCGATTATAAGCATCTAAGAGCCCTCAGCCCAATTGTGGACCTCAACTCTCTTCCTTGTTCTCCATGTAGACATGCCCCAAAACCAGTCTATGAATTTTCAATAGCTCTGTGGCAAGGAAAGGACTATAGGGCTATGGCAGATTGAATTAGTCACAATAAATTGGACAAACTAATATCAAGCAGATTGGTTATTGCTGGTTCATGTCTTTTTCCTGACCTCTTTTCTAAGATGAGATTTTTTTTACCCATATGAATCAGAACTTTCAGGAGATAGATACTGGGATGAATAGTTGCCAGTCTAGTGTGGGGGTGGCATCAGGCAGAACATATTGAGCAAGGTCGGGCCTGGGAAGCCAGGTATGGCTAGAAGGATCAGGCTAGAGGCAGAGCAGGTTATAGGTCAAGTTGAGAGAGACAGGAAAGACGAGAATATTGGGCAACCACACAGGTTGAAAAATCAGTCAGGAAGAGAGGTCAAGGCTGTTGTGTTAATGGACAGTTTGGGAGCTCTTGAAAAGAGTATTGGATTTGGAGGGAGACCCCTTAGGTTTGAATCTCAGTCCTGCTATTTGATGGGGCAGCTAGGTGGCTCAGTGGATAGAGGTAAGGAAGATTCATCTCCTGAGTTCAAATCTGGCCTCAGGCACTTATTAGCTGTGTGACCCTGGGCAAATCACTTAACCCTGTTTGCATATAGTGTCCTCATTTGTCAAATGACCTGGAGAAGGAAATGCAAACTACTCTAGTATCTCTGCCAAGAAAACCCCAAATGGGGTCACAAAGAGTTAGACATGACTTGACAGCAACCAGCTAATTAATACGTGTATGGACTTAGGCAAGTCAAAAATTCTCGGGGCCTGTTCCCTTGTCTATAAAATGAGGGGGTTGAACTGGATGACCTCACACATCACTTCCAAGTCTCAGTGTAGGCTCCTACAAGGCCTATGTGCCCTGTGCCCTCTTTTATTCTTCTTGTGTATGGCTTAGGTTCACATAAAATCATGGAGAGAGAGAGAGAGAGAGAGAGAGAGAGAGAGAGAGAGAGAGA
>NW_027187393.1:102667-147523 GCF_028583685.1 Petaurus breviceps papuanus
GAGAGAGAGAGAGAGAAGGGGGGGGGAGGCAGAGACAGAGACAGAGGCAAAGACTGTTACCGTGTTTCCCCAATAATAAGACCTATCCCGAAAATAAGCCCTCCCCTTACTGTGTAAGATTCCTCTAAAATAAGCCCTCCCCCGAAAATAAGCCCTATTGAGATTGCTACTGTAGTGAAGGTGATCCCCTGCGCTACATGCTACATTACGGTACCCTCTGTATGCACCGTCCCCCCCCTGCCCCCGCCCCCAGTGAAACGCACGCCGCTCTCCGAGCTGCATCCAATCAGAGCTGCAGCAGTGAGTGCGTCATCCTGTTCTTTCTTGAATTCATTATTGAATAAAGGTACATTTTTTTGTTCACATTTACCTGTTCATTAAAATTGCTGTCAATGTTCATTAAAATAAGCCCTCCCCTGAAAATAAGCCCTCTGGTGTTTTTCTGTCCAAAAAATTTAATAAGACAGTGTCTTATTATTGGGGAAACACGGTAGTATTCTCTGCTTCTGAGTCGGGTAGGGGCAGAGGTAATAGAATTATCAAGAGTTAATTATAGAGAGGGACAGGATAAGTGAAAAAATTGCCTGGTCTTGCCCTTGTCCATTGGTTTGAGGAAAAGGGAAAGAAATTTTTACCTCATAGTAGAAATGCACTTATGGACTTATTCTCTGATCTCATAGAAATGGGGCAGGGTAGCAATGATATTTATATGGCATTTTAAAACTTTCAGAAGGCCTTGTTCACAATAGCCCTATGAGATAGGTATTGAAAGTAGTATCATCCCCATTTTACAGATGAGGAAACTTGGGCTTAGGTCGAAGTGACTTCACCCAATTAATCAATCGGTCAACAAATATTTATTAAGTACTTACTGTTTGCCAGGTATGGGTCAGTATTAGATGCTTGAGATACACAGATAAAAGTGAAACAATTCCAATAATCAAGGGGCTTATATTCTATTGAAGGAAACAATATATACATATATAATTATATGTAAATAGATATAAAGGCACTAGCAGCTAGGGGTGGGAGGAAGAGTGGATATGATGGGGGACAGGATCCCAGTAGGTTCAGCAGGAACCCTGATCTCATCCAAGACCAGGAAACCTGCAAGGGTGTCTGGAAAGAATTCATCTCAGCCTTGCTTGGAGTTAGATTTGAGAAAGTTTATTATTACGACATTACAGAGGGCGAGAGTTCTTTAGGGGACCTGCGGGTGAGAGGGGTACATGCTTTTACCTTTAAAGGGTAGGGCTGCCATTGTCAGGGCTGACTGGACAGGAGGGGCCTCAGTGCATAGACAAAGGTCAGAGCAGACCAAGAGGAGCATGTGAATAGATAGATTGATAAGATTTGGGCCAGGCCAGAGAAGAAATGAAGAAATTTAGTAAGAACAAAGGGGTCACAGGGTATTGCCTAGGCTGAGTGTGGGATAGGGAGAAGGGGCAGAGTTCAAGGATGGGAAAGGACAAATTGCAGTTACAACTTCACAGACTGGTTTTACAAGTTGGTTTGACCTAGACCCCATCAGATAGAGGCAGGTACCCCATCAGATAGAGGCAGGAATCAATAAAATCTTTATGTAGAAGGTAACAACTGAACTTGAAGGAGACTTGAGATTCTAAGAGGTGGCAGTTAAGAGGGGGTGTATGCCAGGTATAGGGTCTGCCAGTGCAAAGGCATGGAGATGGGAAACAGAGATATATGAGAAGCCACTTTTATGGGAATTTAGGATGCATGCAAGGTAGTAATGTATACTAAAAGTTATATATAATATATAATAATGTATAAAAAAACTGAAAAGATAATACTAAAGGTCAATCAGTAAATAAACGAACAAGCATTTGTTAAGTGCCTAATAGGTGCTAAACACTGTGCTAGGCAATGGAGAAGCGAAAATGGATTCTTGTTATTATGGAGTACATATATGTGTGTAAAAACGAGTGTATCTATACCTGTACATGCATATACACACACAGAATGAATTTTAAAAATGAATATGAGTTAGTTATGGAGAGAGGGTACTAAGACTTGGGCCAATCAGGAAAAGCTTCATGGAGAAGAAGGGGCTTAAGTTGGAGATAGAAGATGGGGTATTGCATGTGAGGAAGAGAGAAGGCCACGTTAGCTGGACTACAGAATATGGGAAGGAAGGGAATATACAAGGTGTCCCTAAAGTCTGGACACATAGGAAATCTCATGAACTATGCATATTTTCAAGAAATGAAATGAATGAAATTTTCAACATTTTATTTAATTAGCATAAGATTTAGCCATGACAATTTCATATGGAATAAAAGCTTTCATTAGCTATTGGACACTATTTTGCATATTAATGAGATTAACTTAATTTAATTAATGAATGAGATTTCCTATGTGACTCCTATGTCTTCCTATGAAATCTCATTTATACTAATTAAGTACTTACTGTTTGCCAAACAAAGCAAGACAAAATGTATGCACAGCCTAAATGTATTAATTTAACTTTAATCTGCATCATTAACATTTTCTCTATCACTTTCTTAAATCTAGACAATCAACATAAACCTGATTTGTGATGTTTGCTGATTTCTGAGATTTAAGTGCTCACACTGAAAATTTAACACCTGGTTCAAGCTGGTCCCTGTCCACCCCGGGACTTGAGGCAGGGAGATTGTACAAATGACAAATGTCAAGAGTCAGAATTTGAATCTGGTTTTCTCCTGGCTCGATGTCCAGCATTCTTTTTCCTCTCAAGCAGATCTAGGCAATTTAGCTCCTTATTTCCTATTCTTGGGCAGCTGCTTTTATCTTTATAGCTTTCTTCATCATTCTAACACTTTTGTTCTACTCACAGGCCACTTTCTTCTGACTCACCTGCTCTTGGAGAGGATGAAAGAGTCAGCTCCATCCCGTGTAGTGAATGTATCTTCCATAGTTCACCATTTTGGCAGTATTTACTTCCGTAACCTGAAAGGGGAAAAGTACTACAATCGTTTCTTTGCTTACTGCCATAGCAAGCTGGCCAATGTGCTTTTTACCCGTGAATTGGCTTATAGACTAAAAGGTGAGCCTGAAGGTGAGAGATGGGGGTGGAGGGCATGGATTCAAATTTAAGGGAAAAAAATGGTGGGAGTAAGGATCAGAAAAAGTAAGAAAGCCCCTTCACAATAGGAGGAGGTCCTCATTCCAATGAAGTCAGAGGTCTATTTACTATCCTCCCTTTCCAGAACAACCCTCCCCATGCCTCACCCTCAAAGCCCAAGAAAAAAAAGAGAAGGAAAAACAGACAAGAACATTCATTTCCTTGAATATGTGTTTAATGCTGGGCATAAATAGAACTACTACTACTACTATTGCTACTACTACAATAACACTACTATTACTGCTACTACTATTTTTATTACTACTTGTAGTCCTACTACTACTACTATCACTATTATTACTATTTCTTCTGCTACTTCTATTACTACTACTAGTACTGTTACTACTGTTTTTACTAATACTTCTACAACCTGACATTTATACAGTGATAATGTTTTAAAGTTTGGAAAACACCTTGCATGCATTATCTCATTGGAAACTTAAAACAAGTTTGTGATGTAGATATTACAGGCATAGTATTTCTATTTTACACTGAGACTCAGAGGTTAAGTGACTTTCCCAAAGTCTATAGTTAGTAAGTGTCAGGAGCAGGATTTTAACATCTTCCTGACTCTAAATACAACAGTAGAAAACAGTATTTGCTTTCAAAGAGTTTAAAATCTAATAGAGTAAGGTAATTGGGTAAGTAGATAGTCTTCTTATAGTCCTGGATATATATTGGAGACTTGCAGTTAAGTCCTGTCTTGACTACTTACTAGCTCTTTGAACTTCACAAGCCAGTTAAATTCTGTGATTCTAGTTTCCTTATCTATAAAATGAAGGGTCTGGATATTATATGGTCTCTAAAGTTGCTTCCTACTCTAAAATTCTAAGATTCTCTGAATTTTGAGAAAATTCTGGCTCTGACTTTCTGTAGGTCTTGGGGAAGAGAAGAAGCATTAAGTTCCTACTATAAAGGCTTTACAAACATTATCTCATTTGATCCTTATAACAATCCTGGGAATTAGGTGCTATTATTATCCCCATTGTGGAAACTGAGGCAGTGTTGAGTGACTTACCCAGGGTCACATAGCTAGTAAGTGCCTGAGGCTGGATTTAAACTCAGGTCTCCCTGACTCTAGGCCTAGCACTCTATCCCCTGTACCACCTAGGTTCTAACTGATTATAGGACAGAGTCTGATTCTATCTGATGGAAGGGAGAGATTATTTGTCAATCTATAGTCTGGTGGGAGGTAACTTCCATCAAACCCTGCCATAATTCATGTGTATCAGGTCTCTTTTCATCATTGTTCCTCTATAGGCTCTTATTCCATAAATCTTCTTCCAATATAACCTCTGTCCATTGTGTCATAGGCACCGGTGTCACCACGTATGCTGTCCACCCAGGCATCGTCCGATCTGAATTGGTGCGTCACTCATTCCTCATGTGCCTATTGTGGCGTCTGTTTACCCCTTTTGTGAAGTCAACCCGACAAGGAGCTCAGACGAGCCTCCATTGTGCTTTGGCCGAGGGTATTGAGACTCAGAGCGGCAGATATTTCAGGTGAGTGTTATCCTGACTGTTTGTACAGCAGAAATGAAGGCTGTAAACTGGGGAAGAAGACACCCTCTTTGGCACAGTAGAAAGAATACTGGATTTGGTGTCAGAGGAACTGTGTTCAAATCTCAGCTCAATCACCTACTACCTATGTGACCTGAGATAAGTCATTTGTCCTTTCTGGACTTCACTTTCCTCATCTGTAAAATGAAGGGGAATTAGTATGGGGTCCAAAATTGTCCAATCTATAATAAAATAAGCTCCAAGCCAATATGAGTTTATTAAGTAGTTCATGCCCCCCTCTACTGATGTGGACGTCAGATCTTCCTCTTGATCTGAGATACTCCCTTTTTTTAAAGCCTTAGTTTTATAGTATTTGATTCCCGGATGATACAGAAGATGCAAAGTAAAGCATATATTCTCATTGACTATATCTTGATCTTCCAGGAGAATCTTCACTCACATGTATGATAGATCGACTGGTTGAAGCTATATGGGCAGAACTGATGGTCTTTCATTGGCCTCATATTGAGTAATAGAGGAATAACTTCACAGGCACCTCCAAAATAGGGTCACCTATTGGTCAAGTATTCATAGGACCTGTTGGCCAAATGCCATAGGGCTGTTTCCCTAGCAAACTGATGACAAAGGTACAATTCAAAAATAGCTGGAGTACTTTCCATGCCATTGAGTCACTCTCTGCCACACTGGGCTTGGTCATTTACTCTTTGAGCATCAAACTCATCAGAGTTAAGCAAGTAGGTTCACTAGATTAACTGTGTATCAGTAGACAAGTACAACAGTAATCATCGCTGCCTCGATGGAATCAAACTCAACTGAATAATACTAATTGGAAATAAACAAGGGATCTAAATAAAATAGAGGTCTAAATTAATCATCGCCCACACTAGGTAACCTTGAAGGTTCCTCCTAGTACTAAATCTGTAAAAAGGAGAGGAAATGTTGAGCTGGTGGCTAGGGATACAGGTTGGGGTTGGGACAAGCATTATACTAGTCTCTAAAAAATTTGGAAGTGTGACTAGTTCACAGAATGAAATTCATTTATGGGTATTTACATTTGTTACTCAACCTTATCTCTTGCTAACAGGTAGCAGGAAATGCAATATTTTTTAGATTTTTAGATTTAGCTTCTTGCTGCTATTTTGTTTTTGGATTCTTGTCATAAATGGTAAGCAAGGAGCAAAATCAAGACAGCATGGGTATAAGTAATGGCTTTGGTGTTATTGTTTAGTCATTTTTCAGTCACATACAACTCTTCATGACCACATTTGGGTTTTTCTGGCAAAGATACTGGAGTGTTTTGCTATTTCCCTCTCCAACTCATTTTACAGATAAGGAAACTGAGGCAAACAGGGTTAAGTGACTTACCACATAGTAAGTGTCTGAGGCTAGATTTGAACTCAGGAAGTCTTTCTGACTCTAGGCCTGGCACTGTATCCACTGAACCACGTAGCTGCCCTCTAAGTTAGAGTAAGTATGTGCAAATTTTAAATTCTATAAATTCAAAGTTATACTAGAATCCCTGTGCCTTTCTCCTTCTGTAACCTGTAGCATCCTACAGAAAATGTAATGTTCTCCTCACCACTAATGATTTGCTATGTGTTCTAAATGCCAGTTTGCATTTCCCAAATTATGGAAAGTCCAGACTCTTTGTCCTTCCCCTTCAGCCTTGTCGTTCCCTGTTAGTTTCTCTCCTGACTTGTTGTAATGCTAATGTAAATTTTAAAGATCTTCCCTGCCCCTAGGCTAAAGTGCACCTGAAGCCTGGGGTGGGAGGCTTGTTTTTCAGTAGATACTTCTTGATTGGCCAGTGAGTCAATAAGGTTGTTACATTCTCTGAGCCAGGAGAAGGCTATATAAGTCCTGATGTGTAGCTTTGTTTTGGGACTCACTTTGAGAAGTGTTCTGTGATTTGATCTGAATTCTGGGAAGCCGTTGTTGAGAGTACCCCGGCTTTGAAAAACCCAGATGTGGAAACCCAGATGTTGACTGGGTATGGATGTAATGGTTGGACAGTTTGGAAAGCTGTCTACTTGATCTGTTAATGTCTTGAAAATTCTGTCTGTATATTTTGAAGTTCGGGGTGCTGACCTTTTTCCCCCTGAACAAGGTAAACAATATATGTCTGACTGATTAAAGTAAGCTTGTTAACCCGTTTTGAGTTGCTTTCCTTTAACAAAGCAGATCCAAGAACCTGTGGTGGCAGCAAACCCTGAGGACGCTTGGGGTGCTTGCTGCTACACTTGTTTACTCCCATATAATACAAAGCACGGGGAGAAGGTTAGTCATAGCAGCCTGGATCTAGGGCTAAAAGGGATCTCATAGCAGCCTGGATCTAGGGCTAAAAGGGACCTCGGAGGACATCTACTTTTTGAACCCAGGTCTCATGAGTCCAGAGTCACTTTCTTTCAGGTCCATACTGATATGTGCTCTTGCTACGAATAGCACTGTCCACCAGGGACATAGAAAATAGACATCTCCCTGGACATTTGTCTGAATTGCATACCATAAGCTGGACCTCCACACTTCTCTCTCATGCTCTAAACATCTTCTTCTCTCAACCAGTGATTGCAGGAAAGCATGGGTGTCACCAAAGGGTCGCAACAACAAAACAGCCAAGCGTCTATGGGATGTCAGCTGTGAACTCCTGGGCATCTAATAGGAATAAATGGTGGCAGAAGAGAAGGTGACTTCATATTCTTAGCTTGGATTAATGGAGCCCAAACAGCCAGGAACAATTCCCAAAAGAAAAGGCCCTTTGAAGTGGGAAGAATCCACTGCTGCCTGTGGACTGAATTTGAATCCTCTATTCCACCTCAGTTACCTGGCTGAGAACTTTTGTCCTCTCTGCCCTCTTGCCAGCTAGGCTTATTTGGATAGGCATTTACATTGACATAATCTTCTTACCAAAGGGTGTGATGAGTAGCACCTGAGCAATATCTGGTTAGGCCTAAAGGGCAGGCCCCTGCTCACAAGAACAGCCACTGAAGGGCTTCCAGGGAAACTAACATTGGTTTCCCCCTTATCATGCTTGGTTCCAGCTGCTGTCTTCCATTTTAGAATCACTCTTTACTTGGCCTCAGATGAATTGAAAGGGGTCCAGAGTTACACCTCCCAAACTAGTAGGAGACCATTGTCTTCTCTTTAGAAAACCAATGATGCTAGGGCACCCTCTAGAAAATCATCCCTAAATCTGGATTCCCATTTGACTACTTCCTATGAGCCACCTTGCATTGCTGCCATGAAGACAGTCTTTCCCATCTCTAGGTATAGGGACAGTTTCCTTTTATAAGTATTTTGGCTGTTTGTTTTTCCTCTTCAAGTTTTGGAGAAAATAAAGATCAAATAAATTCTACATCTCTGCTTTTCTGTTACTGTTTCTTAGAAATTAAGGTCATGGAAGAGAAGCTGTTATGGGGAGTTGGCCCTTCTTGTTTCTATTAGTGGCTTCACATCTAACCTACTCTCTTTCTTTTTATTCCACCATTGATCTGTGATTTCATCCATCTAGAGAATTTATGAGGAAACTAACTCCCTCCAGCAGTGTAGACCCAGCATTTGCTCAGCCTCCTGTAGTTTTGGGAATTGACTGGGGGCACTGAGATTGTGCATATTGTGCATACCTAGAATCCAAACAGAAAAACACTTTAGATCAAAATAGGACTAAAACCATGGGTAGGTGATATAATGGAGAAATTTCCCCTTTGGATAAGTTCTACCCTTCGCACAGAAGGATGAACCCTAAATTTATCAGAGATAAGATAGGATGCTCAATTCTGTCATCATACAGCTCCACCCTCTAGAAAAACAAGGTTGTCAATATTCACAATTCCCATAAGATCTAGAACACCTGCCCATCCTTTCCCCAGTTTTCTTCTGGAAAAGACTCAACTTGGAGTCATAAGCTGTCATTCCCAGATTTGTGGGAAGCCTGTTCAGAGTATTGCTTGGGTGGAGGAGCAAAGGTCCTCTTCTTCCCATAGGATAGAGTGCCAGCCCTCTCAGCTCAAGGTAATATTTCTAGAAGAGACTTGCCCAAAGTATTCTGCAAATCTTGATGACCTGAGTCATTGATGATCTGAGTCCAGATACTAGTATGACCACAGATACTGTTTCTTAGTCCATCTCCAAGTGCCATAGGCAGGTCTCCAAAAACCACCAACAACTATTAGGAACTGAGAGAAAAATACCCAAATGGCAAGGAAACAACAATCACAGCTCTTCCTTGGTTCCCCTACACCTCATTTTTCCCTTCTCTGTTCCATACTACCATGTCTGCCCTCATGGGAGAGTCTGTTGTCTCTAGCTATTCAGAACTGAGGGTAAAATGTCCTTTTCCATTAAGTTGAACTGGAACAAAGTAGGAATTTTCCCAAAGGAGCTTTCCCTAGAAAACTTAAGGGGGAAAATGAAGAATCACAAAAGGGAAGGGAAGGGGGAAGGGAAAAATCATTTATTAAATGCCTACCATGTGCTAAGCACTTTACAGATACTATCTCATTTGATTCTCAAAGCAATTCTGGGAGGTAGATACTATTATGACACCACCCATAAAAAAAGAATCAATATAGTTTTTTACAGTTAAGGAAACAGAGGCAGACAGATGTTAAGTGATGTACCCAGAGTCACACAGAGGCCAAATTTGAATTCAGGTCTTCTTGACTCTATGCCCAGTGTTCTATCCACTGTGCCATCTAGTAAATAAATTACATGAAGGACATATTCCTGAACTAGGCCAACATTTTAATAAAGGCTTACCTAAGTGCAAGGCACTATGTATGAGATATTGCCTAGTCATAGATTATCTTGGTGGGTACATAGCTTAGTGGGCACACACTATTTCTTAGTCCTATCAGAGTGGGGGATGACTCTCTGACACCAAATCTTTGGAATGATCTATCTTTTGATGAAGCTCAGACTGCATAATCTATTAGCAGGGACATGGCATCAGTCAATCAGTAGGCATTTGTGAAGTGGGTCAGACTCTGTTGCTTACATTCCTCAAGGGGAGACAACAGGTACACAAACTATAGATAAGTATATAATTGTAAATAAGCACATATAAAATATATACAAGATTTTTAAAAAAAAGTAATGTAGGGGGAAAGGAACTATAGCAGAGTGTGAAAATTATATACAAAAGTATAATGCAGAATAAAGAGGCAGAGGAGAGATTCAAAAAAAGTACTTTAAGAACATTTGAGGGAGGAGAGAAAGCTTCCAGTTGGTGGGACACTGATGGAATCACTGAAAGTGCTTCAGGGAGGTACCAATAGGTAGGTACCAGGGAGGTACCAATATGCCAATCTTAGTTGAGTCTTGAAAGAAAAAAAAAGGCTTTCAATGACTGGAAATGAGGAATGAGTGTATTCTAGGCATATGGAGGAGACTATATGAAAGCATGGGGGCAGGAAGGGAAAAGGAACAGCTTGGCAGTTCAGCTTGACTGTATGTTAAGGAGAATAATAGCAACAGTGATGTGATACAGTGGATAGAGGGCTGGACCTGGGGTCAAGAAGACCAGAGTTCAAATCCTGCCTCAGACACAAGCTGGATAAATCAATGAATGCTCCTAGCCTCAGTGTCCTTATCTATAAGATGGGGATAATAACATCTACTATACAGGGTTGTGGTGAGAATAAAATGACATTTGTAGAGCATTTTGCAAATCTTAAAATTCTATATAAATCATCAGTATTATTTTTTTTTTATTTATAAAGCAATCGGGGTTAAGTAACTTGCTCAAGGTTATACAGCCAGTTATTTCTGGGTGTGGTGCTAAGTATCTGAGCCTGGATTTGATCCAGGTCATCCCAACACTGGAGGTGCTCTTACTCGCTGAGCCACCTGGCCGCCCCTAAGCAATTGGGGTTAAGTAACTTGCTCAAGATTACACGGCCAGGTGTTTCTGGGTGGGTGCTAAGTGTCTGAGCCCGAGATTCGATCTCCAGGTCTTCTCAACACTGGAGCTGGAGCTCTTACTTGCTGTGCTACCTGGCTGCCCCTAAATCATCATTATTAATGATTATATCATTATATCATCCTCATTATTGTTAGCTCTTATAAGTCCAGAAAGGTGAGATTGTAGAGGGCCTTCAGTGTCAGAGGTTTGCATTTTATCCTTGAGGCAATAAAAGGGCACTGAAAGTCTTTCAGTGAGAGAGAGACATGACCCAGCCTAGACATTAGTGAAGATGATAGCAGCAACAACAAGAAAACACTAGCATTTGTATTGGAGGCACCTAGGTGGTACAGAGGATAAAGTGCCAGGCCTGGAGTCAGGAAGACTTGAGTTCAAATCTAGCCTTAAACACTTACTAGCTGTGTGACCCTGGGCAAGTCACTTAGTCCTGTTTGCCCCAGTTTCCTCTGCTGTAAAATGAGTTGGAGTAGAAAATGACAAACCATTCCAGTATCTTTGCCAAGAAAATCTCATATGGTGTCGTGAAGAGTAAGACATGACTGAAAAACAGCTTAACAACAAAAGCATTCATATAGTACCTACTATGTGCCCATACATTGTGCTAAATGCTCTGTAAATATTACCTCAATTGATTCTCACAACAACCTTGGGAGGAAGTTGCTGTTACTATCCCCATTTTACAGTTGAGGAACCTAAGGAGAAGAGAGGTTTAAGGGACTTGCCTAAAGACACATAACTTCAAATTCAGAGGCTGAATTTGAATTCAGATCTTCCCGACTCCAGCCCCAGTCCTCTAATCCATTGCAGCATCAGCTGGGGCAGCTAGCTGTATGTAGGATTTGTAACTTGTGGCTGTGACTTCAGGTTCACTCAGACCCCACCCATGGGATCCAGTTCTGCCAGGCTGACAGTTTCTCTGTTTGCCTTGTCCCGAACTCAGAGTTTTAATCTAGAATTTTAAATGTATGGATTCTGTCTGGGTTTCTCCAAAGGTGGGTTGAAATAGATTATGACAGGATTAGATAACAAAGAGGACATAGTTGTCCCAGTTTCCCCCATGTGGATAACCTAAGCATACGTACAAGCCTTGGGTTGTGATCATTTGGTAAGGAGAGGTCCTTGAAGAGTATATTAACGTCTCCTATAGACCCTGGAGGTCACCAAGTACACCTTTTTAGGGCAATAAGAAGTACTGTGGGAAGTCGGGGTCACTATTCATTCTTGTACTATTTGTACTAAAGCAACTACTTTATGTAGCCTTTATAAAGATTGGAGCATCCTTATCTGAACTCACACTCAATCTGATGTCTAAATCAAATAGAAATGGGGGCCATTAATCTGCACATAAGGATCCCTGCAGATGGCATATTGACTTAGTTTTAAAATGTAGCATTATTGATGTTTTATTGTATTTTTACTCATTTTGTTACTTATTTTGTTAAATTTTCCTAGTTATATTTTCATCTGGCTGTGGTTTCCCTGGGAAGTATTTGACACCTCAGGACTTAAAAGGCTACAATTCCCTCTCTGGGTGCTAAGGGTACCACTGAAGGGTGGGGAATATTTTTCTCTAAGAACCTGAATCTCTATTCTGATGACTCCAGGTATTTTCTCTGGCTGTACTCCATGCCTACAATGTTCTCTCTCCTCATTTCTGTTTCCAGGCTTCCTTTTTCATTGTTGTTTAGTACCTTCAGTTGTGTCTAACACTTTGTGACCCCATTTGGGATTTTCTTGGCAGTGACAGAGATGAAGGTCCAGGACTCCAGGAAAGATTTCTGAAGGACACTTATTAGTAGGGAACATCAAGCAAGGAAGCAAACACCTACTATGTGCTGTTCACTGTGATTAAAAAGGTGAAGACAAAATAGTCCCTATCCTCAAGTAGGTTATCTTCACTTGGGGGACTAAATACAAAATCATATGCAAAGTAAAAGCCTAAGTAGTGTGTGTGTGTCTGTGTTTGTGTGTGTGTGTCTCTGTGTCTGTGTGTGTGCATGTGTGTGTGTGTGTGTGTGTGTGTGTGTGTGTGTGTTTGTGTCTGGGAGGTCCTAGTAGGGGCAATCAGGAAAGGTCATATGTGGCATTTAAGCAGGGCTTGAAGAAGGGAGATTGTGTATCTGGAACTGCCAGTAGATGAGTTTAGTTGGTCATAAAATGAGGGAAAGGAGTGATGTGTAATTAATCCTGAATGGCAGACTGAAGGCAGATTGTGAAGGGTTTTATATGCGAGAGGAGTTTACCTTTTTTATCCTGAGGCAATAGGGACACATGGGAACTTTTTGAGGAGAGGGTCAAGGTTAGACTTTTGCTTTAGGAATATGACTTTGGCAACAGCAAAGGAAATTGAGGATTTTTTTAGATAGGTAGGAAAACTTTGATTGAGGCGTCCCGGAGGGTCAGTGAGGAGCCAGCATTCAGGAAGGGTAGGAGTCTCCTGGGATGGAATTATGGGTGTAAGGAGGGGAACTGGCACTGGAAAAGGTGCATCATCTTAGAATTGGGGAAAAGAGGGTTTGCCACAGATAGCCTAAAGTTTTCTGTGAAGTGTGAAATGAGACCTTTGCTGAGAGAGAGGAGTAATGGAGGGGGCTTGAAAGAAGAAATGGTTTGGAACCAATGCTGTGGGAAGTGTGATAGATGTCCATACAAGATCTTAAGTTACCTCTGAGTTTCTCAAGTTTCTAAGCTCCTAAGATGTCTGACCTAGATTCAGCTTTTGTGCCTCTATCTTCCTCCCCTTTTGATGTATTTTTCAAAATGGATAGCTTTTGTTTTTTCATTGCTTTCATTTCCAAATATACCTATTCCTCTCCCATCTTTGGAGAGTCATTTCTTGTAATATATTTTTTTAAAAAGACTACAGGGAAGGGGCAGCTAGGTGGTGCAGTGAATAGAGCACCAGCCCTGGAGTCAGGAGGACCTGAGTTCAAATCCGACCTCAGACACCTGACACAATTACTAGCTGAGTGACTTTGGGCAAGTCACTTAACCCCAATTGCCCTCCAAAAAGACTACTGAGCCCAATACCTTCATTTTAGGGGCGGCCAGGTAGCATAGCGAGTAAGAGCACGGGCTCCAGTGTTGAGATGACCTGGAGATCGAATCCCTGGCTCAGACACTTAGCACCCACCCAGAAACACCTGGTCATGTAACCTTGAGCAAGTTACTTAACCCCAATTGTTTAGGGGCAGCCAGGTAGCACAGCGAGTAAGAACACCGGCTCCAGTGTCAGTATGACCTGGATCAAATCTGGGCTCAGATACTCAGCACCACACCCAGAAATAACTGGCCGTGTAACCTTGAGCAAGTTACTTAACCCCAATTGCTTTAAAAAAAAAAAAAAGACTACAGGGAGAAGCAACACTCAGACTAACCAATGCATTAGCTGAGTTTAACAGGATGTGCATCATTCAACATTCATAGTCTTCCTCTCCTGCAAAGAAAGTAGGGAGATGAATTCTCTCATTCTGTCTTTGGGGACCAAATTAAATCGTACAGCAGTTTAATTTTCTCTTGATGTTCTTTCCCTTTCCATTGTTGTGTCCCTTGTGTGTACTATTTTCTAGTTTCTGCTTCATTTTGTTATCAGCTGCTTTGAATTCTTTCTATTTCATACAGTGCCATGTGTAATGCCAAGCAAAGAAGTAAACACTTTGTTTCAACTATTTAATTAACACAGAAATATTTAAAACCTTGTTTCAGCTATTTAATTATTTAGCATTTAAGTTCATGATTGTATCAAGTATTAAGTTCCAGAACTTGTGAATCCCACAACTTGTGAACCCTAGAACTTGTGAACTCCTGTTGCAGCGGGAGGAGCTAAGGACATATAAGGAGAGGACCAGGCTGGAGAGAGCAGAATTGAGAACAGAATTTATAGGGGAAGAACTGAGAACTGAAAACTGAACTGAGAAGAGAGAACAAGCGAGAACTAAGCAGAACTGAGAAGAAGAAAACTCTTGTGGTGAAAGAATCGAGAAGGAGAAAACTTGTGGTATTCTAGCACTCTATGTTTATCTGTTCTGCCTCTGTTGATGTTTGTTTCTGATACTTTACACAAAAGCCCTGTGACCTTACTGGAAACCCTGAAAGAGGATTTTCTAGTTGTCCGTTTACAGAAGTCCTGGAGGAGGGTTTTGGAGATCTTAGGACTTTATTGATGATTTGTGTTGACCTCTTGGACCTTGTTTGTGGGTCTCTTGATTTCATAGGCAGATAGTGAATTGATGATGGTGCTGGCAATGTGCATGAAGGTTGTATTGGCTCTGTTAAGCTTTGTTTTTCCAGAAACAGGAACTGTGAAGGACTTGAGGTAGACTGCACACTGTGAACTTCAGTGTGGAACAGGAAGTAGAAGAGGAACTGGACAAGGAGCTGGATGAGAAACTGAGCAAGGAGCTCAGAGCTGTCTGCCTTTGAATCCAGGTGACAGTTGGATAGATTCAGCCAGGAGCTGGACCCATGGAAGAGGAACCATGGAATCTGAGAACCAGCCTCGAGTCAAGATGAAAAGACCTCTTTCTTGAGTACATAATGCTGACTGAGAAGATTATGATTTACTGTGACCTAGGAGTGGAGAACTTTGATCTTTGCATTTTGTATCCATTAAGGAGACAAGCCTTCTTAAGGATGACTGAGTTAAGGACTTACTTTGGTGAAAACTATGTGGCCACATTAGTAATAAGTTGTTATGTCATAACATTGTGAATACTGTACTTTGATTTCTATCAATGTTTTGCCTTAATTTACTGCTGAATAAATAGAGAGTTCACTATATTATGTAATTAGAAACTTGAAGCCGTTCACAGCAGCAGTCCTCTGGAAAGCTGCTCATGCTTGGCTTTACATTTATAAATGTAAAGTATTCACAATGTTATGACTTAACAACTTATCACTAAAATGGCCACATAGTTTTCACCAAAGTGGCCACATAGTTTTAAACAAAGTATAATCATTTAGTAATTCAATCATTTAATAACTCAATCATTTAGTAAGTCTTTTGGAGTTGTCTTAGATCTTTGCATTGCTAATCCATCACACAATATTGCTGTTACTGTGTACAATGTTCTCTTGGTTCTGCTCACTTCACCCAGCACCAGTTCGCATATGTCTTTCTAGGTTTTTCTGAAGTTCACCGGCTCATCATTTCTAATGGAACAATAATATTCCATGACATTCATATACTGCAACTTGTTCAGTTATTTCCCAATTGATGGCCATCCCCTCAACTTCCAATTTTTGGCCACCATAAAAAGAACTGCCATAAATATTTTTGTACATATGGGTCCTTTTCCTATTTTTATGATCTCTTTGGGATATAGATACCTAGACTGGTATTGCTGGGTCAAAGGGTATGTACAGTTTTATAGCCTTTTGGGCAAAGCTCCAAATTGCTCTCTAGAATGGTTGGATCAGTTGACAACTCTACCAGCAAGGCATTAGTGTTCCAATTTTCTCACATCTCCAACATTTATAATTTTCTGCTTTTGTCATGTTAGCCAATCTGAAGGTGTGATGTGTTAAGTTGTGGTAATTTTTTAAAAGAGCCTTTTTAAAAACATTTACTTTTTCTCAATTACATATAAACAAAAAATTTTAACATTTGTTTTTAAAGATTTTGAGTTCCAAATTCTCTCCCTTTATATCTTCCTTCCCCCTCCCCTTTTTGAGAAGGCAAGCAGTTTGATATAGATTATACATGTTCATGTAAAACATTTCCATATATATATATATTAGCCATGTTGTAAAAGAAAATGCTAACCAAAGGGGAAAAAATAATAAAGAAAGCAAAAAAAAGTATGCTTTAATCTGCATTCAGACTCCATCAATTCTTTCTCTGGAGGCAGACAGCATTTTTAATCATAAACCTTTTTGAACTGTGTTAGATCATTGTATTGTTGAGAATAACTGTCATGCACAGTTGATCATTGTAAAACATTGCTGTTACTGTGTATAATGTTCTCCTGGTTCTGCTCATTTCACTTAGCATCAGTTCGTGTAAGCCTTCTCATGTTTTTCTGAAAGCATCCTGCTTTCTTTTCTTCATCTTCATCTTTTCTTATAGCAAGCACAATAGTATTCCATCACAATCATATAACAACTTATTCATCCATTCCCCAATTGATGGGCATCCCCTCAATTTCCAATTCTTTGCCAGCAGCAAAAGAGCTACTATAAATATTTTTGTATATATATGCCTGCAATGGGAGTGGGAATTTGAAGATCTTCTCTGCCCCTTAATAACCCTGGGGGGGGGGGGCATTTGAAGACCTCCTCTGCTTTGAAAGTAAACTCTTCCCCCAAATAGTCTGAATGTAATCACGTGGAGCCTGTGATGGAGGGAATTTGCTAAAGGGTGGAGTAGAGCCCACAGGAAGTTTCTCTGCTATGAAGATAAAATCTGCCCCCAATGGGCTGAATGTAATCACATGTAATCTGTGGTGGGAGGAGTTTGCTGAAGGGAAGCAGAGCCCACAGGAAGCTGGGAATCAGAGCTAGCCAGACAGTGGGGGAGAGAGGATGCTCAGGCAGGGGGTCAGATAGGCTCTAGATACTGATCTTGTATTGGTTTGTGGGAAGGCTAAAGGATGCTGTGGCTCTCAGTGTTATTACAGCTTCTGAATATCTTTGGTACTATGATGGAATCGGTTTACTGGTTTTGGAATTCAGTTTTCTGTTGTAAATTCTTCAGTTTTATACTCTATCTGGAGAGTTTGGTATATTTTGCGATTGAATGACATGCAATACTTATAGTCACGGTCTTTATAGTGATTGTGGGTGCTGTAAATATTGCATTGGTGCTACAATGCCCTTTTCATTTTTTAAAAAATCTTTTTTGGATGCTGATGTAGTAGTGGTATTGTCGAATTAAAGGGTGTGCATAGTTTTATAGCAAAAAGCGTCTTTTTTGAGGAAGGTAACTCGTTTGTCTTTGAAGTGGAGAAAGAGGGGGAGAGACAGAGACACTCTGTATTGTGT
Organism: Petaurus breviceps papuanus; assembly: GCF_028583685.1. Classification (NCBI taxonomy): domain Eukaryota; kingdom Metazoa; phylum Chordata; class Mammalia; order Diprotodontia; family Petauridae; genus Petaurus; species Petaurus breviceps. The sequence continues at coordinate 120,214 of NW_027187393.1, forward strand.
GTGTCTGTATGTGTATAGAGAGGAGCAGCATTGTGTCTAGTGTTTATTGAGTAAGTACTGTGCAGCAAACTTTAAAACTATAAGAAGATGAAGAATATTTCTGTTAAGTTTAAATTATGATCTTAATTTTGTTTTTCAAGAGCCATACCTAAATTCTTGGCTAACACTATTTTGAATGAAACACTGACCATGCACACACACAGACACAAACTTACAGACAGACACACATACAGTCTTCTTTTAAGAATCTTTAAAAGACAAAGTAGGAAAAGATATTTTATTGGTGGTAACCCTTCACTGGAAATTTTGAGAACATAAGACACCAAGGCTTAGGTTTTTTTTAAGTTTGAAATATTATTTGATGAAGCCTTAACATGCCACCTATAGGAGAATTAAAAGTATAGCAGGGGTTAGCTATAATTTAATAGTTCAATATAAAAAGAAAAATGCAAGTTATTTTGAGTTAGATAAAATACTAAAACACTTGATTTTATAGTTTGCTAAATGATTGTCCAATAAACTGTGCATCCAGTCAGAGTCTCTATTTATAGATGTAAAGGATAAATGAAAATTTCCATTATACATACATATATGTGTGTGTGTGTGTGTGTATATATGTGTGTGTGTATTTATATACAGAATCCAAGAGTACATGAGATAGATATTCTGAGCCTGAGCAGTGGAACTAGTTTGTATGTACCACACACAGAGCTTGAGCACAGTATTCAGAAATGTTTTGAATCCCGAATGTATTCTTGGGACAAAAGTCAAGATCTAGCAACTGACACAAAAGAGAGAAAGGAAATCATTCCTAATTAATTAAGTCCAGTATCCCTGAGATAGGAACCATAGCAAAGAGAAGGGAATATTCCCTGCAGAAAGCCTTTTGTTTAATTGCACTGATATCTTTGGGGCACTCCACCCCCACCCCACCCCTGAGCTTTTGGGACAAATGCCACTTGCTCCTTCAAAGGAGCAAAGCTTCAAAGTTTAATGTTCGTTGGCACCAAGTTGGTTCATCATAGACCCCAAACTCATCATCTTCATTGGATAATCTGGCTTCTCATGGGAATTTCTCCTTCCTCTGTCTTTTTTTTTTCAAGACTGGATTTTTTTTTTCTTTTTGGGTCCTCTTGACTCCAGGTCCGGTGTTCTATTTACTGTGTCACTTAGTTGAACCAAGGTCTTTGCCTTTTAGTCTGTTTTCCTTTGTTTGTTTGATGTTGTTGCTGCATCAATATCTTTGATTTTTAAATTGTGATATTCTTGCAGAAGTAGCATGACTTGTACTCATTCTGGCCTATCTGCTTTCTCACTTTCTTGAAACATCTTCCTAACTATAAAGACCGTATTCTTTCCTATTTTGTATTCAAAGTATCCCATTCCCCTTCAATTGAACTAGAAATTTATTTTCAGCTGTGATCTAGTGCTTCTTGCCCTTGTAGATTTTGTGGAGGATGACGTTTGTGCTATATCTTGTCTTACTGCTATTAATATTGTATTCTCCTCCCAGATTCACTGATGGCACAAGAGAATAGACCTATAACCATTGGGAAAATTGAGAACATGAGGCTTATCATAAACTAGATGAAATACAACTTAGGCCTATACTAGGTATGCCAATGGAAATCTTCAGGAATTTGGACTTCCATATATGTATTGACCTAGATCCTTTTGTTAAAGCAATTTGACATAAAAAGCTGAAATGGGTGATGGGAAACCTGTTCTGCTACAAACATCGCAGTTTTTGGAGGCCCCAAAGCACAGGATCTTCTGACATTGGCTCAGCATTCTCTTCATTCTCCATGGGCAGTGTACAATGGCCTTGAAAAATCTCATCCAAAATGGAATTGTAAATCTCTTTAGAAACAGTTCCTAGTCTTCCTGCATAGAAGGCAGAAAGGCACCATTGTATGTCCTCTACTGTTTGGTCCTTTAGATACTTTTGGTCACTAATGCTCACAAACAAATCCAGAGGAGTGAAAAAGTCATATATTTCCAAAAGCAATCTTCCTTTGAGAATAAATGTTGAGAGCTACTTTGCTAAGATCTTTTCCTAGCCTAACCTCAGATAAGATGCTTGATGATGCTCTGTTGCTTTTTGACAGAACCAGCCTCTCCGTTACTATCTCTGTCATCATGTGAGTCAAAGAGGTCAGCATCACTCATTCTATTAGACGTAGAATAAGGAATTAGATGTGAACTGCTTGGTGTCAGGACCGAGGCAGACCTAGAGGAACGTCTTAAATTCGTTAGAGAAATGCTGCTTTGTTGGAATTTACTAGAAATAATAGAACTAATCTTTGCTGCTATGTAACTGAGTAGGTTCTGAAGGTACGGTGGTCTGGGTAAGTAGTGAGTGGATCACTGGTTCTAAGGGACTAGGTTGATATACTGCACCTACAGAGTTAATGGTACCTATTATTCCATCTGCATGCTTGTCTTTATGACTCTAGTCTTTAGCAGTGTTTGATACTGCAGTCATTTATGATGTTTTCTTTCTCTGTTTGCCATTTTTGCAGTTTTGAAGCTATCAAAGAACTTAAGCTAATCTATCAAGATTTGTTAGTATGCTTCAGCCTCTTAGTGAAATCCTGAATGCTGGAAACAAATCCAGAATTCATACCACAGCAGGCAACCTTCAGGAGGCTGGTATCCAGCCAGCAGCAGTTGGGCCACCTGAGTTTTGAGCCTGGCTGGTGGGGGGCAGCTAAGGTTGGCAACATGGAGTCAGCACATCACCTGGGTGTAGTTATAATGAAGATGGCATTAATCATGGCAGACACAATGGTATAGTAGAAAAAATATTGGCATACTGGTCAAGAGGCTTGGGTTCTAGTCTTGGTCATCAATGACTATTAGCTCAGTGACTTTGGGCTTGTTCCCTCACCTGCTGAGGTTGGAGAAAGTGATTCCTAATTCTCCTTTTGGTCCTCACATTCACTGAACTATCAATGATGGCCAGAGAACCAGAGGTCACTAGACCTTCTCCTCCATGCATATATCACAAGGGGGAAATATGGGAAGTAGAAAGAACTAGAGAGCAGAAAGACACATCAGAGGAAAAAAGCTTGTAGGGCAGACACTTTATTGTGATTAGTTTGTAAAAACACAACACATGAGAACGTACTTTCTCACTGGAGATCCCAGCATCATGCTCAAAATCCTTTAGCCCTTTTGTATACTGGGCCACTCACCATCTGGTTTAATTAGTCATGAGAGGGGGACAGTGTGAGATTAAAACCTAGGCTTAGGCAGTAAAATCTGGAACTCATTAGTTTAAAGTGCATATGGTTCAGTGCAAAGAGGAAAGAATTTGAAGGGGATAGGAACATCTCTAGAGGGATGTGCCACTGGCCCCATGCAAAGAGTTCATTCTTTGACAAAGGGAAGGAAAAATTACTCATACTCTTTAAAGCCTCCCTCAAAAATAGGTCTAACATTTCCTCTGGACTTCTAACTAGACAGAAGCAATGTCTGAAAGACAACCAAAGCAGATGTTAGTTTAATTTCAAAAAGGTGGTTCAGAAGGAAAACACACGGATCCTCTGAGCACCATATCCACACATCATGTGCCTACATCTTTGCATCAAATGAGATGACCAGATTAAGATCAAGTTGGCAAGAAGCCTCTCTAGGAATTGGAGAATGGATGGTCTTGACTGATAAGCCATTTTTAGACCCAAGTCAGAAAGTACCAGAAGCTCTATTTACTGGAGCCATGTCTTTATTTGGAATCAATTTTTTTTTTAAATCTTAGAGAAAATATTAAAAAAGGGCAACAACTTGGTACTGAGTGATTTTTCTCTATCTTTTCCCTTTTCTTTCTCCTTCTGACTCCTCCCCCACAGACTCAAGAAAAATAGGTGCTTTGTTTACAAATCCTTGAATATTTTCACTGGTACAAGCAACCTCCCTGTACAGGTACATCAGGTACAGGGTCAGGGTACCCCATGCCTTGGCTTTGAAGTGATGCTGGGAAATGGGGTTAAAGGCAGATACCAGTCCAGATGGCTCCCCAACCCTATCTGAAGGTGCAAAACTGTTTTCTGGCACCAACAATGAAATGTTGCTCTATTTGGTTAAAGCAGATGTTCAATCCTAGGCTGTTGTTTATCTTCTTCTATCCTAAGAGGGGAATGGTGCTCTCTTACCTAATCAATCCTTGCTGAAAAGGTGTTCTAATTTGTGGAACTCACAAAGGACTATGAATTCTTCCTTCAGTACTGGTAATCCCTGATTGGTGAAATGCAGTGCCGTGCTTTCAGACTTGGCATAACATCTAGTAAAAAGGGTTTGTTTCCTTTTTAGTATGCTGGCCTAACAGTGATATGTACTTCCTGCCCACATCATGAACTATCAGACAGATGAGTGGCATATCCAGCTACTGACATTCATTGCCACAATTCTCAGATCCAAGGACCATGAGAAGCCTTTTCCTACTCCATGTGTGCTCACAAGAGAAGAGCATCCTATTTTGCAATAAACATGATCCTCAAAATAAAGTCTGAATCTCATAGAAGGACTGGAAGAGAAGCGGAGTAAACTTTTTTGCAATGCTTTGTAAAATCATTCCAGCTGAGACAATACAAAAACATTTTTACACCAAGGGGACTGTGTACAAACAGAATATACTAGGTTAAGAACTAAAGCACACAAGAAGAATTTCAAGACTGGCAAAAAGGCAAAATTAAAGTGCCTCTTCTCAAGGGAAGAAAGTTCAGTTTGTTCAAAAAAGCCTGGACACACGTGTGCACATGTGCACACACACACATGCACATGCACATGTACCCACCCCCCCACACACACACTCTCTCTTATAATGTGAGGTAGAAAGAAGTGGCCATCAGGACACCCACACCCACAGATATGTGGCACTTGTGTGAAGAGACCTGTCCTCTGTGAAGAGGGTGCTTTCAACCCCAGTCAATTACAACTGAGGACAGAGCCATGTAAGAGCTGTGCTTTGGGAAAATGTACAAAGCATAGCTACTATTTCTTGCTTCTGAGTTTCTCGGGAGCTGCCCTACCCAGCAGTCACTTCCTAGAACTGAAGCCATGGGGACACCTGGTGCGGGAGGTGAGAAGCCACTGGGCACAGATATCCTGAACCACTTCGTCCCTGCTGCTCTGGGCTGCCTGATGCACCTGCTGGACGAGGTCTGTGGCGCGGGAGTGCTCTTGCTTCACTGCTATCAGGTAGGCAGAACGCAGCTTGCTACACATCAGATAGGCCAGAACCTTGGATTCACGTGTGCAAGAGGGAGAAAACAGTACATTAGTAAGATCAGGCAGTCAGTGGGGAGTTTAGTTTATTGTTTTTTAAAATCAAAGTAACCTGCAAACAGGAAGAGGCTCTGGTGTCCCAAACTGCCCCAGTCCTATTATAGTCTAGAGACCAGGGCATAAAACTACCTCAGAATGGACTTAGGATGGTCATTGGTACCATCCCTCCCCAATCCCCTTGGCCTGCTTTTTTACCAGTCTTACTGCTTAGGGATCACTTCCTAGACCTTGAGGCCTGGCCACTAGGGCACAATGATCTCCCTTCTCCACACTGTCTTATTTATGGAAAAAACTTATTTTGGGTTATTGAGTCTTTCTAAAAAAAAAAAAGTGATAGATTTTCAAAAGGAACTTTTACCAAGAAACTAAGGAGATAAAAAAGAATGAGTTCAGGGGCAGCTAAGTGGTGCAGTGAGAGCGCCAGCCTCAGAGTTGGGAGGACCCGGGATCGGTTCCAGCCTCAGATACTTAACACCCACACAAAATAACTGGCCATGTAACCTTGGTCAAGTTACTTAACCCCATTTGTTTTAAAAAAAAAAAAAAAGAAAGAATGAGTTCCAAGTTTCTAATATCAGCTAAAAAGACAGTTACAGGATAGTCTGGCTAACACAGCTTATAAATCACCCAGAGTCTGGCCCCTTTCCTTTGCCTCTGCCCACCTGTTTGGCAATGATCACTTCCCTTGCCATTCATCGAGCAGGCTGATGGGACTGCCTTTCTGGCTCTAAGATTAGTCTTTCTAGTGACCGTGCAGCTTCCATGGGAGACAGCATCTTTACTCAGAGCTTTTCTGTAGCACAATAACTTCTTATAATCCAAAAGAGACACCTCTCTCTGGCAATGTCAAAAGCCCCTGTGTACCCTTTTGCCCTGCCCACCAATTTCCTGTCTGAAGAATGCCTCTAACTTTCAGCTGGTTTATAAAATAGAAATAACTGACAAGTCCTGACCTCAAGAATTATCAGGTTATTAGATTTGCTCACTTCCTTTGGAATGCTAATAATTCAACCCATGAGCAGTCTTCTAGAATCACTTCATTACTATCTGTTAATGTCAAAATATTTTAAACATATATTAAAAGCAATACAAGTAAAATTCCCAAGAGAAAAGGGGCATTTTTGTCCAAAGTCAGGGTCCCTGATGCCTAAGGTCATTGCTATCCAAGTATTCAATATATGCTAATGATCACATGTCCCTTTTCATGAGGAAATTATATTCTAAACTTGATGGAAGAACAATGATCAAGAACTATAAGTGTTGTCCTCAATGGACCTATCAAGAGCCTGTGTAATACCAAAAAGAAATGGGAGGTAGGGGGTAAAGTCTACCAGACAGAACAGCCAGCACAGCACAGTTCTTGCTTCGGCTTTGCCACTGGGCCACTCTAGACTGTGGGAAAATAATTTTCCATGTCCAATTTTCCAATCCAATCCTATCTCCTCAATTTAGGAAAATAAGTTGGAATACCACTTTTCTTTATTTTACCAGGATGTTAAGGAAATAAATGAGAGAATATTGAGTATTCCTTGACAGGAAAATATTCTATAAATTACCTGTAACATCATCCTGATCACAGTTTGTGACATCAGGAGGCAGCTCTCTGAACATCAACTTTGCTCAAAAGGGACCAATGGATAAACCAAGGCAAGATGGTTGTGCTGCAAGGGGCCAAGGCAGTATAAAACCTGGCTCACTTCCTTAGTGGACAGGGGGTCTCCGAGGAAAGCCTCATTAGTAACAAGAGTTCTCTACTACCTATACAAATTGGCACCATGCTCTATACTCATCAAGGCAAAGAGAAAAAAATCCACTAATTTCTGACTATTCCACGTTCTTCCCCAATGTCCTTAGGGGAAGAAACCTGCTTTAAGGAATGAGGATTAACCAGAGCAATGGATGGAGGTAGGGAGTTTTCTTTTGTATCCAAGAAGGTACTCCTTGATTATGAATAAGGAGACATAGGAAGCTTTTTTGGACCCAGATTGACTTGGAGCCAGATGGAATCAGTTGACTGAGTGACTGAAGAAGGCTTTCCAGAAATAGGTTTCAATACAAAAAACAGATTAGGAATACCTTAGAGAGTCCCAAGTATATCTGTTTCAGAGATGAGGCAGAATAAGGCAGTCTCATATAGTGAAGTGTTCTCTCTCCTCACTCCCTATTACTAAACCCACCACTACTTAGCTAACAGAGCTAAATAAGAGGGTAACAAGGATATACATACAGTAGGGATATAAGATCATCCAGAATCAGAGAACTGACCTGGGTTTGAATCCTATCTCTGCTATGTACTACCTGGGTGACCTTGGGCAAATCTATGAACCTCTTTTTTTTTTTTTTTTAAAGCAATCGGGGTTAAATAACTTGCTCAAGGTTACATGGCCAGTTATTTCTGGGTGTGGTGCTGAGTCCAGATTTGATCCCCAGGTCATCTCGACACTGGAGCGGCTGCTCTTACTCGCTGAGCCACCTGGCCGCCCCTAAGCAATTGGGGCTAAGTAACTTGCTCAAGGTTACACGGCCAGGTGTTTCTGGGTGGGTGCTAAGTGTCTGAGCCTGGGATTCGATCCCCAGGTCATCCCGACACTGGAGCCAGTGCTCTTACACGCTGTGCTACCTGGCCACCCCTATGAACCTTTTTTTGAGTATCACTTTTTTCAGATGTAAAAGACAGGGTTGAACTGGGTGGCTAAGGTCCTTTCTAGCTCTGTGTCTATGATCCTACCATGCTATGACCAGGGGTAAAGAAGACAGCATTGATCCTAAAGTATTTCTAATCAACTTAGGCCGGGAATTCAGAAAACTCAGGTTTAAAGATGATTTCATCTAGTGGGATTTGGGGAGGTAGGGAGTTTCTGCTCACCTTGTTGTCATCACTGTGTATTGCCTGGATTAGACCATCCAACTCCTATGAAGAAGGAAAATACAGATATCATAAGGGGCAGTTGGAGGAAGAGTCTGTTTCCTTCTCAGCTAAGCAATTCTGATGGTAGGATTGGGAATGCCTTCTTAGCTCTTCTTTCCTAACTCAGCTTCAATTATGAAGGGTAGCTAAAAGGGGAAACAGTTGGTAACAGCAAATGTGGGCAATTTGGGAGATATAAGAAGGAATGATTCTTAAAATAACTGTGCTTAGTCTTCATGAATAGAAAAAGTAATCTTGGGGCAGCTAGGTGGTACAGTGAGTAAAGCGCTGGCACCGGAGTCGGGAGGACCAGAGTTCGGTTCCAGCCTCAGACACTTAACACCCACACACAAAAAACTAGCCGTGTAACCTTGGGCAAGTTACTTAACCCCAATTGCCCTCCAAAAAGCAAAAAAAAAAAAAAAGTAATCTTTTTACCCCAACAGGAAGATCATTATAGAAAAAATCCTTTGAACAATGTTTGTCAGTGAAGTAAAAAAAAAGAACAGTGGGCCTTGCCCAACTTCAAGATTACAACTATGTCCCAAAGACTACTAAACAAAATCACCTTAGAGAATCTCTAATTTAAAGAAAGCCCTATTTCATTTACCAGAGCTTAAGAGAGTGTACTGTCTTGCCTTATGTAAGGTCCATCAGTTGCTGAGGACAAAATCAAAACACCACATGTGCTCTACTGGGACACTAAGACACAACAGGCAGCAAAATAGTTTAATTTACTCTTCTCTGGACAAGAAAAGGCCTGGTCCATCCAGAAGTTTTGGGCTCTTGCTGTGATGTGTAATTAGATTTTTAAAATAATTTAGCTCAGATTTAAAATTTCATCATTGTGAGGAGTTCCCTAGTATGAAAACTCTCCATTGACAGAGATTGGCAATTCATCTGTACCTTACTGAATTGCCTGGAACACTGTGATTTGCTCAGGACCCCAAAGCAGGAATGGGTAAGAGGCAGCACCAGAGTCCAGGTGTCTCTCACTACTCTATGTTGCCTCTCTGGATTTATCACACTCAAAAAAAGTTCCTGCTGGTTTTGAAAAGCAGAATTTTCTGTGGTTATCAAAATAACTATTTACAAAGTCATACTAAAGCAGACACTTTCTTCACAAAGGCCTAGTGCCAGGACATTGTCCCCTTTAGCACAGCAGAGAGAGAGCAAAACTTTTCCCTGGCTCCAAGGACATCTCCAGAGACAATCCAAAGTAGCTACAGAGATTTGAGGCTTCTTCCAGAGTTTATAAAAACAACAAAAGACTACCAACGCATACAACTAGCAGAATTGTGTTTCCAAAAGGAGAGTATCTCAGTTCTACTTAGATGCTACACTAGTGGTTTTTACATGGAGAGATTCTATTATAAGAAGACCATCACTGTAAAGTGTTTAGGGAAACAAGGGCATCCTCAACGGCATTAAGAGCATTCAAAGCAAGCAGAGAGTAAAGAATAAGACATTAGGACATTGAAGAGAGAAGTAGATGAGGAGAATGGGGAAGAATGTTACCTGTGATGGGATACTCTGAAATTTCTCCAGGCAACTAAGAAGGATAGTATCACCATCACTTTTGGTTGCCACACCAGACTCATTCACACACTTGAGTAGTTGGCGTATCTCACTGTATTTCTCTAATTTTACCAGTTGTTGGGCAACTTTACAGTAAGTGGCAGGAGCATCCAGCTTGAAGTCCTAGAACAGAAAATGGGAGTAAAGGGTTTGGGATGTCAGAGGACATGCGTAATAGGATGGGGAAATGCTGATTCCAAAAACTGCTTTGTAAACATTCACACTATAACAAAGGGGATGCCCAGAACATGATCTTAAGAGTCCTGACTGGCTACAGGTTGTGATTATAACTTCTTGATCAAGTACCAGGTACGGATCTTAGGTTTTTTAAATACTAGTTAAAATATGTGTACCCAGGGAGGTAAGCAAGTATTTAGGCAGCATTCCTTAAAATTCTGTATGTACTCCAAGCTTAGGGCCTAAAAGGAATGTTTTGTCTTCTTCCCAGGGTCACTGTCTAAGAGAATTGTCAAGCCAGGACCACTTTCACTTAGTCTTCCAGGAATCACTCTTTCTCCTCAGTAGGCAGACCTTAGCTACTGTTGTCTCAGACATATGGCTTTCTAACACAAGGTGCTTATAGTTATCTCCACCAAGGGTGTTTTTCTGCTTCTGCTCAGAAAAGGTACTACAAACCTAATTATACGTCTCCTGTGATAGGAAGCTCTTGAAGAAAAGATGTTAGCACAATTAGGTTAGATGATAGTACAATTAGGTATACACTGAATTGGTTGAATGACTGGACCTAAAGAATAATCATTAATGACTTCATATCAAATTGGTGGGTGTTCTTAAGTGCCCCAGGGATCTGTTGTTAAAAAACAGTGTAATATGTACTATTCAATATTGTACTAGAAATGCTAGCTATAGCAATAAGTGAAGAAAAAGAAATCAAAGAAATTAGAATAGGCAATAAGTAAATAAAACTAACACTCTTTGCAGATGATATCATAGTATACTTGCAGAATCCCAGAGAATCAACTAAAAAAAACTAGGAAATAATTAACAACCTCAGTAAAGTCTCAGGATATAATATAAACTCACATAAATTATTAGCATTTCTACATATCATCAACAAACTCCAACAGCAAGAGATAGAAAGAGAAATATTCCATTTAAAATAACCATAGACGATATTTGGGAGACTATCTGCCAAGACAAACCCAGGAACCATATGAACACAATTATAAAACACTTTTCATACAAATGAAGTCAGATATAAAGAACTGGAAAAATTTTAACTATTCACAGGCAGGCCAAGCCAATATAATAAAAATGACAACTCTACCTAAATTCATATACTTATTTAGTACCATACCAATTAAACTACCAAAAAATTATTTCGTAGAGCTAGAATAAATAATAACAAAATTCATCTGGAAGAATAAAAGGTCAAGAAAGCGGAAAACAAATGTAAAGGAAAGGGGCCTGAGCCATACCAGATCTCAACCTTTATTACAAAGCAGGTAATCATCTGGTACTGGCTAAGAAATACAGTGGTGGATCAGTGGAATGGATTAGGTACACAATACACAGTAGTAAAAGACTGTAAGTAATCTTGTCTTTGATAAATACAAAGATCCAAACTTCTGGGACAAAAGTTCAGTATCTGACAAGAACTGCTGAGGAAACCTGGAAGAAGTTTTGTAGAAACTAGGTCTAGACTAACAACTCATACCATATACTAAGATAAGGTCGAAATGGACAAATGACATATTTTTGATAGAAAGGATGATACCATAAGCAAATTAGGTGAGAATGCAATAGTTTGCCTGTCAGATCTATGGATAAGGGAAGAATTTATGACCAAATAAGAGGCAGATGGCATTACATGATGTAAAATGGATAATACTGATTATATCAAATTAAAATGTTTTTGCACAAACAAAACCAATATAGCCAAGATTAGAAGGAAAGCAGAAAATTGGGAAAACAATTTTTTGTACAGCACATTTCTCTGACAAAAGCCTTATTTCTCAAATATATAGAGAACTGAGTCAAATTTACAAGGATATGAATCATTCTCCAATTGATAAATGGTCACAGGAAGTTTTCAGATGAAGAAATTAAAGTCATCTATAGTAATATGAAAAAATACTTTAAATCACTATTTTTTTTTTTAAGCAATCGAGGTTAAGTAACTTGCTCAAGGTTACACAGCCAGTTATTTCTGGGTGTGGTGCTGAGTATCTGAGCCCGGATTTGATCCAGGTCATCCCGACACTGGAGCCGGTACTCTTACTCGCTGAGCCACCTGGCTGCCCCTAAGCAATTGGGGTTAAGTAACTTGCCCAAGGTTACACGGTTTCTGGGTGGGTGCTAAGTGTCTGAGCCCGGGATTTGATCTCCAGGGCTTCTCAACACTGGAGCCGGTGCTCTTACTCGCTGTGCTACCTGGCCGCCCCTAAATGGCTATTGATTAAAGAAATGCAAATTAAAACTACTGAGGTACCACCTTACCTATCAGACTGGTAAATATGACAAAAAAAGGAAAATGACAAATATTGGGGGGGATGTGGGAAAATTGGGACACTAATGGTGTTGTGAACTGATCCAAACATTCTAAAGAGTTATTTGGAACTATGCCCAAAGGACTACAAAACTGTGACTATCCTTTGACCTAGCAATACCACTACTAGGTCTATAGACAAAGAGATTTTTTAAAAAAGGAAAATATGTACAAAAATATATGCAGTAGCTCTTTTTGTGGTGGCACAAGAAGTAGAAGTTGAGGGGGTACTCATCAAGTGGAAATGGCTGAAAAATTTGTATTATATGATTGTGATGGAATAGTATTGTGCTATAAGAAATGACTAGCAGGATGCTTTCAGAAAAACCCATAAAGATTACATGAACTGATGATGTAAAGTGAAGTGAGCAGAACCAGAACACTGTAGAGAGTAACAGCAATACTGTATGATGAAGAACTGTGAATGACTTGGCTATTCTCAGCAATACAAAGATCCAAGACAATACTGAAAAATGCTATCTACCTCCACAGAAAAAACTGATAGAATCTGAATACAAATCCAAGCATACTGTTTTAAAATTTTCTTTATTTTTCTTTTTTTTGGTCCGTGTTTTCTTTTACAATATGACTACTATGGAAAAATATTTTGTATGATTACATATGTATAACTTCTACCAAACTGCTTGCCTTCTAGGGAGGAAGAGTAGGTGAAAATTTGAAACTAAAATTGTAAAAAAAAAAAAAAAGAATTATTTTTACATGTAATTGGAAGAAAGGAAAATATTAAGATAAAGAATTATTGATATTTGTTTTTAATGAAGACATAAATGACATGCTTAATCAAATTTGTAGGTGGCACAAGGCTGAGAGGGATATTTTATTAAGGGATATATTTATTTTATTTTATTTATATTTTATTATGGAGGACAGTAGGGATCCAAAAAGAATCAATTCTACAAGCATAGGATGTGAGAGGTATGCCTAGGTCCATATGAAAAAGATCTGGGGTTTTCATGAGATGCAAAATCAGGAGAAATTGATAGTGTTACAAGGTAGCCTAAGAAGCTAATGTAATCTTGGACTATATTAAGCAAGGGACATCATTTAAAGGAAGAAGATAATAGCTAGAGTAGGCCTACACAACCTGTGGTCTGTAGGCATGCCAAAGGATTCCAGGTGGCAAGTCAAAGGATTTTGGCAGGGCCAAAAAATGTAGAGGATGTTTTCCTTTGGGAATCCTTTGGCATGCTGCAAGCAGCTTAAGGACCACAGGTTCTGCAGGCCTGGGTTAGAGGCTTGTGAAGCAAGTCACTTATCCTTTTCCTTTCAGGTTCAGTTTCTTCATCTATAAAATAGGGCTAATAACAGCATCTATCCACAGGGACTGTTGTGAGGATCAAATGAGATCCCCTGTGAAAAGTGTTTTGTAAACCTCAACATACCATATAAATGCTAGCTCTTCTTTTATTGTTATGATTAATATTGCTTTGCTCTGGTCAGACTATGTCTAGATGATATCTGGGCTGCATCCTAGGCATCCAGCCATGTTCTGAGGATGACAAGAGAGGACATCCTCAGAAAAGAGCAACTAGAATGCTGTCAGGCCTGGAGCCAATGCCACTGGACGGTTGGTTTGATTGGTCTGGAAGGGGAATTGTTGTTCAGTCATTTTTTTTTTCAGTCGTGTTGTACTCTTTGTGACCCCATTTGGGGTTTTGTTGGCAAAGATACTGGAGTGGTTTTCCATTTCCTTCTTCAGCTCATTTTAGGGATGAGGAAACAGGGTCACACAACTCGTAAGTGTCTGAGACTAGATTTGAACTCAGGAAGGAAGATGAGTCTTCCTTTTTTAAGGCCTGGCACTCTATCCACTGTACCACCTAGCTGACACCTAGCTAGATGGGTGTTTTCAAATACCTGAAGGAAGGGGGATTGGACTTATTCTGCATGGAGGCGGAACTAAGGATAACTATTAGAAGTAGCACAGAGGTAGATTTAGGCTTGAGGTAAGAAAAATTTTCCTCACAGTAAGACCTGGCCAGAGTAGAATGGGCTGCTTTGGGTGATGGTCAGGCAACAAGCATTGATTAAGCCCCTATAATGTGCCAGAAACTATGTTAACCTCTAGAGATACAAAGAAAGACAAAAAAGAAGCCCTTTAATTTCAAGAAGCCTTTTAATTTCAAGAAGCCTATATTCTAATGAGGGAGGCAACATGTAAATGTCTAGAGACACACAAGATAGAGAAAGAATAGATAGAAAACAATCTAAAAGAGGGAGGCATGAGTAATTGGGGGGGAGGGGCAGGAATGAATTAGGAAAGGTCTCCCTTAGAAGGTGGGGCTTAAGCTGAGTCTTGGGGGAAGCCAGAAAAAGCAAGAGACAGAGAAGTGAGGAAAGAAAGCACTTGGGGGTGGAGTTGGGGAGTGATGGGACAGGGAAAACAAAGGCATAGAGATGGGAGGTGGAATATCCCGCCCAGCAAGCCACAAGTAGGTTAGTCTAGCTGGACTGTGGAATGCATGGAGGGGAATAAAGCATAAGAAGGCTATAAGAGGCTTTAAATGTCAAATAAATAAGTTTACATTTAATTCTGGAAGACAGCTACCAGAGTTTCTTGGCAGGGAGGTGAAAAGGTCAGACCTGCACTTCAGAAAAATCATGTTGGCAGATGAATGGAGCATGAGTACGTGGAGGCCTGATGCATAGAGACAAGTTGGAAGCATATTGCCATAGCCAGGAGTTGAAGTGATGAGTGATGACATTCTAAACAACGTTAGAGCTATATTAATGGAGAGAAAGAGATGCATAAAAGAGATATTATAATAGCAGAAATGACAATATTTGGCAACAAACTGGATACGTGGAGTAAAAGAGATAAGTCAAGTATGACTCCAAAGTTGTGAGCCTGAGTAACTGGAAGGATGTGGGTGTCCTGAAGAGGGACAGGAAAGTTTGGAAGAGGAGAAGGTTTTGGGGAAAAGAACAGGTTCTGCTCTGCACATTTTAGTTTGAGATACCTATGGGATATTCAGTTTAAGATGTCCAAAAAGAAGGTAGGTATATGGGACTGAAGCTTGGTAGAGAGACCAAGACTGGATATACAAATATAGAAATCATCCATATGGAATGTAGTTGAAACCATATGAGCTAATGGGAGATATACTATTGAGTCAAAAAGAGAAGCAAACTTCATATGGAGCCTTGGAGGACACTCATGGTTAGTGGGCATAATATGATGAAGAACTAGCAAAGGAGACTGAGAAGGAATGATTGGACAGATAGGAGAACAAGTACAAAGTAATATCACAAAAACCTGGAGAGGACATAAAGTTTACATAAAGGAGGTAATTGACAGCTTCATATGCTGCAGAGAGGTCAAGGAGGATCAGGATTGAGAGGTCAAAAATCAGATTGCAGAGGATTTAGAAGAGAATGAAAAGTACAGCATAGTGCAAGCAGCTTTTTCAAGTGGATTAGTTACAAAAGGGGTGACATAGGATATCTACTGGGGATGGTTAGCATAAATGAGGATTTTTATAGATAGGGAAAACATGTATGTGTTTGTAAGCAACAGGGAAATAGTAGATAGAGAGGAAGGAAGAGAGAGAAAGAGATGATAGTGGGGGTAATTTTCTGGAGAGGCTGGGAAGGGATGAAATCTAGGGTGCATATAGAGGGTTTTTTTTTTTTTAATGAGAAGGTCCAACCCTTCATCTTAGAGTAAAGAAGGAAATGGTAGAGGAAGATGTCTGAGTGATATGAGATGAGGAGGGGAGAAAAGAGAGGTACTGACACATGGTTTCAATTTTTTTCAGTGAAACATGATGTGAGATTACTGGCTAAGAGGGTAGAGCAAAACGCTGAGGCTTGAGGACAAAGCAAGAAGGTGTTGAAGGCAGGTTTCCCTTCACTGAACAGTCTTCAAGTGTAGCGTGCTGAACATTTGTCAGACATATGGTAGAAAGGATTCCTCTTCAGGCATGGAGTGGATAAGATGCCTTTTGAGGTTCCCTATAACTCCCTATGACTTGCTGAACTGGGTTTAGGTACTGTGGCCCTTGGCACAACCCCATTATGATCCAAGCCATACCTGTAGGACACGAAATGCTATCCCAAAGCCATCTTCCACATTCTTCCCTCCTAGCATTACCTAGAAGGGAAAGGAAATCAGTGACATGGCTGGAAGGGTCAGTTATTCAAACAAATCAGCATGGAGTGATGGAATGGGTGCCAAATTTGGAATAAGAGCTGGAATCAGATGTCAGCTCTATCAGCAAAAAAACTGCATAACCCTGAACAAATCACTTTTCCTCTTGACCCTGAACAAACCACTTCTATAATTCCTCATGCAGAGGATGAGCAGGTTGTAAGGTTCCTTCCATCATTAAATTTATGAGATTATGACATGTGTGAATGGTTTAGGCACAGAATTCTGTTAGGCACAGGCTGTAAAAACTAGCACATACTTTACAGGCAACGTCCATTTTCATGTTATTGTTTCCAAAGAGGGTTGGCAGGGGCAGGGCTGTAATCTGGGAGGTCCCAGCATTCTCACACTGATGTAGAAACCTCGTAACCTCCAGCTGCAGGCCAACTGTATTCATGTGCCTGAAATTATTCAATATATAAGCAATAGTCAGTCTCCACCTGTCTTCTCAGGAGTAATGTAACTGTGGCTGAAAACTGAAGTAGTATCAGTAGTAAGAATAGAGAGGGCATAGGATTTGCTTCTGGAGGTAAAAGAGATATACATCTATACATTTTTCTGAGAGGCTACAGGTGGACATAAAAAGATTTCCCATGACACTCAACAGCACTCTAATGACCCTTTGGAGCTGGAGAATTTGTGGTCTTAACTCTTCCAATACCCCTCTGCAGTTTCTCCAGTCTCTGGGATAGAAATGACTATCTATACTATTTTACAGTGAGAACTACTGCTAGAGTTTCTCCCTGAAAATCTGGAAACTGGGAGAATTGTTCAATGTTTTTCATGAAGTAACAAACACTGAAATCCAGTTAGTTCCCACCTTCCTGCCCCAGGCTGAACTTTCCCTAGATTTTGATACTACCTTGATACATCAGCTGCATTCATCTTTTTGCGAAAAAAAGTGAGTTTCTTCTTCCCTGTGCTCCGGGATGCCTCCTGTAGGTAGATTTTAAGATGGTCCTTAGCCTTAAGCAGCCATGTTAGTTTTTCTCCCAGTTCTGCATATGTCTTTGCCTTATGACAAAAGAATCGGATGCAGGTCATGGCAGCACGGACTTGGTCCTGGGGAAGAAAAGAGATGGGTAGGTTAGAGAGATTAGGGATTTAGAAATGGTAGTAGTGATCAATTTTACTGGACCCAGGTTCAAGAAGCCCTCTTACCAGTATGTAGACAGAAATAAATTAAAAAATCCAAATTGATAGCTTTTACAAGTTTTCTCCTTATTGGCTGAATTGGCTCAAATAATACTATGGCAGATTGACTTCTAGTTTCATTCAGAGTAATGATGTGCTTTAAAAGTAGGCCTGGGGCACACAAGTTGCATATTTAATTGAAGAATGTTTTTGACTGTTAGGTTTTTCCTAGTTTGTAGTTGAATAATCCTGTTCTTTTTGTATTCTTCAGTACTGACAAACTTTAAATTTGATTCTATGTTCCCTAGGATACAACTAAATTTTTTTTAACATTCTTCTTTAATTTCTTAAGCATGTCTATAATTATTTTACCAACTACCAGATGCTTATAGTATTGTGAATCATCTGTATAGAGATGATAACTGAATTCAAAGTGCCTGATAAAATCACAAGGAATGTGAAGAACAAGAAAAGAGGATCCTTAATAAGATTAAGACTCACCTATTAATGAACTGTTACCCACTTAATGAAATTTGGAAAGTGTTAAAGGAAGCCAGAGTACCAACCTTGACTCTGAAGTCACTTAATGGCATACTCAGGAACCAAACTATGGGGCCTTATTTTCCAAACTTGTGTAGGCTCAACTCAACCAAACTCAAATAGTTTTAGTATAGTACTATATAGTACTGTACTATATAGTACTGTACATATAGTACAGTAAAGATACTGGGTGGGGCTACTGTTACCTTCATGAATTGCTGCAGCTCATAAATAAGGTGGTAGTAGTTTTTTTTCTGTAAGTGCTGGCAGGCAGCAATCAAGTACTTTCCCCAGCTCTCCAAAGTTGGATCAATGTCTTCTAGCAAGTTTTCCAAAATGTGTAACTTCCCACTTGTGTAGCTTGGTTGGAAGATGCCTTCAATGAATACTTCTGGGGGACTCTCCTACAGAAGGGGAAAGGAAGACATTAGAGCAGCCTGCGGGTAATGTGTGCCTTTAAATCAACATGGTACTAATTCCATGTCCCATCTCTCCTTTCAGCCACCTTATGTAGCTTCCTCAGGTCTTGGGAAACTGATTATGACTTGTGTGTTAGCTGAGTTGCCATTGCATATGGAGAAATCATCATCTATGCCAGAGGGAGCCCATAGCCCAAAGAGATGGTTTCTAAGCCCCCAACCTTAGAGTTGGATGGTTCCAGTTGGATGAAGTAAGAAGCTGCCTGCTATTACTGGATCACCCACCTTCTTTCGGAGATGCTGCAGGGCTTCTCTCATGCAGTTGTGCCTCATGTAGAAACTGATGATGGCCAAGTTGGTGCTGTAGTGATGTAGGTAGAAGAGGCACTCCTGGTAGTAGGTGTTGTTCATGGACTTCCCCTCTGGAATCACTTCTAGAGAGAGGCTCTTAGTTCTAAGAGCAGCTTCTAGCTCCTTCAGAGTGGCACAATAATCATCATCCTGCTGTGAGAAATAGGAGGAAAGAGCAGGAAAAACATTCTTTTTAATAAATAATATTTACTAAGCACTTCCTGTGTGGTAGTAATTAGGAGAGATACAAAATTTAGATAAGACTTGGACTTTGTCCTTAGGAATTTATAGTTTAATAGGGGAATAAGACACATGCATAATTAAACATGGGATTAGAGAGCTGGAAATCAAGGTGACCCATCTATGACATCACAACAATGTCTCCTTTTTTGAAATGCTTACTGTTCTCTTACCACTGACAAGATAGGTTTTACTGTGGACTCTAGGTACTCAATTACATCCTGTACCAGCCTTGAGCCATGAGTTAGCTGATTGAGGTCAAGGGGTGGCTTGAGACATCTACTGAACTTCTCACGTGCTGCTGTCAGGTTCCCAGCTTTGAGGCAGGCCATACCCCAAGCATGCCATGCACCAGTGAGATCCAGTCCAGTTTTTGTGGACACCTGGAGGCAAAAATGATTCATCTAAGGTGTGGGTAGCCAAGAAAGCCAGAGCAACTCCATTTTGTCTTCAGTGCCTTTATCTTGCCCCTGATCCTTGCTTGTATGGTAACCCCCACACTTCTGCCCCATATGTGACTTTACTGCTGCAATGGTAAGGACAGTCCTGTCTGTTGGGGTAGGGTTACAAGATATAGCTAACTTGAAGAAGAGCCTTTTCTATTGCTAGCCCAGCAATAGGTCCTATCAAATCCTAAGGTATGCTATACCCAATTTACCTCCTACTTAAATCACAGCCTATATAAATTTTGTTTTGTTCGTGGCTGGGGCTCCTTTGCTGGCAAACTCAATAAACCCTTGTTGGTTCCTAAACTTATGGTAATGGGTTTGATTCTAGTTTGCTGAGGCACCAACAATTTTACCCACAAGTAAATGATGGCAGGCAATGAGATTCTTAGGCAGACTAGTGGAATTCTAAGGGTCACAACTTGGGAATGCCAGAAGGCATTTTTTCTTAGGATAGATGTTATGGGTTGGTGATGAGAATCTGATAAGTATTTGTACTTAGGCAGGTGAGGATTGGCCATACTGCCCCAACCCACAAATCCACAATCCACATCCCAACCCTATCCCCTCACTCCTTTCTGATCAAACTAGTGGTTTAGTTTGGTTCTGGGTTAGAAAATGGATTCTCTGGATGAACTGGAAAAAAAATTTCACCAGAAAGTGCTTCTGTTTTGTCTTTGCTTCAATATAAGCGTTTGTATTTAATGTCAAGTATGTAATTATTGTCTGTATTTTGTGTCTTGGTAAAATCCAACTGACTTTTTCCTTTGGTCTAATCAGTCAAAGGAAAAAGGATGTAAAGAATGAAAATTTTTCTGTGGGACTTTCTAAATCTTTAAAAGAAAGTCTTTCTCTGCATTTCTAACTCTGGCCAAGTTGTTGAGGCAGATGAGAAAATACTGATAAGAGAGTCAGCAGAAATTTAGACACTGTAAACTAATTAGAGACTAAATTTGTGACTGAAATCTAAGTTCTCTCCTGTGAATTTCCAAACTGTGGTCTGAATATTTTTTATAAATGCTGAAATATCTAAGTGAGTTTTGGGGTCCCACTCTATAGAATTTAAGGAAAAATGAGAACAAAACTCTGAAAGTTACATAGAAACAGCACCTAGACCATTTATCATTTTTTCCCTGGAGAGTTGACAAATTCATTGTTTCAGTGCAAAGAAAGGAGATTATTTCACTGACTAGAGAGAAAGGAAAACAAAGGGAACCCAAGTTAATTTGAGAGTGAAGTTCCAAAGTGAAGAAAAAAAAAATGAGTTTACAATTTAAATTTATCTGATATTTAAGAATTGGTTATTATTAAATACTTTTTTTGACCATGAAAAGAGAGAAACTTATCTAAATCACGAAGCAACTTAAAAAGAAGTAAAATTTAATTTGGGAAAATGTTTTGTTGTTACCACTATATTTTCTTCTGTGAAGGATATAACAGAATGTAATTATATAGGTAAACTAGAATTAAAATCACCTAAAAGAAAATGGAATGGAATATGTATTTGCAAACTCTTAAGAACCCCAAAATGTAAATAGTACTACAATTAATTGGCATTGTATAATAAAAACTTGTGCTAAATCCAATGAAATAAAGATAGGTTCTATAGATAGCCTGGGATATGACTGAGAAATAAAGATTAGAGGAATTAAGTAGAATTATGTAAGAGAAGTGTTAGGTAAGAATGAAAGAAAAAAGAAAGGGGCAGTTTTGAAGGGCTTTAATCAAAGTCCACTGGAAGGATATAAAAAGAAAGGAAAGAAGAAAGTTTAAGCAACTATGGATGACAGAAGAATGTGCGGAAAGTTAAAATCTCTTTGCACTGACTGTGAATGGAGGGTTTGAAATTCAAAGTTCTGGAGTTTTGGAAAGAGGTTTGAGGGAGGTTTTTTTATTTCACTGAGATAAGGACATGATAAACTGTGTGGTTATTCTTTAGGATATGAAAAATTCAGTAATAGGTAACAACATGGAATTACTTGAAGAGAGTCTACCAAAATTCTGTCCCTGAAGGATCACTGGAAAGAATTATTTTTAGTCATTATGTGAGGAATATAAGATCCTCATGAACCCTAGGAGAGGAGACTGAGAAAACAAGAGTGTCACTTTAAGTCTTTGGCAGTAGACTAACTTAAAGTAGCTGGCCCTAGGAAGTGCTAGTAGAAAAATTGTCATTGGTGAAATTGAGATTCTTTATGATACCATTTGTAACTATGGATCCAGACATGATTTAATTTATTCTGGTCTCATTTTAAATGGGATGTTTTCTCCTGTTGAGTTGTGGTTTTGGTTCTGGTTTGTTGTGACATTGACAATTTTACCTACAGATAAATATAAACTAAAAACATATATTCCACCACTCCAATTTGGCTACTGGCTCTGCTCAGGATACCTCCCTACTCCCATGAAACACTGAGAAGAGTGATTTTTGAGACTAGCAAAAGGTAATTCATTCTCATGAGTTAGATGCAGTCTGTGTTCCTCTCTTACCTCAACACCCAGCTGATAATATTCAGCTTCTAAAAGTTGGTTCCTTAGTCTTGTTACTGCAGCTGGCTGCAGGATTTGATCCAGAGATGGTACATGTCGATAGGCAGCAGCAACTAAAATATTCAGTACATCCACCTTGCTGATGTAGCTATTAGGAAGAAAGGGGCATGGAAATGAATCTCCCACAGAACTCCCCCTAAAGTAACTGTTGTTTGAACTCCTGCTTTAATTTTCTGCTATGGTCACTAGGACCATGAAGCAAAGCCTTTGCAACAGATAGTCCCAGGTTTTTCATTTTAGGTCAGTCTGTTAACTAGCACTTATTAAACATTTACTATGCCAGGCACTGTGCGAAGCACTAGGGATACAGAGAAAGGCAAAAGGCAGTCCCTTTCCTCAAGAAGCTCACACCTGAAAACAGCTCTGTGCAAACAAGATATATACTGGGAAAGCTAGAGAACATCTTAGAGGGAAGGTACTAACATTAAGAGGACTGAGAAAGGCTTTATGTAGAAGGTGGGGTCTATGTGCTCTCTGCTGATCTGCTTGCTTCAGTGAGGACCTCACTGGAATCATGATCAGTTTGGATTCTATTTCAGACTAGTACCCAGATGATAACAACACTAATTTCCCAGTTCTTTTCAGAATCTCCCTACTTTTTTATTTAGATTCTCATCTCCCTGCTTGGCTCAACTATAAAAGTTCTTTCCTGGGCCTCTAGGTTCTGTTGCCTTGACTAGTTTGCAGACACATATTCAAGCCTACAAGTTTTTGCTTGGGCCCCATCCCTGACAGACAGGCAAGAAAGCAAAGAGCCCAAAGGTACATCCTGCTCTGTCTGATACTTCTGGACATGTCCTTTCTGATCCATTCTGCCAGTGGAGTCCTTGACTCATGATTCCAGTTGGGTGGAACCTATAATTCCTGGCAGTAGACTATGGCCTGTATTAGTATATAATCTTATTTGCTCATTGATTTCCCTGGAAAAGGATTCTGAATTATTGTGAGGCTGCACTGTGACACTTTTGCCTGGATAAAAAGGGCTATATATGAGCACAAAGTACTTCATAATCACCACTCCACATATTTTTTATTAAGTGAGAAAAAGGTTGTTATGGTTTATTCTAGAGGAACTGATAGCTATCTCTTCAAAAATTCAGAGTATTTTCACACCAGAATGGATCTAAGATTAGGAAACTGAGGCCCAAATGACTTGCCTGAAATCATAAAGTGAGTTAAAAATACTAAGTCAATGGTGAGAATCTTATTTCAAGAAATAGTCTCCTTGTTTTCAATCTGGGACCACATTTCAGCTACCTGTGGTCACTCTAGATGGCTTTAAGTCTTCATGTATCTCCAGCACTGAATCTACAACTGAATAATGCTCTGGGCCAAGTAGGTGGAACTATAAAATTAGTTTCTGGTTTGCTTTTAGTTTGTAGGTAGGAATTCTAATAATTGTTGTTGTTTATAAAGAAACTGATTTTACAAAGCCCTGTACATTGCTCCATTGATCCTCATGACAACTCTGTGAGGTGGGTGCTACAGGTATTATAACCTCTATTTTACAGATAAACTGACTTGCCCATGGTCATATGGCTGGTCAGAGTCAGAGGTGGAATCTGAACTCAGGTTTCTCCTAAATCCAAAAGCAGCACTTTTTCTACCACACCACACTGTCTTTATAATTTAAAGTACAGAGCAGGTAACGTCTCTGACAAAAGTAGGTTTACAACCTGACATATTTGATGCCAGCGCTCCATCCACAAAATGACATAACTCATTGTTTACCATACCTATGTACAAGATTAATGTCACTTGGTCTTAGCTTTCAGCAAAAGACAAGACTTAGTGAATTTTCTGTGGCACTAGAAAGCATTAGATACTGAATACTGATTACACTCCAAAATCAAGGTTTGTATTTTCTTCCTATTCTAGTCTCATTGATACAAATTTTATCCCCAGGGACTCAAGTATGGGAATATAGATACTGATTTTAAAACAGAGTGAAGTGAAATCACATAGGATTTAGCAATTAACTCATTAACATGAACTGATTAGATTAGGCTGACTTCCTGTCCAACCCTATCTGTTTGAAGAAGGGTGTGTCTGGATAACTAGGAGTGGAAGACATAGAAGGAAACCCTCCGGGAGAACAGGGCAAGGTTACCTGTCACACAGTGCTAAGTCTTGGCTTTGGCCAGCTTTAACAAACATCATCTTGGCACTGAAGAGCAGCTGCTTCATGATATCTATGAGTAGTCCGGCATCCACCTCAGGGATGGTCAGGCCTCGGGACAGTCGGCAGCAGTGATCAATCAACTGATGGCCACAGGCAATGCTGTCACGATGCAGGTTCAGGATGGCAATGCACAAGGAGGCACTGGGGGCCTAGCCAGGTGAAAAGGAAAAAAAAAAACAGCGTCCAAATGAAACATTTTTCAAGTGCTGCCAAGAGAGAGGACTTATTTCCATTTTACAAATGGGCCAAGTGAAGTAGAGAAGAAGGAACTTGGGGAAAAAATTCTCTTGTAAAGCAACAGTGGAGCTAAAATAAATCTAGGGGATCCAACGTCCACTGTACAAAACTCTCTCTAGTTGACGTTATGTTTTCTTCTAGGGACTGATGGCCAGTTGTCACCCACCCCTTGCCATTACCTGTTCATAGTAAAACTCACTCCGGACCAGATTATTTTCTTCCTCATTCAGATCTAGAGTCCACTCCAGCTGAGTTGCTTTGGGGACTCGTACCATAGTCAAGTATGGGAAGCTTTCACTTGAGGGGCTGTCTGAAGCTAAGAACAGAATTGCCATGCATTCATTAGTCAGTCAGGGCACCCCCAGAAGTCAATGGTGGTCATTCCTGACAGTAAGTAACAGGGCAGACATCCTTTCCTTTGGGAGAATTCTGAAGGGAATAGTATCTCTTGTAAGACAGATACAGGGGAGAACAGGTAGCACAGCGAGTAAGAACACCGGCTCCAGTGTCAGACTGACCTGGAGATCGAATCCCGGGCTCAGACACTTAGCACACACCCAGAAACACCTGGCCGTGTAACCTTGAGCAAGTTACTTAACACCAATTGCTTAAAAAAAAAAAAAAAGACAGATACAATTGGGGAAACATCTACAATGTAGTACAGAGAACTTTGCAGCTTCATAGACAGTAGTAAATAATAAGGAATTCAATTCTCTGCATCTGCTCAGATACAGATCATATACATAAATATTTGTTCCCCCATAGCCATTTAACTTTGATTTGTAGGAACTTAAGACTGGAACTTAAAATTGTACAACCTCAAACAGGAATTTGGGTAGGTTTTTAGCTCATCTCTTCTGTGGACTACAAAACTAAGAAGTAGCCTGCTTTCCATGTGAAGGTGGCAATCTTTAAATACCCTAGGAATGACCTGCTGAATTAAGAGACAGATGCACATGGAGAGGGCTTTGGGATTAAATAAATGAGAGCAGTAGTAAAAGAATGTCCTTGATAGGCACATTGGATGGGGTCTTCATTGCAATAAGCCCTAAACATACGGGGAACTTGAATTTAAAAACCAGTATAAGCATATTGGAGTATCTTTCAGGCTCACCTTCTGAATGTCCTAAACTCTCCTCTGGTAAACTGGAAACAGAAACAGAAAAATTAAATGCCTATCACATATTTCATAGTTCAAAGGATTATAGGATCACAGATCTCAAGCTAGAAGGTACTACAGAGGCCATCTAGTCCAACTCTCATCGTACAGACTGAGGCCCAGGGAAGTTAACTGGGTTGCCCATGGTCATACAGACAATAAATACTAGACAGGATTTGAACCTATGCTCTGACTCTAAACTCAGAGCAATTTCCCATCTATGTATTGTCTCTCTGACAGTTGAAGAGTTACTAGTCATTATTTTGATGAAAGAATTCCCAACACTGTCCAGAGACTACCTATTTCAATGAAGAACTAAAGCCAGAGACATGGACTTAGTCCCTGCTACCATGAATATAGAACTCTGGAGGTTCTCATGATTTTTTGAAGTATGAGGCCAAATGGAAGATTTATTAGGAAAGTCTGACTGGCATGTCTGTTGATCTAAAAATTATGGGTTACTAATCATAGTTGTCAGCATAGGTAAGGTTACATTAATTCAAAATGCTGATGTTTGCATATTGTTTACAAAGTTTTTTCAAAGGGTTTACAAAGTGAGTTTCATATATTATCTAATTGGGTTTTACATGGTGCCCAACTGGGATAGGAAACATTTAATTCAATTTAAAAAACATTTAGTAAAGCATCAATGAGCTAGCTGTACTTTTCATTCAGGTGAAATACATGAAGCAGAGACTGTTTCAAGTGGATAAGGAGTTAAGTCGCTTCATTAAGTGCAGACACTAAACAGACTTTTGGAGTCAGAATGAAGAAATAAATCCCTGCCACTAAGGAATCCATGACAGGAACTTTGAACACATATTTCTTCTCATCATTCCTGGAAAGGATTAGCTCTACATATAGACAGCTTGCTCTCCTAGGAGTCTACAAACACCTTGCTCCAGAAGTTACTGCAAGTTTGTTTGAGGAGGGCTAATGTCAGAGAAGTAGGCTTTTGGAGACCTGAAGGCTTAGGGGAAGGAAAAGAGCCCGTGCTGCCCAGACCCTTACTCACTGTTTGTTGGAATGGCTGAAGCACTGGTCACACACCCGAGCTGGGTTCTCTCTGCTGCCCTCTACGACCATTTTCTTAGTGGAGCAAGAGCCGCACACCAACCTGCCACAGCGACGGCAGTGATGACGACGGTTAAACTAAGAAATAGGGAGAAGAGGAAAGGAAAGGGGAGATGGGTAGATTAATAAATGCTTCTATCAGTGAGCTCCCCTTCCCTCCCTTCTTTCCTCTAGTTATTTTATATTATGTACTCAGAGGACATGATGGTCTTGGTGCTAAGGCAAATATATGCAATCTGATGGCCTGCCACAAAGGAGCTTCTCTTTCAGTTCTTGGGAAAAACTTCACAGATATTAAAGATTCTACAACATTAGACTGATCATGAAAACTAGTTCTACCTTCAAGTGGGCAGAACACAGGGGGTATCTTTTAACATATTTCTTTTTAACAATAGCTTTCTTTTTTTTTTTTTTTTAAGCAATCAGGGTTAAGTAACTTGCTCAAGGCTACACAGCCAGGTGTTTCTGGGTGGTTGCTAAGTGTCTGAGCCCGGGATTCGATCTCCAAGTCTATCTCAACACTGGA
>NW_027187393.1:147533-221697 GCF_028583685.1 Petaurus breviceps papuanus
TAGAGAAGTTTTATTGTCCCCATTTTTACAAACAAGGAAGTGCTTGATAGTGACAGGGTTGGAATGAGAACATAGGTCATAGCTGAGGCTGCCTCTCAATAAGAAAAGAAGCAGGCAGCTGCTTACCATGGTGAAACGTTCACTTCTACACACCATACAGGTGATTTCCATCTCATCTGGTACCCACTGCTGCCTAGCTGGGGGCTTCTCAGGGGGCACAAATTCCAAAGGATCAGTCTGTGAGAAGCTCCTCTCCTTTAAACTTGGAGATCGTGCAAAGGAGACTCCTAAAGGTCAGAGGAAAAGTGAAAAATAAAGTCAGAGCTTGAATAGAGCTAAGTGGGCCAGACCATATCCATATGTCATTAGCTTAGAATTTCTACTTGGCTGTATTGGTTATCTTTTTTTTTTTTAGATAAACAACATTTATTATATGGTAAGAAATGTCACTGTCATTGCTTCTTGGTATCTAAGCAGCTTTTTTGGTCCCATTCAGAGCAAAGTTTTCTGGGTACTAGAGAGAAAAAATCTAGAAGAGGAAAAGCTGCAAATCTACCAAGTACACTGTACCTCTGAATATACTAACATTGCTAATCCACAACTTTTAAGTTACCCATGTGGTAGGGCTTTTGAGAGCTGCTCAATAAAAGCCAGGTCACAAAAGAGGGATATGAGGTCAGAACAGCAAGGTTACTGATTTCCACAATATACATGAAAAATTAGAATAACTCAGGAGAATTCTGACTGCAGGTCCAGGAAACCAAATTAGACTTGTGATTTCCTCTGGGCTACCATCTCTATGATACTCACCTATTGATAAAATTGAGAAATCATCTTTGGACAGGGTTTGATTGGAAAATTTAACTCTTTCAGAGTTCTGAGGCATAAAAGATGCCTCAAACTCCTAATAAGGGGTTTTCTCTTATAAGGGGGAATCACTCCTATTATTTGGATTTGTAACCCAGATTAAGCAAAGGGTTGTGATAAAAGATACCGATTTTATTCCTGGAAGGCTTTATATTACACAGTAACCAGGCAAAAGCTTGAGAAGAGACCACCAGATTACTTTTATGGAACAGGAGTTCAGGATATTTTCCTGTTCTTATCTGTTATCTTTATAGAAAAGAAAATTAACATTCTTGTTTTGCAAAAAAACTGAGATATAAACAATAAACTGTACCAGGTCTGAAAGTCAGTGAGTGACAGAGTCAAGAATTTAGGATTTCTGGTTATAATGGTATTAGAGCATTAGAGTAAGTAATCTGCTCAAGGTCACATGGATAAGAAATGGTGGAGCCAGATTCAGACAATAGGAGTTCACATTTACAAAAGACTCCTTTACAAGCTTCAAAATACTTTTGGGGACTTAATCATTTGTTTCATAGTTACTGACAGCCATGAAATCAGTAGGGCATGTATAATTATCTTCATTTTATACAGATGAAAAAACTGAGGCTTAGGAGGCTTAAGTGATTGACCTGAGGCCACATGGTTAATAAAGAATTGGGATTAGATAATAATAGCACCTCATATTTCTGTTGCTTCTTGAGGTTTATAAAGCATTTTCTTCATAAAAATCCTATGAGGCAATAGATTATTATCCCCATATTTCAGATGAGGAAACTGATGCCTGGAGGAATGTTATAATCCAACAGCTAAGGAATCATCAAAACTGGGACTAAAACTAAAGTCTTTTGATTCTCAACCTAGTGTTCAGATTTCTGTACATGAAGAGGTGCAATATTATCTTGAGGGCTCTCCACAAGCATCTGATGCCTTTATCAGTCATTTACATTGAGATATTCATTGCATACATGAGCAATGGTGTAAAGCTCAAATAGAAATGGGTGCATATTGACTTAGAAAACCACAAACTAACATGTTTTACTGTATTTTGCTTATTTTGTTAAACATGTCCCAATTACATTTTTTTTTTAAAGCAATCGGGGTTAAGTAACTTGCTCAAGGTTACACGGCCAGGTGTTTCTGGGTGGGTGCTAGGTGTCTGAGCCCGGGATTCGATCTCCAGGTCATCCTGACACTGGAGCCGGTGCTCTTACTCTTACTGTGCTACCTGGCCGCCCCTCCCAATTACATTTTAATTAGCTGGCAGTAAGTGATACTTATGTACTTGAGTTTACTGTTTTGGGCACCACAGGGGTTATGAAGAAGTATAAAATATGGTCCCTCTCCTTAAGGTGTTGATGATGTAGTTGAGAAGCTGTTGGACAAAGCATAAACACACTTAAAAAGTTGACAATAAGGGGCAGCTATGTGGTGCAGTGAATAGAGTACTGGGACTGGAGTCAGGAGGACCAGAGTTCAAATCGGGCCTCAGATACTTAACACTTAACTAGCTGTGTGACCTTGGGCAAGTCACTTAACCACAATTGCCCTGCCTTCCCCCTCCAAAAAAAAGAAAAAGAAAAAAAGATGATAACGTAAGGAAGTATCAAGTGGCTAAACGAATAATACAGATAATAAGTATTATAGCAACCAAGAGGAAGGAGAACTCTGGGCCAGGGAGGTTAAAATCTAATTGAGAAAGAATCAATACAAGTGTATGCATAGAATAATTTTTTATATACATATGCATATATACACCTTTATGTGTCTAATGGTAGCCACCTCAAAGGTGAAAGGGGGAGAGGGAAGAAAAAAAGGGAAAAAAAGAAATTTACATGATAATTTTGTTTTATGTTTGAAAGTAATAGCAAGCTGTGCAAAGCAGATTTGTAGTTTCCTATGCAATCATCTTTTTTATTGTATTATGCTATGGAAATGCTTGTTTTATCCTGTAAATTAAAAATAAATGAAAATAACTATTAAAAAAATGCTTGTATAAATCTTAATATTTATGGCCATTAAAAAAAAATCTAGTGGAGAAGGATTGAACTTTAAGACCAATCTTGAAAAACAGGTAGGATTCAGGAACATACAATAGGGGGAGGGGGAAAGCCATTCCACATAGGAATAATTAAAAACCCAGAGGCTAGAACAGAGGGTTTTTGCAGAAAATGGTAGGATTTAAGTTTGGAAAGATAGGAACAATAGACTGAAGGGACTTTAGAGATCACAGCCTAATCTCTTATTTTTATATTTATAAAGAAATTAAGTGATTAAAGCCAAAATGTAGAAGGCCTTAAACTGGTAATAAAGTTTAGATGAGTCAAAAGGCCATGAGAAATCTTTGAAGATTTCAAAATAAGGAAATGACATGGAAATGAAACAACAATGACATTTAAGAAATATCTGAGGAAACTCATCAGATAATTTCTTTTATGCAGGCTCCAAGGGTGTGGCTATTTAATCTCACCCTTCTGGATTCCTGGTAATGGATGAAGAGTTCAGCTTTCTCTGCAGAGACCTCTTTTTACCTTATTTCAATAAATTAGGGGAACAGACCTTCTACTGAGCTTGAAAAAACACATTAGTTTTCTGATTAGGTATCTGGATAGTAAGAAATAGCCCCAAAGTATTCACTAAATCTACAACAGAGACATAAATTACCATCTCTGGTATAGAAAGCTAGATCAAACCAAGAATGATTTGTAGAATGTCAGGTACAGATTTTTTTTTTAGAAAGAGGCAAACAAAGGAATATGAAGATAGCATTAGAGGAAAAAAACAAAAAAGGAGGGAAAGTTTCAGAAATTTTTCTTACCAGGAAAAGTAGCAGTAGACAACTCAACTGATGTTGACCTAGACAAGGTTTCAGGCTCTGACACCTGATTAGAAATTTCTTGGAGGTGAATTACAGAATCTAAGGAGGAAAAAAAAAAATCAGGTAAATTATGAATGACATGCTGTTAAAAGCATGGCTCAAAAAGATACATCCCTTGTTCACTGTATTAGGAAAAATTAACTCAAAGCCAGTTCAATTTAGTTAATGAACATTTCACTGTTTTCTTGAGAATGTAGAGAGTTAAAAGCCCCTATATCCCAAGAATGTGTAGGTTCCTTTCCTCTGCTTTGGTACATGAGTGCAAAGAGAGCTGAACCTTTAACTACAGGACAAAAGTGAACATTGAGCTCTAAACCAAGCATCAAAATGCCCAAAGGAGGTTTCAAGACTTTGAAAGGATGCTACACCTGGAGATTAAACCCAGATTGCTTCAAATACTGGTTTCACTTTACTTTAGTGCTCTAAGAGGCTGCTTGTACTTCAGTATTGAACTGTGGTATAATGGAGTGATTCTGGAAGTGATAGAACTTAAAGAATGACTATGCGTATGCCACCAACAGACATGTCATTTCAGGCACATTGTTAGGCCAGCATTCCTGCTTTTGTAACCAGAGGCTCCAAATCCAGGGTTTTTCCTGCATAATAATTACCTCCTATGACCTTCAGTACCTCTGGGAAACAAAGCGGGGTGGGGAGAGAATTAGAAGCACAGTATGGCTATGTTGGTCCTCTGTCATCCCAAGACCAGAGCATGCTACTGACAGTCACTTACCTGACTGCTTTTCTTTCAATGAATATGGAAAATCAAGTGCTTTCCCTGCATATCTAGAAAGCAGTGCATCAATATCCTCCATAGTAAAGCCAATTTCTTGCCCAGTCAGCAGGTTGTGTAGGGTTCGCACAGCCACAGTAGTCCAATCCACTTTCACGTTCATCAGTAGCTGCTCCAGCATGAGTAAGGGGCTGGAAGACAGGTGGGAGTAGCTGGCCTGGTGCAGCTCAGGCAAAGTCAGCAGAACCTGTGTGGGAGTTTCATAACAGGAAGGATGGCATATGTGAACTTTAGGGGAGACACTGAAGGTATGTGGAGTGCATTCTAACCCATAAGAACAGCCAATTGGTTTCTCTTGGGAGAAGAGAGCCTCAATTCTGATAGAGATCCATAGGATCTCTAATTCTATACCCCAATTTCTCCAGACCCAGGAAAGAAAGATTCTGTTGAAATGGTGACCCAGTTACCTGTCTCAGTCATTTTGTGACTGGAGGAGCTCAACCATATTGGACTATATATGGTGGCTTAGCTAAGCTCTTTTAACCAATGGTCAATATAAACAACCTATGGAGGTCATGAAGGAAGCCTTTAAAAAAAATCATGCAGAAAAACCTTATAGGACTATTGAACTATGAGTCTTTATTGTACTAAAGAAAGGCATTGTGGAATAGAGGCTAGAAAACAAGTTCTGGTGTCAGTTGGGAAGACCTCCACTGAAATCTTACATTTTGTACACACTGACTGTATGACCATGAAAGGTATTTAATCTTAGTGCTCCAGGCAAGTCTCTAAGACTACACCTGCAGAACAGGTACCTATCTGCAGCGGTAAAAGGGAGCTTGTGCAACAGAAATTTCCTCTACCAATGAAATCCTAAGTCAGGACCAAATAATTATATTTGAGTTGTACACTAATGGTCTAAAGGAATTCTCAAGATCCTTCTCAAAAGGCACCCAACATGGTTTGTTGTTAAATTATTCAATGAATCTTTATATTATTCTGGTGATATATGGAATAGACATTGCCATCATTTTAGCCACGGAAAAACTGAGGCCTTAGGATGCATATGATCATACAGAAAGCTGTGACTTCTGAGATGGCAACAAGACAGTCTTTTTAGACCTCTTCCTAACAGGACATTAATCTGACATGTATCACTTGGAGGTCTGTATTTGTTTGAATCATCATGTATTCCATAATTATGAATTTCAGTATTCAGGGAAAACTGTTACATATAAAATGTCATTTATTGGTTTAAAATGCATTGTGATGTCTACATTTGAATTGTAGAAACTGCCTGCCCAAGTCTCAAACTCCTTCACAATTACATGTGATTCATCCAACTTCTCCCACATAAATAAAAAAAAGAACCAAGTAAATATTTACAAAGCCACAGGGTTTGAACTATTTGCACTGGCTCTACCCATATGATCAACCTCAATACCTCCCACTCCTAAGTCTTATTCCTTCCAATCACTAGGCTGAGAAAATAAAACACTAACCCATTTTCTACTTTCACATACAGATTATCATTAAAACCAAAAGGAAAAAAAAGGATAGAAAAAGATGAATATGATAATGTTAGGTATACTTATTTTTTAAATTCTGGGCAATTATTTATTTTCATGATTGACTTTACCTAGTGCTGAGCAACAGACCCAGCACTACACCTAAGTAGGCAGCCATTTACTTAGTATAAGCTGAGAAGTCTAAGTGCTTAAAATTAATTTCACACTATATTACCTCCTAATCCAGCAGTGGGGAACCTGCAGCCTCAAGACCACATGTGACCTTCTAGGTCCTTGGCCTTTTGACTGAGTCCAAGTTTTATGGAACAAATCCTTTTATCGAGGGGAACTAAGCTAGGACCTAGTTGGTCTGAAATTCCCTCCTTTATTATCATTTCCCTAAGCAAAGACAGAAAAATGGGCAGATAGTCTCCAGAAGACTTTTCTTTATATTCCAACGCCAACCTCACATTTCTCAGTGACAACAGACTAGTTTATGACTCATTCATTAGTTGAGACTCTAGAACTAAAGACAGGAATCTTGAATCCAATGGAATCAAGTAGTTTTTTCCTAGTGGCCAGTGGTATAGCAAGGACTCATTTAGAGAAGAAAGGTCTGGCTGGAGTGGCCTCATAAGAGTCACAGGCAGTGAAAGGAGGGTTTACAAAGAACATGAGTGGGTCAGGCCAAGGAGGATAACCCTTGGGAGCAGTGGGCTTGATGCCTAAATGGCAGGATATCATAAAGACTATTTCTGAATTCTGGATAGGGCTGGCTAGCCCTGCCGGGAGTGCTTCCTTCACAGGGCTGCAGTTTTTCTTATGTGAATAAACTTTATACAATACTCTCCTTACCTTGGACCCCACATATAGAGCTTGGAGTTCATAGTGTCGAGTAGCTGTCAGTTCCCTGTAGAAGTGAGTGGTGAGGTAGTTGGCTAAAAAGTGAGAGGCAGCCAGACTGGGATGCTGGTCAAGGGAACGTTCTGTAACATCAAGGCGCATTGTGGGGTCAGAGATTCTCTGAAGGAGCTATGAGGAAGATGAATAGAAGAAGAAGATGGACCATGAGGTCAACCACAACTATCTAGGCCAAGTCCTCCAATGGACCTGGTATTTAGGAGAATCCTGAACCCATGTGGCAAGCTGTACCATATGCATATAGAGAAAGCTAGCTGGGTAACGGCCTCTCAACTTGTCTGTGTAAAATGTTCTTAATTTCCACATGAAGCAAGTATCTGGGACTGCTGATGCACTACAGCTGCAACCTCACATCCCCACCCCCAGCCTTTGTTATTCCCTCATGCAAATAGTGGAGATGGGAGTTGTGTATGTATGTGTGTGGGGGTGGGGGGTAAACACCTGGTATGGAAATTCCCTTCACTGAGGCAGGTCAACAGCTCAGCTGTAACTTCTGATCATCTGACAGCTGCCAGGGGCCACTGAGAATGAAGTGATTTATTTGTTCAGCTAGAATGCATCATAGGAAAGACTTGATCTCAGGTTTCTTTTGACTCAGACATCTGTCCAGTGTGCCTTTGTGGGGTTTAACATGAAACTTGACATCAGAGATGGCTCATTCTCTTTTTCAACCAAATGGAGATGAATTTACCTGGAGAGCTTTTTCATGGTCTCCACTCTCTAGAAGGTAGAGGAGATGTTTTTGGTTCAAGCGGATTAAATGTTCTCTTGGAATAGGATAGAGGCAGCCCCACTCCTCACACAGCTCATATTCCTGGTGTGGAAAGAGGAAATGAAACACATGTGCATTTAATCCAATAGACACACACCTAACTCCTGCTTGGTTTTTCCAGCACATACTTGGCCTAGGTCTAGAGTAGCTCTAAGAAGATTCAGTGAGTGGCAAAGGGGCAGTTACTATAGGACTAAAGCTGGAGAAATCAAGACTGGAATTGCATGAGGCCAGCATGGTGGTGCCTGGCTGTTGTCCCTATGGGTGGTGGATTGCTTGAGCTCAGGAGTTTTGAGCTGCAGTCAGGATAAAGGCAACTCAGTGCCTGCATTAAATCTGGCACCAATAAGATGAGCCACAAGAAGCAGGAAGCCATCAGGGTGCTGCAGGTTGGGGGGAAAAAAAAAGGCAGGTTAAACAAACAAAAAAAAGAAATAAAATTTCATTAAAAAATAAAACATAAGGAATTGGATATCACTGAAATGCTTTCCCATTTATTTACAATCTTACTTTATCCTTGCAATTCTTATAGGGCAGGAAGTACTATCAGTATCTCACAGAAGCTGAAACTTGGCCATAGCCATAGAGCCAGCAATAAAGCCAGGCTTGGAACTCAAACTTCCTGGTGCCTTTCCCAGTCCTCTGTCTAATCATAAGAACAGTGGTGCTTAGTGCATAGTTTGTCTCTAGCTACTACACTAGCTGGTCTCTCAGAAAGACAAGAGAAAAGAAGGAGCTCTTTATTTGTTCCAAGTATTCTAACCTCCTTCTTAGTGCTAGAACACCTAATGAGCAGCTATGTGGCACAGTGGATAGAGTGCCAGGTCTTGTCTGGAAGACATTCATTGGAGTTCAAATCTAGTCTCACACTCTTCCTAGCTGTGGGACCCTGGACAAGTCAATTAATCCTGTTTACCTCAGTTCCTCATCTGTAAAATGAGCTGGGAAAGGTGATGGCAAATCATAATAGTATCAGTTGTTAAGAAAATCTCAAAAGAGGTCATGAACAATCAGACTTACTGAAACAACTGAATAACAAAGATAAAATAAACTTAAGCTCAGGCTACTGCCTGGATGAGAAGTCACCTGGTTACAGGCCATTGTTTTTAAGGCAGAGTGGAATAGTGGGGAAAAAAATAGATTAGGGGTTATGAGATAACCTCTGAACCTCATTTTAGTGTGGGCTCAGTTAGCCTCTATGAGCCTTAGTTTTCTCATCTGCAAAACAGTGATCACAGCACCTCCTCATAGGTTGCAGTAGGAACTAAGGAGATGACAATTTACAGATTCACAGGTTAGCTATTCTCATTGGCTATGAGATGCTCTAAAGACCTGGATAAGATCAAGACAGGAGAAGGAAAGTCCTTCAGTCAGACTTACTCTCCCTTCATTTACCATTCCAGAATTTCGCTGGCTCTCCTCCAAGAGTAAAATGACAAAACTCAAATAAAGCAGCAAAATGAATGGGTCAGTGGGTGTTGGGTCCTAAACATTACTCTTTTTTTGGTAGTTGGTAAATGGGTTGAAGCAAATGATCAGGGAGGTCTTTCATTTCACCCAAGAGTTGCCCAGACCAACTCAAACATACTGAAGAGGGACAGCTTTCTGAGGTGGGGATGAAGGGGGGGGGGGGACAGTTTGGGAAAACTGTACCTTTGCCTCTAGAATCAGGTCCATGACCACTAGTGGGTTGTCAGCACAACACTTCTTCAATGTCTGCCAATCAGACCACATTGGAGTGGATTGCAAATCCAGAATCTAAGAGAAAATAAGAAAAAAACACTAAAAAACACAAGGCAGGTTTTTGATCCATAAGTAAGTCCCTTGCCTCTTCTAGAAATAAGTTATCCACAGATCCAGAAACATCTGGCAACAAAAAAGGAGGAATCAGACAGCAAGCAGATTAAAAAGCTAAAAGCTCTGAATGATCTGAGAGGACAGCACATTCAGACTCCTATCTTCTCAGCTTCCCTATTTTAGAAGAGCTTGGGCAGAGGGAGAAGGGAGGAGAAAAAGAGGGTGTAATTCACTGGTGAGAACTAGAGGCCAAGGGACCATCTGAGATTATAAACTGGTTTTTTTTTTTTTTTTGCTTTTTGGAGGGGGGAAGGCAGAGCAATTAGGGTTAAGTGGCTTGCCCAAGGTCACAAGACCAGTAAGTGTTAAGTGCCTGAGGCCAGATTGGAACTCAGGTCCTCCTGACTCCAGGGCCAGTGCTCTAGTCATTGTGCCACCTAGCTGCCCTGATTATTAACCCTTCATTTCAGGGTTGAATTTAGGTCCTTGCTGGCAAGAAGCTGGAGAGGAGGGAGAAAGGCCTTTGTGAGCTGACATCTTGAGCTCTCCAAGCAGAATTCTGGACTCCAGAACCTTACTCTCATTGAATTTGGCTTAAGAAGAAAATAAAATACACAATTAATTGGATATCTTACCCTACAGGAAAGTAGGGGGAAAGGAGATAAGCAGGGGGGGGATGATAGAAGGGAGGGCAGATTGGGGGAGAGGGTAGTTAGAAGCACACACTTTTGAAAAGGCACATGGTCAAAGGAGAAAATAGAATAAGTGGGGGGCAGGATAGGATGGAATGAAATATAGTTAGTCTTTCACAATAAAACTACTATGGAAATGATTTGGGTAACTACACATGTACAACCTATATTGAATTGCTTGTCTTCCCAGCGGGGGTGGATGAGGAGGGAAGAAGGAAAAGAATCTGGAAATCAAAGTTTTAAAAACAAATGTTAAAAAAAAATTGTTTTTTACATGCAACTGGGAAATAAGATATACAGGCACTATGGTATAGAAATCTATCTTGCCCTACTAGAAAGTTAGAGGGAGAAATGGGGGAGAATATAAGAGAGAACAGATTGGGAAAGGGGTATTCAATAGGCCTGATATCTTTGGGTAGGGAGTAGGGGAGAGAGGGGAGGAAAATTTGTAACTCAAAATCTTGTGGAAATGAATGTTGAAAACTAAAAATAAATAAATTTAAAAAAATTTTAAAAACAAACAAAAAGAATTCTGGATTCCATTTACATTCCAATTAAGGATTTTCCTAAAAGCTCTGTAATGCCACAGATGGGATAAAAACCCATAATAAACATTCTTTGCATGTTACTTATATGCATTCTTTAAAAATCAGCTTTCAGAGGGCAGCTAGGTGATGCAGTGAGTAAAGCACTGGCCCCAGAGTCAGGAGGACCTGAGTTTAGTTCCATCCTAAGGTACTTACACAAAAACTGCCATGTAACCTTGGGCAAGTTACTTAACCCCAATTGCCCTCCAAAAAGAAAAAAAATCAGCTTTCAGGTGTCTGAATACAACATAAATCCAACAGTCACATGTTCTTAAAAATGTCATAATCCTTTCAAACTGGACTTTGAAATTAAGCTGCAGCTTTGGCTAAAACAATTCTAACAAGTATATAATCTTCTCTGCACATAATATACATGAAACCTAAATGTTTTTTATGTTTGTTTGATGCACAGTTGAGCATGAAATTGTAGTTATAAGTGATCCTTAAAAATAAAACAAGCAAAAAGTATGAAGAGCTGAACAGATAGAAAAGGCAAATCTGCCCCAAAGTCCTGATCATCATGCAAACAGTCCAGACACAGACAGACTAAACAGTCTATTTACTTTTTGATTGATGGTGGTTTTACCTTCTGGTAAACTTGGAGCTCCTTCAGCTTTGTATGCAGTTCTGATAGTAATCCTTCTGGGACAGCTGGTTCTGAAATGCAAAAGGCCAAAATTTCTAGGCCAGGCTCCAGGGGCCACCTCTCCACCAACCAGAGGGCCATTTGGCTTCTCAGAGTTGCTTCCTTTACCGAAAATAGGTATTGCCAGCCATCTTTATCTAGGAGGAAAACAGGAATCCCTGCAGTCAGTGAGCAGAGTGCTGCTGAAGAAAGTTAACTCAGGGTCATGAAACAGCAAGTCAGAGGATTCATAAGCTATCTGCTTGAAATTTAGTTCTGTCACTCATGACAATGACAACCTTCTTCCTCTCTGACCCCTCCCTCCAACCATCATTCAAGGACACACACTTATCTAATATCCAAATGGGCATAATATGGACCCCAATCATAGGACTTATATAATGCAAGTGGTAAGACCTCAAAGGTCTTCTTTTGAAGAGGACTGCTTCAGGGATATATGATCAAAAGGACTATTAGGAACATTTTTTGCCTATAATAATTATAATATATAATAATTTGGAGTATTTGTTCCAACTCTGTTCTTTGCCAATACCATTAACATTAGCAAATTACAAGCAAACATGCTTCCCTGTCCAATTTTGCAAATGTGAGAAACCACAAGAACCAAATTTTCCAGGGATGGGGATAGAATCTACTAGCTCTAACTTCTCCCATGTAGTGTATTTCCCTCCTTATAAGCTCAGCCTGTCTCTAAAAGTACTTAGAATTCTACTTACCATTCACTGTGGCACAACTCAGAACTACATCCTTTATACTGCTTAATTCCTCCATGTCTTGTCCATACAAGTCCATGAGTTGAAGGGCCTGGGCCCAATTTCTGGCTACTAGTGCTTCCTCAAAGGCCTTTGTCAGCACATCCACGGCAAGAGGAGAGTGTAAGCCCAGGAGAACAGTAGAGAGACAAATCTGGCCACACAACCCCCCTGCCAAGCTCTGCTCCTCCTCAAGGGTACCCCGGAGAGGCTCCCAGGCAGCTGTGAGGAAGGTTTCTAACATAGGGACATGACTGAGGAGGCTCTCACATTCCCGGGCAACCTGTTCTGGGGTCAAAGGAGCCTCTCTCCGACCACACAGTTCCTTCCATGATAGACTGGGCTTGGAGACTTGAGACCCCAGAGTGGCCCCTAGGCATGCGAGAGCTGTCACTGACTTTGAGTGGGACTTGAGGAAAGCTAAGGCAGAAGCAGTGAGAGCAGGGTGGGGTGAGTCACTTGAAAAGAAGGGAGAAGGGAGATCCAACATAGGTTTCTCTTTTGGTTCTGCTGGGGTAAGACTAGGGAGTTGAATGTCAGTCAGGTAATGGGAGGTATGTAACTGTGCTAATACACCCAAATGGGTCAGAAGGGAACAAGTCTGTTTGCTCTGCCGAGGAGGACAAAGGGTAAGGGGCTCACAGCAGCAGCTGATGATAATCTGTGGCACACTCAGGCTGAGCTCCTCTTGGGTCAGAAGAGATGCCAGCCTGTAGAAAAACAAGAAAACTCAAACTTTTGGTACAGGTAAGGAAACTCAGAAATCGTGAAGTAA
Source organism: Petaurus breviceps papuanus (assembly GCF_028583685.1). Lineage (NCBI taxonomy): Eukaryota > Metazoa > Chordata > Mammalia > Diprotodontia > Petauridae > Petaurus > Petaurus breviceps. Next base: position 160,441 of record NW_027187393.1, read on the forward strand.
TAGTGCAAGTGGAAGAGGAGAGTTAGTTTGGTAATGAAATCTCATTTCTGATTCCCTGCATCACTCCAATTTCCATTTATTAAGATCCTCTCTGATGGAGCAGAAATCAAAGGATCTGTGTAGAACAACAGATCAAAGCACACCCACCTGTCTGGGGGAATCTGTTTTTCAAAGAGGAGGTAGGACATGAGTTGGGAAGGGCTCTGATGCAGAATAACAAAAGGGTTCCCCACTTTCACCTTCACTGCATGATCTGTAAAGGGTAGAGGGAAAAGGAGAAACATATCAGTGTAATTGTCTGCATCCGCAAAAAGATGTAGGTTTCTTGGAGGCATCAAGGAATATGCCTAGAAAGAAGTTGAAGAATGTGCTAGGAGCACGCTAAAACTCTATCTTCTTTCTCACTAGACCAGTGGCATTGTCTACATACTTCTGACTTCAAGTTCACCTTCTTCCTACCAGTCCTGGTCTAGGCATGATCTAGGATCATCACAGAAGGAAATGGAATCTACGGGGAACAGATATGATATTTCTCATGCTGAACCATTTGTAAAAGAGGGACAGACCATTTTTCTTTTTGGGAGCACAAATCCTACTTCCTGGACACCTCACCAAACACTCATTATTCTGGGAACTCAAAGTCACACACCCGTACTGAAAGCCTTTGAGGTCATGTTTAGGACACCTGCCTAGGGTTCTCTCTAGTCTCAAAACCCTTTCAAACTATCAGGGTCCCTTGCTATAATAAACCCTTATCCTCAAGAGCTGGCACCTGCCTAAATCTGCTACTTACCAGGCTCAGAGCTGAGGCTTCGAAGGAGCACAGAAGCCATGGTACTGGAGTAAGTGAAGAAGGCGCCCACATAGTCAGCCGGCCCACTGTCTACTGGGATCTGGCTGCTTAGGTTCTTCATGAGAAGGTGTGTCTGGCTCCGCACAGGATGGGCTTCTATTTCAGGCAGCTTCTGAGATGCCTGTGCCACCAATGAAGATAGCGGGTTGCCCTTAAGTTCTGAGGAGAATAAGAGAAGCAATAAAGGACTATTGTACTTTTTGATGAATTTCCATTACAACACATGAATTAGTATTCATTTGGCTTCTGTTTGTAGTCTAAGCTATTTGCTCACAAAGCAGGGACAAATAAAAATTTCTCAATATTTCAACCTATCCAATCATTTCTCAAAGTGAGGGACCAAAGATTTTATTCCTGACTTAAACTGACGAAAAGCTCATGTCTGAGGGAATCAAGTCAGGCAATGTTAAATGTTTGATCCAAGATTAATGCATGTAGAACACTAATTAGTGGCAGAGAAATGCTCGGGTGAAGGGTATCAAGATATATTGAACACTTCTGGGTATAAGACTATGTAGTTGGGATGATAATCACATACTACCTTGAAGGGCTTCATCATTCACCTTACAGAAAGGAAAACATGTACACAAGCATATGATATAGATCACATGGATAAGTCTGGTAGAGCCACGCACAACTTGTATAATTCAATTCCTTATATGACCATCAATTTTGTCTTCAATGATTCTATTTGATTAATTAAAATGACCCTTTTAAATTAGTTTAAAAAAACAGATATATTATTTTTCTTCCAATTCTTTTATGATTATTAAAAAATATCTTGATCACTAGTATTAATATATTACTGTTGTAGTGTATGGTATCAATTGTGGATTCAAATCTGTTTTTTTCATACAGCCATCCAGTTTTCTTAGCAGATTCTATTCCTCGGAGTTTGAAGGTAGGTTTATCAAACACAAATCTTTTATACTTATTGGGTTCTACTTCTGAGTTCTCTATTCTGTTCAATTAATCATAATTTAATTTTTTTTTTAAGCAATTGGGGCTAAGTAACTTGCTCAAGGTTACACGGCCAGTTATTTCTGGGTGTGGTGCTGAGTGTCTGAGCCCGGGATTCGATCTCCAGGTCGTCCCAACACTGGAACCAGTGCTCTTACTCGCTGAGCCACCTGGCCGCCCCTAAGCAATTGGGGTTAAGTAACTTGCTCAAGGTTACACGGCCAGGTGTTTCTGGGTGGGTGCTAAGTGTCTGAGCCCGGGATTCGATCTCCAGGTCTTCCCAACACTGGAGCCGGTGCTCTTACTTGCTGTGCTACCTGGCTGCCCCAATCATAATTTAATTTAATCGAACAATCCTTAAGCAACCTCTAGAGTCTTGGCCTTCAAGGAACTTATATTCTGATAATGGGGATATATTATGTACATATATTGGTAAAGATTTCAGCCTCAGAAGATTCTAAAGAGGAATGGGAAGGAACAATGCAAAAATTATCCCCTATTCCTGGAGTACAAAGGTATAGAACTGGGACATAGCACTCTAAATTAGGGGAATGGGTTATTGGCAGTTGGTTAGAATGCAGAACACATGAAGGAAAGTAATATGCAATAATTCTGCATAGGTCAGCTGGAGTCAGAATGTGTATGGCTTGAAATGCTGGACAAAAGTCTTTGTATTTTCTCCTGAGATAACAGGGAATCACAGAAGATTTTGGAGCAGAAGAATAACATGGTCAGATCTATGCCTTTAGGGAATTATTTTGGCAGCTAATGAAGGATGAATTAGATAAAGGAGAGATTCCAGGCAAGAGTTGATATGGGCATAAACTAGGGTAGTAAACATGTGGGTAGGAAGAAAAGGAAATAAACTGTGGAGTGAGGAGAAGAGGGAAGAAGCCAGTAAGATCATAAAATTTTAAACCTAGGTGAATATAAGATAAGATACAGATTTGGGGGTCAACCAAATAACTGATAACAAATAAGATAACTGAAACCATGTGAACAGAGAAGACCACTGAAGAAAAGAGTACAAAGGGTGATGAGGGGACCAGGTCAGAGCCTTGCATAGAAATGGAAATGATAATTCCAGAACCTCAGAAGTCACATGATCCAACCCATAATTGAATAAGAATCTCTTTACAACACACTCAACAAGCAATCTTCTAGTTTGAAAACTTTTAATATACCTGAAGATGACCAATCAACCTTTGGACAGATCTAGTTTCTCCTGATATCAAGCCTAGAGCTGCCTTTTTGGATCTTCCACACACTATTCCTAATTCTGTGTTTTGAGTCTAAGTAGAAAAAGGTGGCTGGTGGTTTTGTGGATAGAGCCCTGAGCCTGGAGTCAGGAAGAGTTGAGAGTTCAAAGATGGTCTCAGGCACTTACTAGATGTGTGACTCTGGGAAGTCACTTAACCTCTGCCTCAGTTTCCTTATCTGTAAAATGGGGATAATGACAGCACCTACCTTACAAGGTTATTGAGAGTATGAAATGATATACAATTTGTAAAGCACTTAGCGCAGTTCTTCCATGTAACAACCTTTTTACATATCTAACAATAGCTATCATATTTCCCCTAAGTCTTTTTCAGGCTAAATATCCCCAGTTTCTTCTACTTATCCTCAGATGGCATGATCTTGAGGCCCACTACCATCCTAACAGCCAGCCTCTGAACACCTGCCACATTATCAGTGTACATTCTGAAACTTGGCACATAGATGTGATCCAACCAAAGCAGAGGACAGAAGGATGATTACATTCTGAGCTTTGGATCCTGGCCTCTCTGAATGAAGCCTAAATCTAAATTAACATTCTTGGCTGCCCAATCATCCTGATGACTCCTAGTGAACTTGCAGTTCACTAAAACCTTCAGATGTTTTCCAGAAGGACCATTTCACCCTCCTTTTATACTTATGAAAAAAACCTGATTTTTTTGAACCCAAGTATGAAACTACATTTATCTCTATTAAATACCATCCTTTTAGATTCAGCTGCAAGTTCTGGTGTGGGGTGGGGAACTTGTGGTCTGCTTCTAGGTCCTAGGGTGTGGCCTTTTGACTAAGTCCAAGTTTTACAGAACAAATCCTTTTATTAAGGTGCTTTGTTCTGGGAAGTTTCGATTAAGTCAAAAGGCCATACTTGAGCACCTAGAGGGCCACTAGTGGCCTTGAGGTTGCAGGTTACCCACCACTGCTCTAACATGTCAAGATCTTTTTGGATTTTTTGGACTCCCTTTGTCAGGTAGGTTCTCCCTCCCACCCACTCCTGCTTTTCAGCTTCATTTTGTGTGAATTCTAAGCTATTTGAGGGCAAAGACTATTTAAAAAATATATATATTTCTGTCCCTAGCACTTAGTGCTTGGAACATAGTAGCCACTAAATAAAAGTTTACTGACTGATAAAAATGTTAAACAGTAGAGGACCAACCACAGATTTCTGGGTTCCTCCACTAGAGACCTCTCCTTCCTAAATGACATAAAAACATCAATAACTACTGTTTCAGCATGGCCATTCAATCAGTTCAGAATTTATCAATTCATATTATGATCTAGGCTATATCCCTCCATCTTGGCCATAAGAATGGTATGAGAGATTTTATCATATGCTTTGCTGAGATCTTCAAAGTTTAGAATAATGAAATGAATTTAGTAAGAGGAGGTTTATAATAGAGATAAATGTAATCTCTTACACTGTTTCAAATATCAGCTCTGCAAATAGAAAAACTCTGCAAAGAAAAACTTCCCATTAAAAAAAGGACTGGGTATTTTAGTGACCTGCAAAGTCAATGAGGTAATAGGATGATAAAGTAGCTGAAATAAAGTTATGTCTTAGACTACATTAGGAGAAGAAGGCCATAGTCAGGTTGAATTTTTGCCATTATTGGAGGAAATTGTGAGTATTCTGTTCAGTTCTGAGCATCACATTTTGGAAGGACATTGCAAGATGGAGAGCATCCAGATGACGCTGACCAGGGTGTTGAAGAGAGAGTATTATGAGATCATGACATACATAATGATCAGCTGTAGGAACTGAAGATGTTTAGCTTGAGGAGAAGCCCTAATAATAGCTATCTTTCAACTATCTAAAGAGTTGTCATTCAGCAGAATTAAATAACATCTGTAAAAATTAAATTTTAAATTAAATAAAACTTGTAAAAACTGCCTGGCACACCATAGGCACTAAATAAAAACTTACTCCCTTCCCCTTTTTTCCTAGACTTCTTCTTGTCCCCAGGGGGCAAAAACAGGAACAAGGCACAGAACGTAAAAAGTGGTAAATGAGAGGTGAAATTTCCCTCAAACCTGGGCTGTCTAAAAGTGGAATGGGTTCCCCTTCACTAGAGTTCTTCGTGGCAAGAATGACCACTTGTTGATTGTGTAATTGTGTAAAATGAATAATGCTTGTGCAGGTTGGTACAAGTCAGATTAGACAGTTGCTGAGATCTCTTCCATTGTTGGGCTTTCTGTGAGTCTGCCACTCCTCTCTGATTCCCAGCTTCGTTTTTTCCCCTACTTGAGCCCTTGCTCTTTCTTTTCCATTTGCAATCTTTAGGAGGTAGAGAAAGGTGTGGCTGACCTGGAAGCTGCAGTGCTTGCATCAATGTCTGAACAATCTGCTCTTGCTGCTGGCAGAGGGAGGCTTGGTTCGACGCACAATCTTCCGTCAGCCTTGGGAGACACATCTGAAGGAGCTCTCTAACACTGTACCGAGGGTGACTGCCTGTTTTTTCTTCTGTATTGTCTATGGAAAGCAAATTAGAGTCAGGTGGGAGAGCCTAATGACAAACTCCTAATGTATTATTCTAGGAGATTAAGGAGGAAAAGCAACTGACCAGATTTAGTTTGTCCTGCTTGCACAAAAGGGTAGTTGAGAAGTTTGCCAATTTGCTGAAGAACAACTGGAAAGCCTCTAATGCCATCAGAGTTCAGGAGAACAAAGTCAAGCTTTTGACCTAGGAGCAGATGAAGGTGAGGGCACATGGTGAGGTTAGGTGCTTCCAGAAATTAAAATTTCAGTGCTATATCCCTGTTACATTTACTTTTTGATTTTCTCTCCTTCAGGGAAGATGAGGCTGTACATTATTTCCTCTTCCTTTGCTGTGGAACCTCAACTGCTGGTAGCCGTAAAACCCTTCACCTGTGGCCCGCAATGAAGGCAATCCTGGCTTTGTGCCTACAGACCAGCAATGAGAGGCAATAGTAGCCCTGGAAACCTTCTGAATTCCTCTTAATTGTGGCCACTAGTTACTGTGGTACTCTGCCTTTAGCAGTAATCCTGAGAGGTTTGCTGGGCTTGAATATAAATCCTTATGCTGTCATGTCTCACCTCTTCTGTATTCCCACCATCATACCTGGCATACTGACCTGGATATAACAGATGTTCAAAAAATGACTGACTGAAAAAAGGCTATTATTGCTAAAAACTGCTACAGCCTAGACAGAATTCACCAAACTTTACTTCCCCTTTATAAAATAAAATACCAGTAGCCTAGTAGGGTGGCTGGTGGGGAGAAGTATCTGTTTAATATGGTAGTAATAGTGCTAAAATGAACAATTCTCAACAAAACAAAATGAAATTAAAATCAGATGGTATTTCAACTGAAAGGTCAGAAATTATCTGGTAGATGAGAAGGGACAGTTTTACTTATAGGCAGCAGCTATTTTCACTTCACAACTCATTTCCACTCCCCTTACTCTGCATCTCTGAGGGTGAACAACTTATTTTTCACTAGTCAGGGAGCATATTAATGAGATGGATTTGGCTGGATAAGGGCTTATCTTAGTTCTCTGCTAACCTCAAGCTCCCTAATCCTTCCTCAGTTCACCCTGGAGTATCATTCCCTCTCAATTTCCTTTCCTTCCAACTTTCAAGTTCAAAGCTTTTTAATTAAAAGAAATCTAATAAAATTTAAGGCAATGTCTGACTACCATCTTTTCTCTTGGAAAAAAAAAACATTTCTTTCACAAAATCTTTCCTACATTAGAGAGGACTCTACAAAGGTGATTAAGAACTCTATTTGTTTAGAATCACATAAATAAAAGTGTTTATTTAGACATTAGGTTTTCAACGAGGTCATTCTTAACTATACAATAAGTTTGGTCTTTTTTTTTGGAGGGGAATGGCAGGGCAATTGGGTTTAAGTAACTTGCCCAAGGTCACACAGCTGGTAAATATCAAGTATCTGAGGTCGGATTTGAACTCAGGTCCTCCTGATTCCAGGGCCGGTGCTCTATATATACACTGTGCTACCTAGCTACTCCTATACAATTAGTTTGGACTACAGAGATAAAGAAGTATTAAGAAGAGGGGGCAATTCATTCTCCCTCATATTTTTCTCCCTATAGAACAGAGAGGAAATTTATCTCACTAGAAGCCAAATGGACAAAGTACAAAAGCATCCTTACCTCGGCTCTCAAGGCTGCTGTACAGACACCGTTCAGCTGTTTCCAGAAGCTGCTTACAAGTTTTCCATAGTTGGCACTGGGTGCAGGCTAGGTCAAATGCAGCCATAGCTGGGGGGCTGAGGCCTTCCAGAATGTCCTTCAATGGTTCAGTGGGCTCCATTTGTATGTTGCTTATCCAGAAATCCTCCTGCAGGATGGGGATGGGGTCTCTAGAGATGCTAAGCAGTTTGTCAGTCACATCAGAAATAGAGTAAAATACCATACCTGGAAAGAGAGTAGTAAAATAAAAAATACAGGAGATTAAAACGAGCATCATTAACCAATTAAAAGGCATTTGGTAAACACCTACTATGAGCAAGGCACCATGTTAGGGAGACAAAGACAAAAAAGGTACAGTCCTTATCTTTAAAGAGCTTATATTCTACTGGGGAGAAACAACATGTACAAATATAAGAACATATGATATTAAGTAGAAGGTAGTTTTCTTTTCTGAAGGAAAAGTTACTAAGAATTGGGGAGGGGTAGTGAAGAAAGGACACAGGTAGGAGGTTGTGATTGAGCTGACCTGAAAAGGAGCTGGGGATTCTAAATGGCAGAGGAAGGAAAGGACAGCACTCCAGGCACACTGACATACTCCCACCATAACAAACCCAGCCACGCAAAGACAGGGAGACAATTTTTGAAATATTGTGTGGGAGGGCGACGCGGCGGACGCAGGCCAGGAAGGCACGGTGGCAGACGCAGGCCAGGAAGGGGTCTGATCAACTCCAAGGGCAAGTCTTCCCACCAACCACAAGGTCCACTACCAGGCCTATCACCAAAGGGCTGGGACTGGAAAGAGCAAGGTAAGAAGCAAAGACAGGGGCCCTATACTGGACAGCAAACACTCCTGGGGCTACCACTTCATAGCCCAGAAATCTTTAAAAAAAAAAAAAAAGCCCCTTTCAGGACCTCCAAAGACGAGGATGACAGAGTGAACCCCACTTGCTCCAAACCCCCCCATCTGACCCTGAAAATATAGTAACTATTGTCCAGGGCAAAACCTTCTACAGTAAAGGCTTGGGATCCTAGAGGAAGGGCGTGGTTAGGACCCTGCCTCAAAATGGGTAGAAAGCAGACTACAAAGACAAAGACTCTAGAGTCCTACTATCCTCAGAGGGAGGAACCAACCTCAGAGGGAGACAATGTGGACTCCACACCCACAGCTAAAACTTCAACAGGGAATGGATCCCAAGCACAGAAGGCTCTCCTAGATGAGATCAAAAGGAACTTTGAAAGCAAAATGAGAGAGATAGAAGAGAAAATGAATAATTCTCTCAAAACGAAAATAGCAGAATTCGAAAAGCATTATAATGAGGAAAACATCTCTCTAAAAAGAAAAGTGTATGATATGGAAAAGGAGCTTCAAAAATTAACCAAGGAAAATGATTTTCTAAAAACCAGAATTAAACAAATGGAAACAAATAACTCTATGAGGAACCAAGAAGTAGCCAAACAAAACAACAAAAATGAAAAATTAGAAAAAGAGGTAAAATACCTCAAAGAAAAAAATAACTGACCTGGAAAACAGATCCAGGAGAGATAATCTGAGAATCATAGGCCTACCAGAAAATTATGATGAAAAAATGAGCCTGGACAACATTCTCCAAGAGCTCGTTAAGGAAAACTGCCCTGAGATACTTGAACCTGAGGGGAAAATAGAAATCGACAGAATCCACCGGACCTGCTATAAGAGATCCCAAACTGAAAAATCCTTGAAATGTTGTGGCCAAACTCCAGAACTACCAGATAAAAGAGAAAATACTTCAAGCGGCCAGAAAGAAACAATTCAAATATCGAGGGTCCACAGTGAGGATTGCACAGGATTTGTCAGCCTCCACACTGAAAGATCGGAGGCAGTGGAATACAATTTTCAGGAAGGCAAAACAGCTTGGATTACAACCAAGGATCACATACCCAGAGAGACTGAGCATATTCTTCCAGGCAAAGAGATGGTCATTCAATGATATAACAGAGTTCCAGTCCTTCTTGATAAAAAAGCCAGAACTCAATGGAAAATTCAACCTCCAATTACGAGAAGCAATAGTGACTTAGAAAGGTAAACAAGGAGAACACACATCATTTTAGAGGGAAAGAGGGGAGGGAGAGGAGCTTCGCATGAGATCTGTTCCTGTCATTCTTGATGCGAAGAAAAATAGCATACCTCATTAAGTATAACAATATCCTACAGGTAGTAGAAGGGGGAAAGGGTTACAAAAGGGGGGTGGGAGTGGTTTGTAGAGAGGGAAGTAGTAAGGGGAAAAGGGGAGGAAAAGGGAGGGGGGCAAAAAGGAAACACTGAAGGAGGCGGTGGTCAAAAGGAAAACTATTAAGCGGGGGAAGGGAGAAGGGAGGAAAAATATAAACATTAACAGGGGCAGGAATAGGATAAGGGGAAAGAAACAGATAACAATCATAACTGTAAATGTGAATGGAATGAACTCTCCTATAAAACGGAGATGGATAGCAGAATGGATTAGAAATCATAATCCTACAATATGCTGTTTACAAGAAACACATCTGAAACAGAGGGATACACACAAAGTAAAGGTTGGAGTAAAATATATCATGCCTCAGCTAAAGTAAAAAAAGCAGGGGTGGCAATCCTTATCTCAGATAAAGCAAATGCAAAAATTGACCTAATTAAAAGAGATAAGGAAGGAAACTATATCCTGTTAAAAGGCACCATCGAGAATGAAGCAATATCACTACTTAACATATATGCACCAAGTGGTGTAGCTTCCAAATTCCTAGAGGTGAAGGTAAAGGAATTAGAGGAAGAAATAGATAGCAAAACTATACTAGTGGGAGACCTTAATCTCCCCCTCTCTGAACTTGATAAATCCAACCTCAAAATAAACAAGAAGTTAAGGAGGTGAACAGGATTTTAGAGAGGATAGGTATGATAGATCTCTGGAGAAAACTGAATGGGGATAAAAAGGAATATACTTTCTTCTCAGCGGTTCATGGCACATACTCAAAAATTGACCATGTTCTAGGGCATAAAAACCTCACAATTCTATGCAGTAAGGCAGAAATATTAAACGCATCGTTCTCAGATCATGATGCAATAAAAATTATATGCAATAAAGGGCCAGGGAAAGACAGACTAAAAACTACCTGGAAATTAAACAATTTAATCCTAAAGAATGAGTGGGTCAAAGAAGAAATTATAGAAACAATCAGTAATTTCATTCAAGAGAATGATAATAATGAGACAACATACCAAAATCTGTGGGATGTATTAAAGGCAGTTCTTAGGGGAAGTTTTATATCCCAGAGTGCATACGTGATTAAATTAGAGAAAAGGGAGCTCAACGAATTGGGCATGCAATTAAAAAACCTAGAAAAAGAACAAATTCAAAATCCCCAATTAAATACTAAACTAGAAATATTGAAGACTAAAGGAGAGATTAATAAAATCGAAATTAAGAAAACTATTGAACTAATAAATAAAACCAAGAGCTGGTTCTATGAAAAAACCAACAAAATTGATAGACCCTTAGTCAATATGATAAAAAAAAAGAAAGAAGAAAACCAAATTATGAGTATCAAAAATGAAAAGGGTGAATCTACCTCCAATGAAGAGGAAATCAAAACAATAATTAGGAATTATTTTTCCCAATTGTATGCACATAAATTTGACAATCTTAGGGAAATGGATAAGTATTTAGAAACATACAAGTTGCCCAGATTAACTGAAGAGGAAGTAAATTACTTAAATAATCCCATCTCAGAAAAAGAAATTGAACAAGCCATCAGTCACCTCCCTAGGAAAAAATCTCCAGGGCCAGATGGATTCACTAGTGAATTCTATCAAACATTTAAAGAACAATTGATTCCAATACTCTACAAATTATTTGGGAAAATTAGTGAAGAAGGAGTCCTACCAAATTCTTTTTATGACACAAATATGGTACTGATACCTAAATCAGGAAGAGATAAAACAGAGAAAGAAAATTATAGACCAATCTCCCTCATGAATATAGATGCAAAAATTCTAAATAAAATACTAGCCAAAAGACTACAAGAACTTATCTCAAGAATAATACACTTTGATCAGGTAGGATTTATTCCAGGAATGCAAGGATGGTTTAATATTAGGAAAACCATCAGTATAATTGATCATATCAACAATAAAACTAGCAGAAACCACATGATCATCTCAATAGATGCAGAAAAGGCTTTTGACAAAATACAACATCCATTCCTATTAAAAACATTAGAAAGTATAGGAATAAATGGAGCCTTTCTTAAAATAATAGGTAGCATCTATTTAAAGCCATCAGCAAGTATTATATGCAATGGGGAGAAGCTGGAAGCATTTCCCATAAGATCAGGGGTGAAACAAGGGTGTCCACTATCACCCCTCTTATTCAATCTGGTACTAGAAATGTTAGCAGTAGCAATTAGAGAAGAAAAAGAAATCAAAGGAATCAAGTTAGGCAAAGAAGAGACCAAGCTATCACTCTTCGCAGATGATATGATGATATACTTAGAGAATCCTAGAGAATCAAGTAAAAAACTGCTTGAGACAATAAATAAATTTGGCAAAGTTGCAGGATATAAAATAAACCCACATAAATCCTCGGCATTCCTATATATTTCCAATGAAATTCAACAGCAAGAAGTAGAAAGAGAAATCCCATTTAAAGTTACTGTAGACATTATAAAATATTTGGGAATCTACCTGCCAAAACAAACCCAGGACCTGTATGATCATAACTACAAAACACTTTTCACACAAATAAAGTCAGATCTAACTAATTGGAAAAATATCAATTGCTCATGGCTGGGTCGAGCTAATATAATAAAAATGACAATTTTACCTAAATTAAATTATATATTTAGTGCCATACCAATTAATTTACCAAAAAACTACTTTATAGAGTTAGAAAAAATAGTAACAAAATTCATCTGGAAAAATAAATGGTCCAGAATATCAAGGGAATTAATGAAAAAAAAATGCTAGGGAAGGTGGACTAGCTTTACCAGATTTCAATCTGTACTATAAAGCAGCAGTCATCAAAACTACCTGGTACTGGCTTAGAAATAGAGAAGTGGATCAATGGAATAGATTAGGCACACGAGATTCAGAAGTCAATGACTATAGTAATGTATTGTTTGATAAACCCCCAGACCCTGGTTTTTGGGATAAGAACTCACTATTTGACAAAAACTGCTGGGAAAACTGGAATATAGTATGGCAGAAACTGGACATAGACCATTATCTAACACCATATACCAAAATCAAGTCTAAATGGGTTCATGATCTAGGTATAAAGGTTGATACTGTAAGCAGTCTGCTAAACAAGGAATAGTTTACCTATCAGACTTGTGGAGAGGGAATGACTTTATGACAAAACAGGAATTAGAGAACATTATAAAATGTAAAATGGATAATTTTGACTACATGAAATTGAAAAGTTTCTGTACAAATAAAGCCAATGTAACCAAGATGAAGAGGGAGGTGGGAAATTGGGAAAGAATCTTTACAACCTATGTCTCTGACAAAGGACTCATCCCTAAAATATACAGAGAATTGAGTCAAATTTATAAGAATACAAGTCATTCCCCAATTGATAAATGGTCAAAGGATATGAACAGGCAGTTTTCAGGGAAAGAAATTAAAGCTATCTATAAGCACATGAAGAAATGCTCTAATTCACTACTGATTAGAGAAATGCAAATCAAAACAACTCTGAGGTACCACATCTCATCAGTCAGATTGGCTAAGATGACAAAACAGGAAAATGACAAATGCTGGAGAGGATGTGGGCAAACTGGAACACTAATGCATTGTTGGTGGAGTTGTGAACTGATCCAGCCTTTCTGGAGAGCAATCTGGAATTATGCCCCAAGGGCTATAAATACTTTCATACCCTTTGATCCAGCAATACCACTCCTAGGGTTATATCCCAAAGAGATCATAGAAATGGAAGAAAGACCCATATGTACAAAAATGTTTATAGCAGCTCTTTTTCTTGTGGCAAGGAATTGGAAATTGAGGGGGTGCCCATCAATTGGGGAATGGCTGAACAAGTTGTGGTATATGCATGTTATGGAATACTATTGCACTATAAGAAACGGGGAGCAGGCGGTCTTCATATTTACCTGGAGAGGCTTAAAAGAACTGATGCTGAGTGAGAAGAGTAGAACCAGGAGCAATCTGTTCACAATTACAGACACAACATATGTGTGATGACCAACTTTGATAGACTGGACTCTTCTCAACAATGCAGGGATATAAGTCAATCCCAAAAGACGCATGATGGAGAGAAAAACGTGCATCCAGAGAAAGAACTAGAAAGAACTAAATTTACATCCAGGTGGAAGCAAAATACCTGATCTTTTTCATTCTCTTATTTGATTTTATGTCCTCTTTACCATTTTTCATTCCAGCTGGTACAATCCATCCTTATAACCTGACCATTGTATAATGTGAAAGTATTTACAGATCCTATACTTGATAATAAGCCACCATGGGGGGGAAGGGGAGGGAGGGGGACAAAATGTGAAATTCAAGGAATTGTGGAATTGAATCCTGTAAACTAAAAGGAAACAAACAAATTAATAAATTAAAGTTTAATAAAAAAAAAAGTGAGAAAGAAAAATCAGGGAGAAATAAAAGGATTGTTTTGGTGCTGTTACATTTTTTTTAACAGTTGCAAATAGCATATTTGTAAAAATCAAAAAAATAAAAATAATATAATTTAAAAAAAAAAGAAAGAAATATTGTGTGGGAGGAAGAGCAAGGAGGACAGTGTAGCTGGAACATAAGAGCATGTGGAGAGAATTGCAGATTAAGATAGGTAAGGTAGGTTAGAGTCAGGTTGTGAAGTCAAGGGTAGGAGGTGCCTACTTTCTCAGAAAGCAAGTGACACAGTCAAACCTATGTAGGGCTAATGCTCCAGTGGCTGTGTGTATGTGTGTAAGTGTGTGTTTAGGGTGGGAGTGGGGTGGGCAGGGCGTGCCAAGACTTGAGGCAGGGCAACCAATTAGGAGGCTACTGCAACAGTTCAGGTCAGCCGTATCAAACACTGTGCACTCAGCAACATGCCTGAGTACAGCCCAACCAACTGGGAAATATTTAACAAAATAAATTAAAGAACAAAAAGACACAGATGTTAATGTTTCTGAATCATTATGTGGCCTTCATATACAGTTTAGTTGCCCCATTCCTTTTTGAGCTTAACACCAATGGTCTAGGTGAGAGTCAAGGAAGGCCTGAACTAGGGCAGTGGTCATATGTGAATGGGAGAGATGTGATGATTCTCATTACAAATGTTGTCATTATTGTTATTATGAAATTGACAGGGAATTCTTTGCAGGTCAGTAGATAAACACATCCTGCCCATCAGTGTCAAGAGAAAGTAAGGTAGCATGGTTATAGTTAGGTGAGACCAAGAGAAACCCTTAAAAGAGGTCAAGAAGAGCCATGTTTCCATATGGGATCTAAAAAAGAAATCAACCAACCAACCAACCAACATATTAGAAGTTTTCTATGTACCAGGAATTGTGCTAAGCTCTGGGAGATACAAAGAAAAGCATATACTACTAAAATAGTCCCTGACCCCAAAGAGTTTATATGCTACACAATATAATAAATAAATAGCTACACAAATGATACACAGAGTAGGAGGAAGGTACCTTTAGAGGTAATCGCCATGTTTGTAAGCAACAGGGAAAGAACCATTAGACAGGAAGAGATTGAAGATTAGTGAGAGAGTGCAGAGGATGTTATCATCCTCTGTTGGAGAAGGTGGGAGAGATGTGAATACAGGGGTTGGCTGATGAAAGGAGAAAGGTGCTCTTGTAATTGGGGACTTAACTTCATGGCACTTTTATGATACTGAACATTGGTAGTTGGGACTAGGTATAAAAAAAAGAGGGGTGTGAAGAGATAGGGGAAACAAGGGACCAACTTTCAAGAACCAATTAAAAGAGGGTCTTTTTCACACTGGAGCCAGATTTAAGTAGATAGTTGATTCTCAGTGCCATTCTTTATAAAGCTTGAACAACTACACTGAGAAAGAAGCAAAATCCTTAGGCATACACAGAAGCACTGGGACTCATGCTAAGAAAATGAAGCAATGTAAAAAAGGTTTCTCTTTTAAGTCTAGACACAGTAAATAAGCTTAAGGGAAAGTCTAAAATGGTAGGTATCTGAAATATATTGTAGGGGAGATGGAAAAGATCTGAATTCCATAGTTTTCCTCTTCCCCAAGAAATTCTTGGGCAGGCGTTCTTAACCTAGGGGACTGTGAATTTGTTCAATATTTTGATAACTATATTTCAATATAATTGGTTTCTTTTATAATGCTATGTATTTTCTCTTTCACAACATGACTAATGTGGACATGTTTACATGACTGTACATGTATAACCTATATCAGATGACTTGCCATCTTGGGAAGGGGGGATAGAAGAGAGAGTGGGAGAAAAAAATTTGGAACTAAAAATTTTATAAAAATGAATGATGAAAACTATCTTTATATGTAACTGGAAAAAATAAAATACTATTAAAAAAAACATTCTTCTGAGAAGAGGTCCATAAGCTTCATCAACCTGCCAAAGTGGTTTATGTTCTTGAGGTTTTTTTCTCACTACCAGTAGCATGCAACATGTCCTACTTCAACTCCCCTATTGTGAAAAGGTATATCCTTACCTGCTGCAGCAGCATTGCCAATGGCCTGCAGGGTTGAGCGGCCCCTGCTGGTTCTTTGGGCCATGGTACTGCCCCCATCTGAGATTGTGTTTTCAATCTTGTGCTCTACTTGGGCCAACTCTTGGATCACTTCTTGGTAGCGCTCCATAAACATGAGCTCACCACAGCTGGGAGAGGACTTCAGGTCAAACATGAACACCACCTGTCACGGGGAGATAGGGGGATGGATTATTTCTATGGCTGCACTCAAGAAATTAATAAATTTCTATTCAACTTAGATTTTGCAATTATCATGACAAGTGGCTGACAGATCACGTCCTTGAGGTCTGGGCAGTCCTGGATGTAAGAAGAGATCAGAGGGTGCAGATGCAGCTCAGCATCACAGAGGACTCAGAAGAAACAGATTTGATTCCTGGCTCTGATTCTTACCAGTTTATTGATACTAACTTTGTGACCATAGGCAAGTCACTTAAGTTTGAATGAGCTTCAGTTTCTTTATCTGCAAAATGGGGATAACAATATTTGCACTAACTCACATGGATACCTTTTCCTTAAGGAAAATGCATTGTAAACTACAAAGTGCTACACAAAAGGGAACTGTTAAGATCAGCATATAAAGGGAAGGAAGGGTAGCTGAAACATATTCAAGGGGAAAGGGATATGGGACTTCCAGTGACTGGTAGGGAGGCTATCTGGATTAGGATCACTGTTATTATTACTACAGATGGGATATAAAAGCAAGAAGATGAAGAAGTGTAAGGATGTCTCCTACCATCTGGGATTTTTCCCAGTGGTATTACTATTAGATGGATAGTTGGCAGTGGTTTACAGTCTCTGAACAACTAAACTGCTATCTAAATTGAAGGAAGTAAAATGCTCACCCATATGCTAAAGATAAGAAAACAACACTGTGTCATTATAGAAGCTACAACTCAACTGTTAAATAAGAGGCTGACTTTGAACAGAGGACCAACCTCAGTCAGGAACAATGGAAATGAGTTCAGCTTCTAAGCACTTTTCATAACAAAAAGAGACTTGAAACTGTATCAGCCAGAAAACAAACAAACCCAAATTGGAACAGATCTCCCAGCATTCCTGTCAGAATCTGTTCACAGTAATAAGAAGAACTACAACATTTGTATATTAGGTGGTATATTTATATTTGTATCTATATATTAGGTGGTGACCTAATGTTGTTAGGTGCAAGACTTAAGAAAATGAAGTCAGCAACAGTGGCGGGACCTATCTTTTTACCTAATATAGTACTTAGCAGATAGTACACTCTTGATAATTGTTACTGATAGATCATTTTGATTTTTGCTTAGTACCAGAAGAGGAGAAAGGAACAGACAAGATAAGCTTTTGCACAGATAATTTTCTACAAACACATCTTAAAAGTAATATACAGTTAACAGAGAACATAACAGAAAAGACTGTTGATTTAAATTGCAATTATTTGATTAGGAGGAACAAAATTCATCCTTAAAAGTGCTCCTCAAATAAGGTATCTCCCATACATGTTAAACTTATGGAAAACTCCACAAACATGACTCCAGAGATAATCTTGTTCAATGATTCTCTGAATACTGACACAAAGAGGAGTAAAAATCAGGGAAATCTGTCTTATGCAGCAGTGTCCAAGCTGCATTCCAAATTAATGCTAAAGTTCTCCAAAGTGCTATCTAAATAATCATCCTCCTCCTATGACTCCACATTCAATAAGTGATCTTTTCACCTTAATTTGTTTTTTCAAACAGGCTCCCCTACTAGGTAATAGATGTGCCCTTTGGTTGATACAATAATCTTGTATGTGTACATTTCTTTATAGTTTTGATAGTGTTTTCAATAGGAGCAGGATTAGGGATTTGTGTCAACCTTTGGATCACAGAACTGAGAAGGACCTAAGGGACTCAGAAAACTTCCTAGCCAACAGCCTGTGAACCAAATGGTTTTCATATTTTCAAATAAAATTTTATTATATTTAAATTATTTTTTACATTTTAAAATAAAGTTTTATTTTATAAATGTAAAAACTTGAATGCAAAATATTCTTAACTCAGAGTCTTAGGTGCTACCTCTGGGTAGTAGTTTGCTGACTCCTGATGTTGTTTCATATGAGGCCCAGAAAAATAAAAAGAGTAGATCAATGTGGTAGTGGTAATAAGTAATAGAAGCTAGATTTAAATCATTTTCCTCAGATTCTGTGCATCTTTCATCATGTCCTTTGTGCCCTGAAAACCTCAGCCTTTGCATGCAATTTGACATCACAAAAGACCTGCATAGTATTAGAAATATGCCCCTCACTGCATTCTCTATGTGCTATGGCCTAGGAGGTTGCCTACTTTACACAGTTCTAGTCAAGTTCTGGCCTTCCCATATATATGATCATGTGATCCTTATGATGATTCGTGAGTTAGGCAGGGTAAGAGCCATGTCACCTCTGTAGAGAGGAGGCACTAAAATAAGTTTTCAAAGATCAGAAGACTTGTTAAGAGCAAACTGAGATCTTCTCATTCTTGGTCTAGTGCTTTATCATACACCTACAGAGATATTCTGGTCACTTGAAAATTACGGTCCTCTTTGCTTCAAAAACAAATAAAACATAGTGGGTATTTTGGTAGAACAGTTTTTTGTGAGCTGAATGCATTTTTGGGGGTCTGATCACCCCTTGGAATAGTTTAAGAAGGCTGAAAAGCCTGGAATTTATACTGTGGCATGCCACCTTCAAAGAAGTGGGCCTGAAGCAGCCATTTAGGCCTTCTTGTTTGCTCACAGATGCAGCCTAGACTAAAACTGCTGCCACTTGAGGGAAGGGGGCAGTGAGTTTCTTGCTCTCACCTGATGGGCTTCCACAAAGTTCCCTCGGAGAATACAAGAAGCAAGAAGTGACTCGGGCTGAGACAACATCATAGGGATAAGTAGGTTCGGCTGTTGGGGTTGTAGCTGGACCTCTAGGTCACTGCACCCAGACACAGTACTCAGACTTCCCTCTATAAGGAACATAGAATAAGGGGAAAATCAGGGGAGCACAAAGCTTGTACTGAAATTCTTCAAATTACTTTCATCAGAGTACCCCATTGGGAAATCTGGAGCTAGGACCTGGCCTCTCCTCAGGAGGAAGGCCTATCTCCACATCTAGATTAATTCAGCAAATGACAGGTACTGAGAAACCTTTTTATCTTGACCGAAAGTAAGCAGGCCTGACAGGGAAGCCTCTGAAAGACTTTCAATAGAGCCAGTCCTCACCTTTCCCTCTAATACCTGCATGGAACACAGGAAGCATTATCTCATAGTTCTTGAGACGGTATTCACACACAGAGCCAGGCTGTGGGACCCCAGTTCTTACAATACAGTGAAGAAATACTCTCTCCCAGGACAAAATTGAGGAACAGGATCCGCCCAATCAATACCTGAGGTGCTCGTGCTTAGTTCACTACTTGCACTTTCTAGTGATAGGTTGGAGACTCTGTCCCGGCCATCTAAAGGTATTAGAAAGAAGAGAAAGAAAAATCTACCATCAATTTCCTGTAGCATAGAAAGTATCAAGTCCTCTCATTAACAGGAACTTGTGTAGTCTGAGAGTGGAATGCATACATATATCAGGGAACTGCTGCCACACACACACACACAGAAACAGACACAAAGACACAGACACAGACAGACAGACACACACACACACACACACACACACACACACAAACTATACAGCAATACTGGCTTTAATGAGCAGCAGGCAGAAAGGACCTCAGAGGCAGCTAGTCCCTTCTATAAAAGGAGCTTTACTTCCTCTCTCAGGCAGTAGCTGTATCACACATTTTAGAAAAAATTACAAGACGAGAATGTATCAGGCTATGTAAAACAAGTTTCTTTGCATCACTTTCCGTGACCTGTTTCTTTCTACAGGTGAGAGGCCCTGTGGTTTCTGGATCATTATCTAACTGGCTTGGTCAGTAATGACCCCTGTCCTAGACAAGGGGCTTATACTGCTCTCCAGCTCCACTTTGATCCACTGGCAAGCATGGCACACTTGTTCCTATCTGCCTTCCTTTTATCTGGAATGAATGTAATCCAGTTCCCTTGGAGGGAAGCCATGGAGTCCATCAGTCTCATCAGACCACATGGTCTCCTTCCCTAATCTTTGAGCCACACAAATTTCTCAGATATTATTTCATGCCATTTGCCCCAAACAGAATGGTCTCTCCTTTCTCATCCACTTATCTAATACTTGTTTCAAGTCCCAGTTCAAGTCCTATCTTGCCCAAGAAGCCTTCTCCTATCACGTTAGTCTACGCAAAAAGTAAAATTCTTTTTATCTCTAATGGCTGTTGTGAGGAAAATGTTACATAAACACAAGTTGTTATTATTAACCCCTCATGCACTCATAGTAGTAATTACAGTGGCTAGTTTTACGGATAGCACTCTTTTATATAGCACTCCAAGATTTGCAAAGTGCTTTATATATGTTACTTCTTTTGATCCTCACAACTCTGGGAGGCAGGAGTGATTGTTATCACTATTTTATAGAGAAGGAAACTGAGGCACAGATTAAGTGACTTGCCCAGGGTCACACCATTAGTAAATATTGGAGGTTGGATTTGAACTCAGGACTTTCTAACTCTAGACCTGGTGCTCTACTCACTGCACCACCAAGTTTAGCACTTACTTGCTTTCCAATTGTTTTAGGTATGTTACTCATGTCTCCCTAACTAGATTATAAGCTTTTTGAGGGTTGAGACTGATCCCTCTCCCTTTCCTGTATCTTTCAAAGTTTCTAGTGTGATGCTAGATATAAATACGTGATTGACTTTGGACACAAATAGCAGCATACATGTTACTCAATGGAAGGAGTTTCTGAGCTCACCTGACTTATTCCTTTTTTCCCGGTGAGCCCGGAGTACACTGGAGTGGCGTGGGGCGAGATTGTGGCATTTCTGGGAGACTGTCAATTGCTCCTCTGAAATGGTAACCACCACAGGTCATACAAACAAGGATGCAGGCTTTGTTCTACCCTCTCCCTTGAGATAGCAGGTACAGAAAGCCTGCTAAGAAGTAGAACAATGTTGAAATTTTACAATACAGGTTATGATGGCATCTGGCCATCTGAAAATTATCTGGGCCAAAGTGATATGGGATCCCGAAAACCTTTCTTAGTTTTCTCCCTTTTCTTCCCACCCTTCCAGCATAATCCCTTCTCTTACCTGTGTTCTGGTTGCTGATTACCATCTTATATCTCCATTGTGCCTCAGAGAGAACTTTGGAGAACTGGTGCAGTCGACTCTGTAACCCATCTCGGCTTCCTGAGCAGCTCTGGTTCTCTACCAATTTTGGGTCCTTGGAGGGCTCATGTTTGTTAATTTCCTCTAGTTGCTCTTGGAGAAGCTTGAGAAAAGCCTCCATTGCTAATTCATCAGCTAAAAACCCATTGCCAGCACTAGTAAAGTGTTTGAGATCCAGAAACCCTTTTTCTTGATTCTTGCCTCTTTCCTCTGCAATCAGACAGCTTGAAGAGGTGTGAGGAAGACCTTTGAGGACCTCAAGGGCAATCCCTTCTGACTTTCTCTCTGGCTGGGGTATATGCTGGGGGTTTTCAGAGGGAGACCATCCTAGATCTGGAGGACTTTTCCCATCAAGGTCATCATCTTTAGCATAGTCCTCAGGCAGGGCAGGTTCTGGGCGAAGGTCACTAAAGGTGATGAGGAGCAAAGAGAAAATATTTTCCAGAAGTTCTAGACGCAGGGAATTGGGAATACTGCATAGGTAATGTTGACATTTGGCCAGGTATGTTGAGAAGAGATTCGAGGCACCTAAGGAGAGGAGGGGTTTCAGAGAAGTTGCCATAGAAAGAAAAAATAAATTGCTATATATACTCATAGAGGCTTCCAAGCCAAAAAGCAAAAAATAAAAATCATCTGCTAGCCTCACAAACATGTTCTTATTTGGGGGCACTATCTTCTAAGCCAGAAGACTATTGCAATGGTTAGAAGACCAGTAAGACAAACTACATGATACACTTGACAACAACACTGCAGTGTACCTTGGGAGGGTTTCAGGACCTTAGCAGAAATCAGAGATACTGGTCGCTATTGTTTCTAGGATCAACTTATTGTGTTGAAGCCTGGAACTGGCCAATGAGCTACTCCAGGGTCTTCATACTTTCTTTTTTTTTTTAAAGCAATTGCGGTTAAGTAACTTGCTCAAGGTTATGTTGGCCAGTTATTTCTGGGTGTGGTGCTAAGTATCCGAGCCTAGATTCGATCCCCAGGTCATCCCGACACTGGGGCCGGTGCTCTTACTTGCTGAGCCACCTGGCCGCCCCATCTTCATACTTTCTGATGGGGTGCACAAACTCCTCTATATCCAGCCAGTTCTTTCATATACCACTTAGGTGTACATCTGCCCTGCTGTTCCACACGTATTTTTCCTCCCTTCCCTTCCACTCTCTTGCTCTAATTAAAATAATTAAGTCAATACTACCATTGCTTTCTGGAAAGACTATGTCATGTAAGTCACTCTATGGCTCAACCCACTATCCCAGTAACTTCCCTTCCTCAGCAATTACTCTTATATATGTGTGTGTGTGTGTGTGTGTGTGTGTGTGTGTGTGTGTGTGTTTGTGTGTGTTGTGTGTGTGTGTTATCCTGCCCACCCTGCCCATTAGATACCTGGGGACAAGGATTGTCTCTTCCCAGTGCTTAATACAGTGCCTGACATATTCTAATACATATTAAGTACCTAGTAGGTACTTAATATGTTCAGTATGTGCTTTCCAGATAAGGCACTGAAATCTCGATAAGGTGAGTCTTGTACAATCTTGTTATCCCTTCTCTCTTATAAATGCTCTATTTCTGATTTACTAGAATGAAGGTAAGCACTCGTTTTCCTTAATTAAACCTCTTCTATATTTCCCACCCAGAAGAGTAAAACCACAGTTTACCTTAGGTCCCCCTGAGTACCAAGAGAACTATTCACTAGGCAAGAACATTTTACTCAAAAATAACCTTGCTCACACATAGTCTAGTGTGGTGGTATTAGTATAATATCGGATATAATGACATTTGACTAAATTGTGTACTTTATAGACAATGTACACTGAAGACACAGAGACTTTAAAGTGTACTGATAAAAGCAAAGAAAAGGAAGTCAGGAGGTCTGACTCCATTAGATCTGGACAAGTTTGGGGTTTTTTTTTGGAGGGGGGGAAGGCAAGGCAATTGGGGTTAAGTGACTTGCCCAAGGTCACACAACTTGTTAAGTGTCAAGTGTCGAGGTTGAATTTGAATTCAGGTCCTCCAGGGCCAGTGCTCTATTCACTGGGTCACCTAGCTGCCCCCTATTTCTTTTTTTCCCCTTCATGTTTTGGTTTTTTCCCTTTACAACACTGAAGATAGTATTTGATAACACTGAAATAATTCTTGTGAGTCACAAAAACTCTAAACTGAAAACTATAGTGAATTATCAGTACAAAGGCTGTATATTGGATTTTTACTACTAAGTTCATGCATACTGCACCTGGGGAAGAAGAGTCCTTTGTTGGCTCATGGTTAGTGGCCAGGTTTTCATAGGGTCTTTCTTTGCAGAACTGGCACTGAGAGCATTGGTGAGAATTCACACAGAGGGCATAGATGGCATACTTCATGGCACAGAACCCTTGGAAGAGTGTCAGGTTCTGACATTGGTTCAGATGGTTGGAGACTGAGACATCAGCTAAATATAAGGAAGGAGAAAAGAAAGAGGTAAAACTCTTGAGGGTCAATTCTTTCACATTCCCATTGGCTGTGAGCACAAAATGAAGAGATGGTGAGATTTTGAGTCTTTTGGATATGTCTCCTCTCCATAACATTTCTTATTTCAACTAGTTCCTTTTGTCTTTTTCTTTTATTTCATTTGAGTTAAACATTATGATTCTTTTATTTCTTTATTTCATTTAGATTCTTTTATTTCTTTCTTTCATTTACGCCCTAACCATAGAATCATAAACCCTGAGCTTTGGAAGGGAATTCATAAGCCATGTAGTCTATGTTTTGTCTACCACCCAAACCTGACAGTCCTTAAAAACACTTTTCCATACTCATTTATTTTAAGATATCTACCCTCACCCATAATAGAACTCCTGAAGACGAACAGAATAGAATCCACATTGTCTTATACCTTTGACATGGGAACATCATTCATCTTTTCCAAAGTACATGCCTATGTTCTAACACATCAATAGTGCTCAGAATGAAATCACCTGAAAAGGTTTTATGTTTTTATATAGGAAAACTAGAAAATTCTAATTTCTTTGAGGATTTGGGATGGTAGCAGTAAAGAGCCTTGTATCTTATTTGCAATTGCTCAGGACTGCTATATTAACTTCCCAATGCCCTTTTCGACAATGTATGGAATTCATTTTGTTCAACTGGGGAGTATATCTATTAAGAGTTTCAAGTTACATGTTGCTCAAGTGTAACTTAAATTGCCTCAGAAAGGCCAGAGGTCTCATAGTTGTGATTCGGTTCCAGGGATTCCCAACATCTTGGAGTTCCTATGAAAGGTGAGGAAACCCCACCTCCCTTGTGTGACTGACTCACTGTTGTTCCCTCAAGTTCAAGGACGTTATAGGGGACCACTGACAGGCTGCCCATTTTGAGGAGTGATGGTAATAAGCCTGGCCAGACCTTCAGTTTGCATGGGATGGACATGACCTGGACCACGTTCACTTCAACTTACACCGATTCTGCTTTGGGTCCTTGATGAAAACTTTCTGCAGTAGCTTGAGAACATCCTCCTCCCTAAGAGCAGGAAGGTTTGTGAGGTGATGAAGGGAATAGAGCACCGAATGGCTATCTCCACCATACAAGTGATGCAAGATCTCTCTCTCTGGTATGGGAAGGCTGCAAAGAGAAGATTGAGGAAGTGGGGGCTAGTTTCAAAGTACTGTCATGGGAGAGCCTGATTTAATTTTCCTCATTGATCTTTCTTGCTTCAGTCCTCAGACCACAAATATTACCTCTCTTCGCATTGAAAATGGATGGAAATTGTTAGTACCCATCATCAATGTGACTCCAGAAAACCTTGAAGGACAAGCCCCTTAGTACTAATAAGCCTTCTAATGTCTGCTGACAGAAACTTCCCTGGGATTTAGCACTTTTTACAAATGTCCTAGGGACAGTGACCAAACAGAGACTACCATTCTCTTCTACTGTCCCTCTACTTCTGGAAAACCTGATAAGGTGGGAAGGAGGCAATCCCAGAAGCACAGGTATGCTAAGGTCAGGGAAACATGCTCCTTATCAATCTCCTATGGACAGAGAAAAACTATGTTCAGGTTGAAGAAAGCTAGAAGAGTTGATGGACAGTATCATCAAAAAAGATTTACTATTCCTATTACAGGATGGAGAAGTGACCAAGAGAAGGAATCATGAATCCTCACCTGTTTTGCTGCAGACACCACTCTAGGACCTCGACATGTGCCGACAAACTGTCACAGGCATCTCTGAGGAGCTTGTCACACTCTTGATTCTGCTTTCAAATGAGAGAAAGGAGAGATGTTGATTCAGACACCTAGGGCCAGAGACTAGGACAACCCAGCTCTGGACATCTCTCATCACTAGAGAAATCCAAGGCCGGATTTGAAGAATGGAATAATTACCTCTGTCCTGTGGAGGGTCTGAAGCAACAACTTAGCCGACTCCAAGCTTTGACAATAAGTCCATCCCAGAAGCACAAGTAGTTGACTGAGAGGCCTGAATTCTCTATCCAGCAAGCAACTCAGACCTGAAAAGTCTTCTTCCTTTAATAGTGTTAGTGCTGTCATCTGAAGGCCAAGAAGAGGGTTATGAGAGACTGACAAATCCATAAATAAATCTAAATGAATTTGGCTTGAACTATAAAAGTGACAGTTTCCTAGTGCGGGGCTTCTTGGCAATTACAAAGTTGGAGAGCAGATTGAGTGGGGCTGATTTTCAGGTTCTGCCAAAGTGAACTTTACAGGGAAAAGTTTTACTTCTCCATGCATGTCCTGAATCTCATGAACTCATCTAAAGAATAGGAAAAAAATGGCATCAGGCCTATTGGATTATTGGCCTACTGTGATCCTCTTTCTAGAGTAACCACTAGATTTTGCTAACATTCTGCTTACTTCAAGAGATGTGTGCAATGTTATTACATGTTATACTGTGAGACCTCTATATAAGGGGTCCCGCACGTCAGGAATGCATTCCCTCTTCAGTCTTCTACTTCAGAGAATCCCTGGCTTCCCTCAAAGCACCAATCAGGTGCCACCTCTTACTTACTTGAGGCTATTCCTCACACCTCTCCCTCTTCCCTGTTATTAATGCTATCTTCCTCTTAAAAATACTTTGTATTAAGATCACAGATTTCGAGCTGAGACCAGAGGCAATTTAGTACAACCTTCTCATCTGAAAAATGAGGAAACTAAGTCCCAGAGAGATTAAACGACCTGAGGTCACAGAGATGATTGACAGAAGTCCTCTTACTCCAAATCTTTCCATCATAAAACACAATCTCTCAACTTTGTACTTTTTATTTGAATACAGATGATCATACATCCAATGCAAGAAGAGATCTTAGTGGTTATGGTCCAACCCTTTCATCTTATATATGAGGTTTAAGTAATTTGCCCAAGACCACATAGAAATTAGGGTATTAAAATTCAGGCTTTGAAAATCTGGTGCTCTAATGATGTAATTTCAATAGAATCAAAGCTTCTTGTCTTTATAGCCTCAATCCATAGCCCAGAGCCTTGAACAAGACAAACAGTTAATAAAGTTATTGGATGGGATTATTTATCCCAGTCAATCATATTTATAATGCCTAGTTTTTGCTGAATGAACCAAATCTGATGATCAATGGTGCAAGCTCTCTGGTTTCCTTCTTATCCCTGGGAGAGGAGAGAAGCATTTGAGCTGAATTAAGGAGCAAGACACTGAGCAAGAATAAGGAGAGGTTTGTACTTGAGGAGAAATTTGGGATAAATTAAGGAAAATTTGAAGAGGAGCATAATCTTGTTCCCAGTTTCTATGAGAGAATGATGAAAGAAAAAAAAAAAAAGGCCAAGGAGGATTAATGAGGATAAAATGAGACTTGAAGAGAGACTCAGGAGAAAGGACAGGAGAAGGTAATTGCAAGGTAAAAATAAGAAAGATAGGTGGAAAAAACCAGAGGAGAAAACAGATTAGTAGAGATTGGTTGTTGTAGGTGAAATAGGAAATTAGTGCAAAGGAGTAGGGGAAGAGTGTGTAGCTGTGGAATAGCTGATACTAAAGAAAGGAAGGTTATTAATAGGTGATAAATAGCTGTGAAGCCAAGTCGTTAGGGGTACAGTATAAATACCCTGAAGTAGTCAAAGAAGCCCCAAGGCTAAAAAAATCACAATTGGTATGGGGAATGAGAGAGTATTCTGTAGTGACTTGCACTAATTATGCAAATGTTTGCATTTCTGTCACAGCCAAGTGACTGATGTGTTCCAAGTATAGACTGGTCTTCCCCCTTGAAGACCAGATGAAGGGACCTGAGGAATGCCACTCTATATTCCAGGCCATTAGTGTCATTTAAGTGTTTCTAGAAAAAAAGAAATGAAAGCAGAGTTTCAGCAGGGCAAAAAGGGGGGGAGTTTGAGGTAGAGGTGGGGAGACTAAACCCTAGTCAGGAAAATGGAGGATGAAAGAATACTATACATCATAGGAAGAGAAGGAAAAAGGCAGCTGTATACTTACAGCTAAATAACAGACTTAAGGTTCATCCTGAAGAGGAAAGGCAGCTGCTTGTCCTCCAAGGAATCACAGCAGAACCACTGAAGCTAGCAGGAGAAATCCTCCAATAGGAGTCAGAGGAAGAAATGAAGAGTGGAACTGACAATGCCCGGCTTAGGGACATCGAGGCAGTTATTTGCTGACATGCTAACAATAATAGAGCAGTCCCTTGTCTTCCAGTGGCATGTATCTAAGATTTATCAAAATGGAAGTCCGAAACACAATTCTAGCAATTCATATAGGCACAAATAATATTGCCAGAAAGAGTCTAAAAAGTATTGCCAAAGATTATGAGATTTTGAACGAGATGAAAGATGAAACAAAAGGACTTTAATCTAAAAAAGGATTGGAAAGGGAGAAAATTGCCTAGCTTTAGGCAATTTTCAAAGTTAGATACCATGGAAAGAATAGGAGATGAGACACTCAGAAACTGTAGGAGATAAAATCCAAGAAAGGATCCAGTAGTGAACTCAATGCCCTCTACTACCTATAAATACTCAAAGTTTAAGCAAGAAGCAAGAGGAACTAGTTTTTCTAACATAAGGTAGCAAATCTGGCTTGAGGCATCACTGAGACTGATGGAATAAAATCCATTATTTGAATATGGCTCTAGAGGGGAGTACCTTATTTAAAAGACACAGGACAGATAAAGGGGAAGAAGAATGAGGTAGAGAAGTGCTGTATATTAATAAGTTATTCTCATGTGAAGAAATCCAGGAATGTGAGTGGGTAAGAATAGTGGAAAACATCTGATGGACAATGGAAGGAGAAATATAAGCAATTTTGTATGCCATAGACCCATCTGAACAGAAAGAATTCAGGAAATAGATCATAGACCTTGCATGGAGAAGTGATCTATATACTTTTTGGAACTTTCTCTCTGACAAAATGAGAACAGCTAATAACATCCTGATCTGCATTAATAATATTTTAAATTTAATAATAATTTTATCCTTCCTCAAAAAGAGGAAATTCTATATTGGATCTAATTCTCACTAATTGGGAGGAGCTGGAGGAGTTGGGGTGGAAATGGTGGGATCCTTGGAGGAAGTAACCACTCCTTCCCAGAGGTTGTGATTGAAGGGAAGAAAAGTTGAGTGTAGTTTTCATGTAACCTAGGTCTCAGGAAAACTTCAGGGAAAGGATAAGTAGGACTCCATTCTAGAGGAAAAGGTAGCCCAGGAAGAATGAAAAATTCTGAAGACCAAGGGAAACAATCTCAATGAAGAAGAAAAATAGAATTATCTGAAGAGTAAACTGCAGCTGCACAAGGAACCAACCAACCAACTTATACTTTTTAAAAGACATAAACAAAAGATGGAAACACAGGCATGTAAAAGAAGATAAATAAAAGAGTGGCACAGTCCTATACAAATAGTGTCAGAAATACTAAAGTCCAAAATGAGCTGAGGCTGATAAAGAGAGCTATGGACACCAAAAAGGGATTTCAAGGAGAGGACTGCTACTTGGAGTAGAGGGAGCATAAATGACCAAAGAGAGGATTTTGAGTGACTCAACGTTTGCTTTGCTTTTGTTTTTTCTGTCCAGAAGAACGATCTGTGGACTGGAAATGACAGAACAATAGCTGACAGAGGGCTGATACAGGGAGTTCATATCCAAAGTAAGTAAGAAAGATGATAACAAGAGAGCACTTAGTCATCTTTGTTGGATTTAAGTCGCCTGGCCCAGATAAACTGCATCCTCCAATGCTTAAAGAAAGGCTAACTGGGGGCGGCTAGGTGGCCCAGTGAATAGAGCACCAGCCCTGGAGTCAGGAGGACCCGAGTTCAAATTCGACCTCAGACACTTACTAGCCATGTGACCTTGAGCAAGTCACTTAACCCCAATTGCCCTGCCCTTCCCCCTCCAAAAAGCAAAAAAAAAAAAAAAGAGACTTGCTATATGTGAGAGGCTAGCAAGCCACTGTCAGTAATAGCTGAAAAGCTGTGAAAAAGTAATTCAAATATGGACAAAAAAGGGAAGAGAATAAAGTCTAAAAAGTACAGGCCAATAAGTTTGAATTCTTGGGAAAATTCTAGAATGGATCATTTTAGAAACCAGCCAGTGAACATATAGCAAAGTGGAGATTACAAAGAGAAAGTGTGACTTCATCTAGCAATAAATCATGCTAGACCAGGGGTGGGGAACGTGAGGCCTCGATGAGGCCATGTGTGGTCTTCTAGGACCTAGGCCTTCTGACTGAGTCCAAGTTTTATAAAACAAATCCTCTTGTTGTTCTGGGAAGTTTGGATTCAGTCAAAGGGTCACACCTGAGAGCCTAGAGGGCCACAGATTCCCCACCCCTGTGCTAGACTAACCTTATTTTTTTCCCCACAGGATTACTAAACTTTTAGGTGAGAAGAATGAATAAATATAGTTTGCCTAGATTTTTTAACAAAACATTTGATAAAGTAGTTCAAACTAACTGGAGAAGATGGAGAAATGTGGACAAAACTGTTTAAATGGACAAATTCACAGAAGTCATTCCATTAATAGTTCAATTTCACTAGACAGGACATCCCCAGGGCCAGAGTGCCCTAGGGATCTGTGTTGTTTAATATTTTTAACAATGACTTGGATAAAGGCACAGAGGGCACACTCATCAAATTTAATGACACAGAGCCAGGAAATCTTGTAGCTAATATGCTGGATGACAGAATCAGTAAACAAAAATATGGCATCTTTCTTAGGACTTAGCAGTGGGTCATAATTAAGCTCTGGTGGATACCCTAGGACAGTCATCCCAGACTGTTGCTCAGGTACTACTTGAAGCAGCTTCTATGTGATAGTAGCCCTAGAGCAAGAGCATTGGATTGAATCTAATTAGATAAAATTTGATAGGAGCAGGGGACTTATACTTGGGTTCAAAAAATTAACTTTAAAAGTACATGATGGGGGAATATGGTTAGAGATTAGTTTGTCTCAAAAAGGTCTGGGGGCTTTAGTGGACTGCAAACTCAATAATACCAATCAGCAGTGTGGCACAGTAATCAGACAACCTGGAGCTACCTCAAGAGAGGCATTTGCTTTCAGGAATAAGGAAGTGAAGAGTCCTTCTATATTCTGTCCTATTCAGACCCTATCTGGACTGCTGAGTTCAGTTTTGGAATGTTAGAATATGCAGACAACAACCAAAGCTCTCATGCCTATGTCATATAGACTCCTGTTAAAAGAAATGGGCATGTTTGGCCTAGAGAAGAAAAAGACTCTTGGGGCAGACCCATGATGACTGTCTTCAGGTATTTGAAGGGCTGTAAATAGAGGAGGAATGAGAATTGTTCTGTTCAGTTCTCAAGAGCAGAAACAAGTAGTGGATGGGAAGACACAAATCCAGGCTAGATGACTTGGCAGACTTTCTAATGAACTGGGAGGTGATGAAGTTTTTCCTTACTCGAAGTCTTCAGACAGTCTGAATACCAGAGATGATATAAAGGGGGATTCCTTGGGCATGGATTGTACCAAAAATGCTAAATTCTGTGATTCTCTATGAATTACAGAATAACCCGACTTGCTCATACCAGGATCTGCTCCAGAAGGTGTTTGTGGCTACTCAAGCAGTAAAAATAGGCCATCCTCCAAGTCTGGGTTGTATTAGGATTAGAGAACAGAGTCAGCATTGCCTTCTCAGGATCCAGATGTTGAGGTGGAACTAGAAATGAACAATACAGCAGGAGTTACTGAGGAAAAACTATGATCTCAATTCCTATGATCAACCCCACTTTTAAATAACTGATACAAGAGTTTGTCACTTCACAACTTTCCATAACTTTCCCATTTCTCTATTTGTTCTGAAAAAAATCCTTCTTTCTTATTGCTAATAACTTATCTGTCTCCTACTATCATCACCTTAGTTTATTAACTAATACCCAACACTCCTAATCCCCATTACTACATAGTTTTTCTTGCCAGATTCCATAGTATGGAGGATACAAACCCAAAAGAAGTTAGCATACCAGAATTTAGCATAGGAAAAGCTTTGATCTAAGGATACAGATAGGGTGGATAAGAGAAAAAACTTACCTTTTCCCAGTATTTTAGAACGCAATGGCTTTTCTTTCACCTGTTCTGCGTAGATATTGCCATATATGGCAACCAGGCTCCAGTTAGCTCTCCTTATCAGGCACCCCAATACTTGCTCTTCTTGAAGGGGACCATCTTCAGTTTCACAAGCTCTAAGCAGCTCATCACACAGGAGATGCCATTCAACCCCAAGTGGTTCTGCAGGGCAACGTAGTATACGCAGAGTCCCATAGATGGCATTAGCTACCCCCGGGGCGAGAGGACTGGGACCCTTTAGAGACTTCAGTGCTTTCTGAATAAAGCTGATCAATAGCTTCTGCAAAGGCCAGCCACAGGTTCCTATGCCATTGTTTTCTCCAAGCAAGAGATCCAGCAGGGCCTGTGCCTGTGGGGGTGCCTGCCACAGGAGGTCCCAGAGGGTGGAAACAGCTTTTGTGCTGAGCTGGGATGCCCAATTCTCCCCCTTCCTAATGCTGTCAGTCAAAGACCCTATATCATCTTGTGGTATGGCTTCATACAGCTCCTGTGGGAAGAGTAGTTGGTCAGAAATTCCTAAAAAGCTATCACTTTTGTGCTTTCTTCTCTTTCCTTCATTACCAATATAGAATTTGTTACCAAAACCTGTGCCCTCTTTCAAAATGACTCTGGAGTCATCCATTCCTCTCCATTCACAGTCACAAGGGCCTCATCACCTCATTTCTCTAACAACTTCCTAGTTGCCTTTCCCGCTTCCAGTCTTTCCCCAACCAACATATCCTGCATTGTTTGAGATAAGGACTGGCCCTGTGATTTCATTCATATAGGGACCCTCCTTTCTATAAACAACAGCATTTAAAATGAGTATCATATGGTTTAGCACCTAAGAGCTCGAGATATATTGCTTTGTCTCTCCAACCAGACTTAGTTCCTCAGGGATACTGACTGTGTTTTCTACTTTTCTTGTATGTTGCATAATTTAGTATAGTGCAAGATACATACTAGGTCAATAATCATTTTTATAGGCTCAGGAATGGCTCATGGGATTGTGGTGCCCCTACTCATATAATGTGACTACCTATTACCCTTTGTCTTCTGACAACCAGTCTAACCCATCTATAAGCAGTAGAGAAAATAGGTGAAATAAGGGGCTATAAGCTCTGGGAGGATGCCTAGAATACTTTGACATATATGTCTCAACCTCCAATGGAACTTGAGGTCCTTGAAGGGCAGAGAGTGTTTCTTTCCTGTTTTGGCATCCCCAGAGCCCAGCAAGCTGCCCTGCATTAGGTGATTAATAAATGTTTGCTAAATTAAATCAAATATAGACTGGCATGGGAGGGAAAAGAACACTGTACAGTCACTATCTTGAAAGTCAGCACATTAGCAAAGGGAACAACTTTAATAACTTAGAATGGCCTGGGGAAAGAAACCTGTAATACAAGCTTTCTTCCTAGTCTTTTCCCTAGAGAGGCTCACCTTAAGGATGTCTTCTGGAAAGGTATTTTGTAGATCTTCTGATAGCAAAAGAAACTCTGTCCTTTTCCGTAAAGAAGATAGGGGAAATTTCTGGAATTAAAAAGGACCACAGAGGTCAAAGTCAAAGTTGAAGGCAAACAAATTATAGGCAAATATCTCACCTGGACTAGACCATGAGTTGAGGTTGACTGCAATAAAGTACACTTAATTCAGTGAAATAAACAAAATCAGAAGAGTATGCACACTAATTACAACAATATTAAGAAAAAAAATGGGAAAAGAAAGGAAAACTAAGCTAAAAGGTGACAGAACTGTGGAGAGACCTGGAAGGAGACAAATAACAAAAGCAACTCGTGTGTGTTTATTTGTTAATTATTTTAAGTTCTGTATATTCTAGAAGTCAACTAAACTCTATATACCCCATGTGATCCAATAATGCTACTAATAAATATCGAAGAAAAAAGGGAAAGGACCTATGTTGCACAAAAATATTAATATCCTAACTTTTCATGATACTATAGCTGGAGCAAAAAACTGGAAAATAAAGTGACACTTATCACCTGAAGAACAGCTAAACAAGTTGTGGCAGGGTGGATGAGCACAGCCAGATCTCAGGGTAACTCAGCAAGAGGTCTTAGTAGTGTTAGACCATCCCCATACCACAGAGGTGAGGCCCAATACAAACTGTGAATTCCTCTGCCTGGACTTTTCCCTATGATTAATAAATCCCCACTTCCTCCTTACTCTCTCAGTCCCAGTGATACTGAATTCCTGTCTTTATACCACCCCCTGTGTTTATCTCAAAGCCCCTTAACATCATCCCTCCATTCTCTCCTTCTTTATCCCAATCTCTTCTTGTCCTTATCAAGGCTCTCGCACCTATGTGTACTCTTGATAGAAAGCAGGGATTGTTTTGTCTTTCTATCCCCAGTATCTAGCATAGTGCCTAGCATGTAGTAGATACTTAACTATTGTTGTTATTGCCTGTTGATTAACTGACCTCATCCCCTAATGTCCTCTCCATATTTTGCTATCATTCCTTCTCTATCTCTAATACTCATTCTCTATGTGCTACTGATCCCTTCCCTGCTGCTTTCAAACATACCTATCAAACACCTTTCAAACACCCCATCCTTTCTCATCTCTACCTCCCAACTAAAATTCCACTTTCCACAGGAAGCCTCTGCAAGCACTTCTTAATTCTAATGCCTTCCCTCTTTTATTTTTCCTGTGCATAGCTTGTTTGTATGTATTTGTTTGCTTGTTGTCTCCCTTATTAGAGTATGAGCTCAATGAGGATGAGGACCTTCTTTTGTCCTTTTTTGTATCCAACCATTAGCATGGTGCCTGGCATATAGTAGGTTTTAATAAGCGGTTATTGATTTCCTAGACTCCTGTAGTAGCTTCCTATTTGGTCTCCCTGCCTTGAGTCTCCCCCCTCTTCAGTTCATCCTCCACACAGCTGTCAAAATGGTCTTCCTTAAGTGCTGACCATGTTACTCTTCTACTCAAACTCCAGCAGCTTTGTGTTGCTTCTAGGCTCAAATATAAACTCCTCTGTTTGGCATTTAAAATCCTTTAACATCTGACCCCGACCTACATTTCCCAACCTTCCCAGTTCTTCCAGACTGGTCTTCTTAATGTTCTTTCTATACAACCCTGCATCTCTCACCTGGGCAGTGGCCATCTCCCATGCCTATAAATGGTCTTCTTTCCTCTTCACCTTCATCTCGAATAGTCTCTAGTTTTCTTCAGGGATTAAGTGCTACTGTCTATATGAAGACTTTTCTGGATGTCCCTGGAAACTAACTGGTAGTTACCCCACAAAATTATCTTCTATCTACCCATGCATGTATATGTGGCATCTCCCAGTTAGACTCTAAGCCATATGGGGACAAAAAAATGCTTCCACTTTTGTCAGTGTATACCGAGATCCTAGCACAGTGCCTTGCACAGAGAGATGCTTAATAAATGTTTAAGGGCAGCCAATCTTATGCCCAAATCCCCAATATACTTCTAACTCGAGTGAATGAGACAAAAGGCCACAATCATCTGTTTTAAACATTTCATATGACTCCCTTTATGCTGGAATTTCTTTGCTGCTGATGATGTGAAGTGAATATGTGAATTATTCTCTAAGAATATCAAAGGCTTAAGGAAGTGCTGGATCACTCATTTTTCAGTATTCTAGAAAGTGTGTGAGAAGCAATGTGAACTTGCCTCATACTAGCTCTGTAGTCCTGGCCAAGTCCCTTAATTTCTCAGTACTTCAGGAAACTCTAAATCCACAAGTTATCAAGAAGATGGCCATCCACACTGGCAGAGCTCCTCACGAGATACTACCTCCATCAGTGAAATCAGAGGTCCACTTAGAAAAATAAAAAAAGAAGCTGTATCTTCTCATTTCACAATTACATTTAGCCTAGAGGCAAAGTTCCTTAACCTTTAAGTTTCACAACCTTTTTCAGTTCAAAAATTAAACTCCTTATCCCCAAGGACCAATAAGAACAAATCTGTGGTCTGAGGTGGGTCCATGGACAAATCTGTTACAGCTCTTTTAAATAAGAAACAATATAAGGTGTATCCCAACCAAAAGTAGGAAGCACCTACCAACATGAGAAAGGATGCTGAATTTCCATTCAAAATACAAAGGGATAAAAGGCAAAAACTCTTCACACATAATCCTATTTCTTTTTTCGTTGTTAAATATATCATTTAAAACCTAATACTGAACATGACTAAAACCAATTCTACTTGGTTAGCAATTAAAGTATTCAGTCACTGTCAGAATGTCCACCAAATTTTTTTGTACATTCATTTTCATTTACTTAGTTTACTTGATTGTAGTTAATGCATAGCTTTCTTCTATTTTTAAAGTTTTTTTTCCATTTGCATTATTTCATGAGGGTTTTTTTCAGATTTATTTGGCTTTAAAATTATGATCTTAATGCCAAATAATAAGTTGACAATTTGGTCAATAAGTTGACCATTTTTATATGCTAAGAACAAAAAAAGAGTACATGAAGCTGTAAGTCTGTATGTGTATTATGAACTTTAATTTTTAAGTATATAATTAATTCAACATATTTTCAAAACTATGTAGCTTGTCTTTTTCCTACTGAAATATTATTCTCTCCTATGTATCTTTTTAAAATGCTACAATGACCTTTTATTGCTTTTCTTTTTCTTTCATTCTGGTAACTGCATCACTATCCCCCTTTTTGGTATCACTCCATCCCTACCCCATGGAAGAAAGAAAAAAACCCTTTTATCAGATATGCAGCAAACCAAATCTCCACAATGAACATATCTGAAAATTAACATTCTCTCTGTCAGGAAGTGGGTAGGATGTCATCACTGGTCATTTGGAATCTTGGTTTTTGTCCCTGCATCAGAGTTCTTAATCTTAATGATTTTCAAAACTGTTTTTCTTTAAGATGCTGTTACTATATAAATTATTCTGTTCTGCTCACTTTACCCTGTATTAGCTGATCCAAGTCTTCCCAGATGTGTCTGACATCATGACTCCCTTTCATTTTCTTTATGCTACAACAATATTCTGTTCCATTCATTACCATAATTTGTTCAACTATTACCATAATGAAATATATTTGAATATATGGGTTCCTTTCTTTTTCTTTTTCTGCCTCTCCTTATTTTCACAAGTCTGATGGGTATGCAGTGGTACTTCAAGTTATTTTAATATGCATCTCTTTGATTATTAGTGAAGCTGAAGGTTTTTGAAGTCATTCTTAACTTTTTAAGCTAACAAGCTTTTTTTTTTCCTTTTTCTGAAAATGATCTCATTCTTTTTCCTTATCCTTTGATCATTTACCCACTGGGGAGTGAAAGTTACCACAGCACATTATAAACAGCTCCCTACATATATTAAATGTCAAGTTTTTTTATCCATCACATCTGTTTCAAATATTTCCCCTAATCTATTATCTTTCATTATTTTAATGAAGTGGTGCTAATCGTCCCTTCTATTTGTTGCACAGAAAAATATTTACCTTCTTTTTACAAATGAGATAACTATTCCAGTTTCTTCCAACTTTTTATATTAAAAAAAAAGTGTTAAGTGTATCATCCTGCTGGATTTCACCAAGGGAATATAGTATAAGGTAAGGTTCTAAATCCCTTTCCAAAACTGCCAAGAAATTTTCTTAAATTCATAAATAAATTAATGAATTATTCCCCCAATTTTCACTTCCTACAGATTTATTGAACACTAATTTTCTGCATACATTTGTTCAGATAGCTGGTGTATTTTCAATTTTTTGCCTAATACAAATTTTGATGATAACCTCTTTATTATATTTTAAAACCTGAAAGTGCAAGACCACCTTCCCCAACTTTTCAATGTGCCCATACATATTCTTGGCTCTTTGTTTTTTCTATGTAAACTGCATTATAATTTGTATCTCATTCTATAAGGAAAAATCAATAATTTGATTGGATTAAATGTATAAATTCATTTGGGCCAATTTGTCTTATTAACCTATCTTATTAATATCAAATATTCCTCCAATTATTTAGGTCCTCCTCTATTTTGGTCACTCTAATTTATAGCACTTATAACAGGATCCTAAGTATTCTAGGTAGGTTAATTCCTACATATTTGATGGGCTTCCTTTTATTATGAATGGGATTTCTACTTTAATTAGTCCTTCTTGATCTTCTTAACTAGTGAATAAGAATGCAGATGATGTTGGTAGATTGATTTTATGTCTTGCAAATCTTCTAAACTTATGCACTGTTTCCATTAATATTTCTAATGTGATAGTTCCTTATTTTTTTTTATGACATTTTCATTAATTTGTGTGTCATGGTCTTTTCAGGAGGGAGTGAAGAATGGAAGACTATGAGAGCTGAAGGAAGAGAAATCATGTTGCTAGGTCTGTGAGAAATAAGTAAGTTATCTAAGCAGCATATTCTTAATTGACAGGAACAGGTTAGGGTTTCCATTTAGAATTCTAAAGCCAAGCTAACATTTATTTTATTCATCACTTGACAATCATTATCCACACATTCACAAACAGATTTCATATTCATATTTTCCTTCAACAGTCAAGAATTTATTTATTCTATCTAAAACACAGATGCTAACCATCTTGAGCACAAGACCCACCCTGAAAATAATACCTAGAAAAATCACAACAAAATGAAAGGTAGAAGAGCAAAAATGGAACAAAACAAAAGTTTCATAATAATCTGAAAATCAAAAAGGAACCTTTTACCAGAAGTTACGGGGTTTAGAAAAGGAACCACAGCAAGCAGTCTAGAAGAAAGCATGACTTTTTTGTCTCATTTTGAAGAACCTTGCTAATAAAAGCCAGAGGTTAATACTGTAGGTTCCAAGTGGCTTTTAGGCTAAGTTTAATAAGCTCCCAGAGGACCCATCACATCTCTGAAACTTCTTTAAAAAAAAGTGTTACTGTGATTTTAAGGAGCAAAACTATTTACTTTAATCCTGGAGAAACCAAGACAAAAGTCATGCTATGAGATGGAGGAAAAAGGCAGGGCAGGGAAGGAGTGACTGGGGATAATGAAATCCCTGATACCAGAAAACTCCTGATCCAGTTGAACAACCATTCATAAAGCAAGCAAATGAGAGGGAAGAGTTCACTTGGCTCAAGAAATTCAATGTTTAAGACAGAAAGAGCCTTAACTGGGAAAAATAAACTTTTCCTCTTCAGAAATTATTAAATAATTTATTTCAAACTACTCCCATAAATCGGAAAATAAACTATAATCTCATTTACTAAATATAATTTTAAATATATTTAATCATAATTACATATTTATATAAATATAATAATAATAAATTATAAATATAAATACTAAATATAATCTCATAAACTAAAAACTCATGAAGGAATCCTGCTTCTTGTGTTTCCTTTTTTCTTACTTGATTTTGGTCATTATGTTGCACATTAATACCTTCCCCAGGCAGATGGTAGAGGCAGGGAGAAGAGGTAAATTTAAGTGACCCATCTTGGTTGCTTTTTGGGATCTCTGCTGAAAAGATTTGGTCTCTGGTAACAATAAAACCAGAGTAAAAAGCAATTTGGAATGAAGAAAAGAATGTGGTCTGATGAGAAGACTTGGACCATAAATGTAGGCTTACAAAAAACTTTAAATGTATACAGTCATTCAAATAAAAGCTAACAAATATTAATCAGTACTGCCTCAGAGTAATGCCAAGAAATGTGTTTTGACCAATTTACTATTTAAACTGTTTCTAAAGGGAAGAAAAAAAAATTGTTCTCATAATTAGATTAAAAAAAAACCCTATTTGTACCCTTAATATGGTTAATATTCTTTTAATTATACAAATGCCTGCACATGCATGCCTATGGTAAACTGAATCCTAAGCCATAATATTACAATGAAGTCTTAAAAATATTTCTGGATTTCAATTATTTACATAGCCTCCCATTACCAAATATAATCAATAACTAAGTGTTGAGTAACTTTATGAAGACTATGACCTTTTGTTTATCCTCTCTTTTATATTCATCCTTGTATTCAATAGTGGTCCACACTCAGTCAGCCTCTAAGAAGCTCTATTCAATGAAGCACTGTTACGTAAACTTTGGCAAATCTCAGATGAAAAGAAATCACCCACAATAGAAAACATAAGGATTCCACTACTAACACCTCATCCTCAATCTCCACCTCAGGGGCTAATTTGAGTTGTAAAGAAGATCCTTACCAGGTCCCATTTTAGCCATTTTTCCAGCATCAGAAGCCAAATCCAGGCCAATCTTTGGGGACTGTTGTGCTGCTCACACCTTGAAAGGGCAAGAAGAAACAGAGTTGTTCAAGGTTTCACAACAGTGTATTTTTATTTCTTCTCTGTGATTTGAGAAACAGGTTGCCCCATTCTTGTCAAACCGGAAAAGGCAAGATGATTTCAACAAGCAACAAGCAGCCAAAGCCTAGAAACTTTTATTTAGGAAAATCCCCCCATACATGCAATACCTGAGATTTAACCTATTTTTTTTTCAGTGCAGCCTTGGGATCTAAATTCCTTGAAACTGGTCTTGGGAGTCAGAAGATTTCAATTTAAGTGTTGGCGCTGACGTACTAATCAAATCTTTGACAATTTTGTGAATCTAAGTTTCCTCATTTAAAAAACTGAAGTTAATGTGATAGTCCAGGGGAGGTAATAATGAGGTCCTTTAACTCATGTCAAATTAATACGTATTTATTAGATTCCTACTATATGCCAGGCATTGTGCTCAGTACTACAGATACAAAGAAAGGCAAAAACAGTTTCTGTCTTCGAGGAGCTCAGGATATAATGAAAAAGACAACACGCAACTAACAACATACAAACAAGATTTATGCCAGATAAACTGGAGATAATCTCAGAAGGAAGGCACTAGCATGAAGGAAGACCAGGAAAAGTTTCTTGCATAAGGTGGGATTTGAGCTGAGAATTTGAAAGAATTCAGAAGGCAAAAGTAAGCAAGGAAGGAATTCCACATGTACAATTTAGCAAAATGCACAGAGCCAGGAGTGTAAGACTTTGTAAAGAACAAAAAGAGGTCAGTTTCACAAATCTAAAAGTATTTGGAGGGGAACAAGGTGTAAGAAGACTG
This sequence comes from Petaurus breviceps papuanus, assembly GCF_028583685.1. NCBI lineage: Eukaryota > Metazoa > Chordata > Mammalia > Diprotodontia > Petauridae > Petaurus > Petaurus breviceps. The sequence goes on from NW_027187393.1 coordinate 201,205, forward strand.
AAAAGCTAGGAAGAGGCTAGGTTATAAAGGTCTTTAAAAGTCAAACAGGATTTGATCCTATATACCATATAGGGCTTTGATATGGTCAGACCTGCACTTAAGGAAGATCACTTTGACAGCTGAAAAAGAAAGACTGAAGAAAGACTTAAAAAGTAGAGAGACCAACTAGCAGGCTATTTAATAGTCCAGACATGAAAGCCTACGCTAAGGTGGAGGCACTGTCAGAGGAGAAATAAAAAAATGTATATGAGAGATGTTTTGAGGGTAGAAATGACAGCACTTGATTATTGATTGGATATGGTCGGGGGTGGGGAGAGAATTGGTGACAGTGAGAAGTCGAAGATGACACCAAGGTTTTGAGCCTAGATGACTAGGAGGATAGTGGTTGCCTTGACAGCAATAATAAAATTCTTAACTAGAAGAGGGGAGAGTTTTGGGAGAAAGATAGTAAGTTCACTTTTGGATATGTCTATGTAACATATAGTTTGAGATGTCCAAGTTAAGGGACTTGCCCAGTGACACATAGCCAGTATGTATGAGACTGAACTAGAACTCAGGTGTTTCTGGCTTCAAAGTTAACTCTCTATTCATTATTAAAAGAAATCTATCTTCTAGTTACTGAAAGTGGGAAAATGCCTAAACAAAATCTGAAATTTCACTCTACTAATTATCTTAATATGATACACTAATTAAACTGTGAATGGGCAGTGTTGGTGATGGAACACTTAAGGTTATTTACCTCATCAGGCCTGGACAAGCCACCAAAGCCTGCAGGATGTTTTCCACCTTCTTGGGAATATCCCCATGTCCTTTGTGTAGCTGAGGGACACATGCCTGTGCCAGTTCCCATTCTCCATGTTTCAGGCACTCACAAAAAAATTCAAAGAGGTGTTCTACTGAGGCAGCTTCCTCTTTTCCAAATGGATGCATTTTTCCCCGCACAGAGTGCAGGGCATGGAGGAAAGTGAGCTATACTAAACAAACTTCTCTCAATCTTTCCATTCTTGGAGCACCTCCTAGAAATGGAACAACAAATAGGGAGAGTCAGGAAAGCTATAGAAGGAGTTGGACTTAAGATTAATCAGCAATTGCTAGTTTCATCAAAGAAAGGTACATTTGGGAAAAAGGTTATCAATTATCATTTTGAAAGTTTAATCAGATAATTTTCCTCCCTTACTCAAGGAGGTATTTAATTGAAGTGGCTAATACACATAAAGCACTGTTACCTGCCGGATAAGCAAGAACAAAAAGAATCTTAATCTACTAAAGGATATACAAATGGTACACAAATTAAATAAAAACACTGTGATTGATGGGAAGCAGGAGAACTATATATTCCAGTGGTGTGACTGCAAGAAGGCTGCACAGAGAACGTAACATCTGACACTAGCTTTGCAGGAAGAGAAATATTCTAAAAAGGCAGAAACGAGGAGGGCAGGCATGGGGACAGTGAAAAGGCATAGAGACAGGAAGATGTATTTCCATGGGACCATCCATTACGATTACCCAAGGCTGATTCACAACTCCTCTTTCCCCCCTTCCGAAAATGACTACTCCTTTCCAGACTCCAAATCTCCCAAGGAAAAATCATTCCCTTCCTATTCCCCTGGAGGAAAACGTCTGGGGCAGGAAGCCCTCTGATTTGGATCACTATGTCAAGACAGTGGATGTGGAGCCTGGACCTGTGCCAGGGCCGGAGGGCTCAGATCTGAGCCGGGAGCCGGAGTTCGGGAACCCCCCCCTTCTGGGGGGTCTAGGAGGGCTCCACTGACTCCCCTGGGGAGCTCGGCACTCACCTACTCCGGGCACAGAAAATAGTGTCCAAGCCAGCGCAGCCATGTTTAGAGTTGAGTCAGGTGATAGTTCTCCCGGAACCGGAAGGGAGAGAGAGAGGAAGGGAGAAAGAGAGGGAGAGGGAGAGGGAGAGGGAGAGGGAGGGAGGGAGAGAGAGAGAGAGAGAGAGAGAGAGAGAGAGAGAGAGAGAGAGAGAGCTATCAACGGTTGTCACCCTGATTGGTGGAATGACGAAAATATGCAAATGAGCCTCCATACTTATTGGGGGCATTTGAAGCCACAGACTGGAACCTGGAAAACTCAACAGGAAATTTGGAATTGTGCTATTCAATAGACTTCCGGCCCAGTGCCAGACTGAGAGTCTTACCAGTGAAGGGACATTCCATACTAGGGGAGTAAACCCCTAGTTTTTTTTGCCAGTTGTGCTGGCAAATGTTTAACCACGAGTCATTTACAAAATGCTCCATTAGGAAAATTATTGACAATTTAAATAGCTAGAGGAATATTCAGTATTCATTAATGAGATGGACCACATAAAATAGATAAGTTTCATTACATGAGATTGAAAAACTTTTGCATAAAAAAATTAGCCCATCTAGCATAAGGAAAAAAAGTCTCCTGGGGAAAATCTTTGTATCAAATATTCTGATAAAAGTTTGATATACAAGATAAATAGACAACAACGAAATATATAAGACCAGAAACCTCTGATCAAAAGATAATGAACAACCAGTTCTCCAAAGAAGAAAAGCTGAATAATAACCACGTGGGAAAATGTTGCAAATTATTTAAGAGAAATGCTCATCAAAACAATATCCAATGTTAGAGAGTTTTTGGAAAGACAGATACTCTAGGGTATTGGTGGAGCTATGAATTGGACTACATCACCAAAAATCTTGGGAAGCAATTTGGAGTTATGCAGAAAATAAAACGTCCTTACCTTTTGACCCAAAGATTCTACTGCTAGCAAATGTTCAAAGGATGTCAGTGATAAAAAGAAAGACTCCACATGCATATATAGCAGCATTTTTGTGCCAGCAAAGAACTAGAAACAAAGTGGATGCCTATCAATTGGGGAATATTGTTATCTCTGTGCAGATGACAAAGTGCTTGGCACATAACAGGAGCTTAATAAATATTTATTGACTGACATATGTGAATGAAATATAAAATAAACAATTAAAAAGAGTAAAACCTAGATGTAAACACCAGTGGACAGAAAAGGAGGGAGAGAAAGGAGAAAATAAAAGTTGGATTTTCCTTAATTTGTTTTATTCTTCTTCCATTTCTAAAATCACTATCATATCTGATAAATTCAGTAAATTCTTTCTTGCACAAAGTAGTGGTGTAGCTTTGGGTTAGTCTCCCACAGTTTGTGTTACAATTTCTTTTTAATCCCTTCAGAAGCTCCCAAAGAGGGTGATAACATGCCCTGATGAACACTGGAATGACTGGGTGGAGGGGTGAGGGGAGAAGGGGAGTGGCAGTGTTAGCCTCGGGTGCAATTGGGGAACATAGAATAAAAATAAAGGGGCAGAGGTCTTGACCACAAACTGACTCTGGGAACCACTTTTAACTAGCCTGAAGGAATCTTCCCACTTGATCTAAATCTTTTATTATTGCTAAACTCAAATATCTGTAACAACCTAGTCTAGCCATCCATTGTCTGTTATTTTCAGATAGCCTTCCCAGGGCTAGAGCCTAACAAAACCCCATTCTCTTTGTTCACTGCTTCAGACCAATTGTCACCCCAGCCTACTGGCCACTCCCATCAAGATTCTCCCTAAATTCACCCCCCCCCTTACTCCCTCCTGCATTTTCCCCAGACTACTTATATCTATATCTACCTCTATTCTTCTGACAATCTTTCTGTATCTGTCTTGTTTCCATTAAGGTGCTGACCTGTGACATTAGCATTACGATATGGTCGTTTCTTAATAAATTTTGTTTTTCTTTAGCTTAAAGAACCCTTGAGTCTAATTCTGAAGGGCAGGACCTTTGTGTTGCTATTTTGGGGTCTTATCACTCACTCCTAAACTTTAGCATAAGGAAAGAAGAGGAGAAAATTTTGAAAAACCATGTATGTTTCATCTCTTGTGTAACTGAGTTGAAGTTGTAGTGAATACATTATTTTCCAAATAAAAACACAAAATGTAAGTTATAACCCGATCAATGGTTAAGTCTGCCCACCCATCTTAACTACTAAATGTTGGCAGGTGAGTTTTCTGCACGTTGTCAGAAGTCCAGCAGGAATATGTATGTAACTAAACTTGTTTACAATGCAATACTATGTGGCTATATGATGCAATGTTGCATCATCAAAATTTCAATACCGGAAAACTCCCACAAATTTACAATAAATTGTCAAATTTACGGCCTATCTTTTAAAAACATTAATTTTTTTTTAAATGATGCCATTTTTAAAAAGCCATTAAAGAAATTAGATTTTGGGAGGGGGGAACTGAGTAATTTTTTTTTAAGGGGGCGTCAAAGTCAGAGTCGAGAGAGCTGGCTCAGATTTTTTGAAAGAATTCAATCAGACCTTCTCTTTAACCAGTATCATTCGGTCTGAGACTTAGCAAGGAGCTAAACAAAGGCAATGATATAGGAAATGGACCAGACTTTTATAGCCAGAAAGCTACACAGCCTATTGAGAAGGGGCCACCCATACCAGGGAATAAACTTGTTAGACTTGTTCTTTTTGCAAGAAGGAATGTCAGCACATTCCTTGCCTCACCCTGACTTCCTGGTGACCTTTAAGATTCCGGTACTGAATCTCGACCATCCCCCCTGGCCCCTATAGAATTGGCGCCAAGCCACTATCTCTAAGGCTCATACTTGTCTGTCACCCAATCCCTGACCTTTGTGTTTCCCGCTCTCCCCAAGAACTGTATAAAAGAACGCCTGAGAAGACACTCGGGGTCCTCCATCTTAAGTGTATGGTTGGACCCGGGTTCGAACTCATGAATAAATGTTTGTCTTCTTTGTCCGTCTTGTAGTCTCTGTTTTTCCCCTGGTACCACGTTTCATCTGGAGGCCCCAGTGAGATGCTCTCGACATCTGCATCTGCACAGCGGCCGGTAAGTCAGGCCTGACCTTAAAGTACCTTTTTTTTCTTGGTTTCTGGTTTCTGGTTCTCATGAGATCTGGTTTGGTCCGGGAATAGGTGGGACGCTGCCTTTAAGTTCCCGGTACCCTGGCCAAGGGAGGGGACGCCCCCCCCCCCCCAGGCTTCTGGTTTGGGTGATTAAATTGTGAGTTCGAGTCTCACTTAATCACCCGGGGAATTAGATTGTGGGTTCGAGTCCCACCTAATTACTACTCTGGTTAGGTAATTAAATTGTGGGTTCGAGTCCCACCTAATTACTACTCTGGTTAGGTAATTGGATTGTGGGTTCGAGTCCCACCTAATTACTACTCTGGTTAGGTAATTAGATTGTGGGTTCAAGAGTCCCACTTAATTGCCTGTTGGGTAATTAAATTGTGGGTTCGAGTCCCACTTAATTACTCTTTCTGGTTTAGGTGATTAAATTGTGGGTTCGAGTCCCACTTAATTACTCTGGATTGAGCAATTAAATTGTGGGTTCGAGTCCCACTTAGTTGCTTGTTTAGAATGAGTGGTACATGTTTTGAGTGATTGATACCGTGCACAGAACTGTTACGTGTCGTAGCTTGTGTTTCTGCTGTGTTCTGTCCCTTCTATGTTTTTGTTTGTCCTATCCAGTCATCAGGTCCATTATGGGCCAAGGGTCATCCACAGCCGGCCCGTGTACTCCTTTGAAATGCTGTATCTCTTTCCCTCCTTCTTTCCCCTGCTGCTGAGTGCAGGCTGGAAAGGGAGGGAAAGAGAGCAAAATGTTGTCTTGTTTAGGTTATATGATGATAAATGCAAGTGAAAGAGTATAGGAGAAATGTTAGGTTGGAATTAGAAAGAAATAAAGTATGTATATGGTTTTAAAGGGGCTTTAATCAAGTCCAACAGAAGGATGAGTAGACAGTAGTAAAAGCAAGAAAGTTTAAGCATGTAGTAAAGAAAGGAACATGGGTAGGAAGTTAAGATAGGTATAAGTTAGTTGCTATTGAAAAGTGTAAACAGAAGTTTTAAGATCTTTAAAAGTTTGAAAATCTCTTCATTCCACTCTGGCCAAGTGGAGTGAGGAGAGGGTGATGGGAGGGGGAGGGAATCTTTTCCCTCAGAACAAAGAGGCAGGTAGACTAACATTTAACTATTTCCTGCCTCACCTGAAAGAGGAAAGTTTTGTGTAACAGAATGCAACTAAAAGGCAACTGAATGCATTCTGGTCATCTTTGAAAAGTGTCACTCCTAATTTGATGCTAAAGAAAAGTCAGAATTCATTTTACTATTTGGCATTTTGGCAAATTGGAATATTTTCCAAGATTTGATACATAAGGTGAGGTTTTTGGGTTCTCTAGAACTGGGATAAGGGAGTAGGCGCCACTCCCTCTCCCCTTGCTAGGGAAGTCAAAGCTATCACTTTCAAAGAAGTTTCTAAGGAGTGGACGCAAAATTTATTGGAGTAAAAGTTGGAACAGCTAAAAACATTGGGGGGAGGCATAGCAGCTATATTGAGGGCCCCTGGAGCATGCAGACGACCCTCTTTCCTTTCAAATCCCGGGGACCACAACCAAGCTCTACAACTGTGGGGAGAGGAGAAAAGCCTCTGCATTTGGTAAGCCTAATTTTCTAGCAATAATTTTGGTATGAGATGAATCGGAAATGCAATTAATGTCATAATGTCATTGTTCTATTATGGTATCTGTAAATTATAAAATCTAAATTGTAAAGTCCTCTTATACTGTAAAAATTGAGTGACAAAGCAGTTTTCAATCTGAGTTTTGTTGAAACTAAAAGATGGAGAAAAAGTTGTATAAAACTAGCTATGTTTACTTTATCAGTTCTGCTAACCCTATGTTATAATGTTATTTTCATGTGAATTGGATTTTTTATGTTATAATATCTGATGGTTTAAAGTTCTCATATGTGGGATACAAACTAGTAGTAATAATACTGTCAATATTTACTGTGATAGCTGATTGTCCATTTAACTTTTTGGCTATTCTGGAAGTATGCAGTGATTATAAGTTGACTGGTTGTATGGCATCAAAAAAAAAAGGATTTTAGTTTAGTATAACTTCATGTGGAGTTTTAAGGTCATCAGATTGGTAATTCATTTGTTTTTATTTCAAAGTTCAAATTTAAGATGATATCATTACTGGTAAACATCTGTACTATCTATGCTGTATGAGAAGCAGTTTCTCTTAGAGTTTTGGGGTATTGTAATTTCGGAAAATCTTAAGCTTCCAAGTCTATCTTTGTTTAAAAGGAAGTTTCAGTCAAGATTGTTTAAAATTGTAAGACTGTTAACTAAGTTATTGGGCTACTGTTTTAATACTAAAACCTAAAACTGTGACAACTTTATACTGACTAGTTCTGCTCATTCAGAACAGTCCCCCTACTACTGTATAATGTTGTAAAATTGCCTGGGAAAGCGAACTTGTATGAAGCTCCTAAACAATAAGCTTGACTTACTGAGAAGCAGCAAAGTCTATGTACAAAAGAGTAAAAAGGATCTCTAACAATTGGCCTTACCAGGACAATCTCAGAAAATTGTGAAGGGAAAGATGTTAAAGGGAATTCCTTATGTATATGAGTCATGGTAAATCTTTGTGGTATATTGCAACTTAATGAGAGTAAATTGATGTTAAGATAAGAAGGTTTGGGGACAAATGGGGATTTCCAAGCCGCTCCTGTCTCTAAATAGTGGTATGGATACCTTTGTATCAGATGGTTTAAGTATGTCGAGAAGGGTGTGAGGAAGTTTTAAGGAAGACAGAAAGATTTGTAACTAGATTTTATAATTAATAGCTCAATCATATTTGAGAAGAAAAGGAAATAAGAATACAAATGCAATATTGAATCATTATCCCATGGACTGAGATTGGGATTATAAAGTTACTGTAGAAAAGTTATATCTGTGTATATGTCATAGGGATCCCAGTGTATTTCAAAGTATAATTGGGTATTAATGCCATTGACTGAATTAATTGTTGGGATTAAATCAGAGACACTTTAGTTGAGAGAATGGAAATTTTAGTGTGAGATCAGATTAAGCATAGTTACAGAAAGATGAGGAATCTTGGGCAGTAGATGCAAATCTATTAGGGCAATAATTTATAAACCTGATGGGAGATTTGACTTTACGAACAAGAATAAATATAGAAATGAACACAGGCTATTTGAGGCTCACTTTAGAGATGTTCCTTAACCAATTTGAGATTATAATCACACCTTAAACGGATTGTTGGAGCTTGTTATTTAAGATTTGATGGGATTGTTAACTGACTATTCCTCTGAGTCTAACTCCAGGAATGGACATTAAGAAAGGCTATCTAAGCTATCTGAGCTACTGATCCATGATGCCAGACCCTATGAGGTACAGATATGGAAGGCCTGTGAAGTATGGGTATGGAAGGTCGGGAGAACGACTGTTCCGTATGAGCTGAGGTAGGATTCTCCTGACTCGACCCTCCCAGTGACACCTGGCAGACTGTGAGCTGGGCTCAATGCAGATTGCAGCTTGGTATACATTTTGCCCAGAACTGACATTCTGAAGTTGGGGGAAATGGTTTCCTCATTACAGCTTTGTCCCTATTCTTGGTGGCAAGTTTCAATAATCAAAGGTTTTGAAGATGCAACAAATCTATTAAATACTTGATTCTGGAACATCTTAAGTTACTAAGCTATTAGGCTTAGGGTTTGGCATAGGTATTCCTGTATAAGTCAGGGTCCTTTAGTTCTTTGTAATAATGTGAGGACAAGTAGGTCAAGGATTTATGGGAATATTATTCTGTTATTTAGTTAGTATCATACTTGTCTCAGCTTTCTCATGATTGGCTAATGTTAAAAGGAGAATAGTTTCTGGACTACTTAGTAAATATTTTAATTGTTGTAACTGTTAGTATGAGGTGAATCCTTTAGTGAAATCCCATCCTGGTGAAGGGGTTAATAATGGATTAATGCAGACATATAAAGAACTAGTTTTAATGTGTGATCATGACAATTGACCAGGACTCCAATTTTAATTTTGTATGAATAATAAGGGTTCAGGATGGGTAATTTGAATTGGTTCTAAGGTTCCTTTTGTAGGGAAGTAAAACTGCCAAATCCCCTGGAAACTCTGTTTCCAAGGTCGTTGGGAAAGGAACAGTTTTAGTCATGTAGTTTTTAAATGAACCTGACTTGCTAAAAAGTTGCAAGGATTAAAAAGGATTTTTATCAATTGGCTTCTAGATTTCAGAAAGAAAGATTGGAATTCCATACAGTTGTGGAACCTGATAAATCTTTATTGCTTATTGCAGCTACAAGAGAATAGAAATAATTTTAACTGGCTCTAAGCTGTGATTGTTGAGGCTTGTTGTTTAAGGTAAAAGGCATTTGGGACCATAACTAATTTTATTTTGAGTTTGAATTTGGGTATAGTTATCTGCATTAAATCAGTATCTGAGAAAATGCCACAAGCTACTCAGAGCCTGTACTGTGGACAGGTGGAAGCCTGCATTTGTTAAAGGCTGGATGGACAATCTTAGCCTCAGTCTGGGATAGGATGCCTCCTGGCTCAGTTTACCTATGGGGTTCCTTTGAAAAGGAATGTTCCCCACCTATTCCTGAATTTAGCACTGAGGTGGAATGGATACTGCATGGTTGGATATCTGTAACTAACCTGAATTTAAACAGAATCAAGGATGTTTTATCCTGTCATATTTGGAATGTCACAGGTCCCTGTTTTTTCCTTCTATAGCAGGTTTCTATGATCGGAGCAGGGAGTCAGTAAAAGATGTGAGCTCTTTCGTGTTAGCCTACTGGAAAATCTAATATTTTTATCTAGAATTAGAACATGTACAGAAAGTTATGCAAACTGCTTAAGATCATTCTAAAAGTTTTATGAATCTTGAACTGTTTTAAAAGAAGGGAAAATACTTTTAGAAGAAATTTTAAATCTCTAGTGGGATTTTGAAAGGCCTATTCTATGGGAAAATATGAAGGACAGTGAAATAGTCTGAGTAATGGGTTATACTAGCCCATACTCACCCCACTTCTGGTCAATTTTCTCTTACTCCTTTTTGGCCCTTGTTTGTTTAATCTTTTTGCTAGATTTGTGTCTTTTTAGGCTCAGCACCCTTCACTGGCAGGTGACTCTTCTGCCGGGAACATTGATGGCTGAGTACCAACCATTGCCTGAAGTCGTTACCCATCACCCCTTGGACCTGGCATCGGCCAAATTCCGGACCTTAGCTATGGACCCCACCCCTTGAACGATGATACCCTGAGAGGCAGGGAAAGCTCTTCGCCCCTCCCCAGCGGGAAGTAGCTCGGGAGGCTGAGATCATCGTCCTGTGCCCCCAAATGATTTCGGGTGTCATGTTTAAGGGGGGAATGATGGGGTACCTGGGGTCTAGGTCAGTTTGTGAAACCAACTTGTGAGGCCAGTCTGTGAAGTTGTAACTGCAATTTGTATTGTAGAGTTGTTATCTGTGAAATTCCTTTCCCAGCTTCCGACTCTGCCCCTTCCCCCATCCCACATTCCACCTAGGCAACACCCTTCGACCCCTTTTGTTCTTACTTAATCTCTTGATTAAGTAATCAAGGCCAGGGGCAGCCAGGTAGCACAGCGAGTAAGAGCACGGGCTCAAGTGTTGAGAAGACCTGGAGATCGAATCCCGGACTCGGACACTCAGCACCACACCCAGAAATAACTGGCCGTGTAACCTTGAGCAAGTTACTTAACCCCGATTGCTTAAAAAAAAAAAAAAGTAATCAAGGCCAGGGCTGGCCCACACCCTCCTTTATCCTTGCCTTTTGTCTCCTTAACGACCTGGCCCAGATCTTATCTAAACTATCTATTCACATGCTCCTCTTGGTCAGCTCTGACCTTTGTCTATGCATTGAGGCCCCCCTCTCATTGCTTTTATTCCGGTGAGGGTGGGTGAGATCATGCAAATTTGCTTAGACAGAAAAGAGCCCCCATACTTGTACCTCTTCTTTTAGGACTTGGGATTGCCGGGTCAACTGCGGTGGGGACCACGGCTTTGGTTAAAGGTAATGAGAATTTCTTACATCTCAGCAGGCAAATTGATACCGATTTGAGCACCCTGGAGAGATCTGTGGCCCATCAGGAGGAGTCTCTCTCCTCCCTGGCTGAAGTGGTGCTTCAGAATCATAGAGGTCTCGATCTCCTCTTTATGAAGCAAGGAGGTCTCTGCCTAGCTTTGGGGAAGCTTGTTTTTATGCTAACCGCTCAGGCATCATAAAGGATGGTCTGAGCCAGCTTCAAAAGCGCTTGGCAGATAGGGAAGAGGCACGCCAGGCCCAGAACAATTGGTATCAATCCCTTTTTTCATGGTCCCCTTGGCTCACCACCCTGTTAACTGCCCTCGCTGGTCCCCTAGTGCTACTCCTTCTGGCTGTAACCTTTGGCCCCTATGCTTTTTAGATCTCTCCTGAACCTTATTAGGTCACGAACGGATGACCTCCGCCTTATGCTCTTAGGGCCCCGCTATCATGAACTCCCCTTAGATGACCATGAGGTTTGAAATCTAGGATTAGATTCTGTACAAAAAGAAGTGGGGAATGAGAAGGGGCCACCCATACCAGGGAATAAACTTGTTAGACTTGTTCTTTTTGCAAGAAGGAATGTCAGCACATTCCTTGCCTCACCCTGACTTCCTGGTGACCTTTAAGATTCCGGTACTGAATCTCGACCATCCCCCCTGGCCCCTATAGAATTGGCGCCAAGCCACTATCTCTAAGGCTCATACTTGTCTGTCACCCAATCCCTGACCTTTGTGTTTCCCGCTCTCCCCAAGAACTGTATAAAAGAACGCCCGAGAAGACACTCGGGGTCCTCCATCTTAAGTGTATGGTTGGACCCGGGTTCGAACTCGTGAATAAATGTTTGTCTTCTTTGTCCATCTTGTAGTCTCTGTTTTTCCCCTGGTACCACGTTTCATACCACGTTTCACCTATAGGATGGTGATGTTAAAGTTTCTTAAGGGGATTGGAGATTTAGGGACCAGATAAGTATAAAAAAGGTGAGGAGGGTTGTTGCTTGCAAGATAAGGAAAAGTTGTCATGATGATGGGGTACCTGGGGTCTAAATTAATTTGTAAAACCAGTCAATTTGGAAAACCAGTCTGTAAAATCATGTTTCCCTTTCCCAGCCTCAAACTCTGCCCCTTCCCCCTATCCACACTCTGCCTAGGCAACCACACGTGTCTCCTTTGTCCTAGCCTAATCTCCTCATTTCTCCTGCAGTCTGGCCCAAATCTCATCTCCAAGTTAAACTATCTATGCACTGAAGTCACAAGTTCTTCTCAGTCAACCCTAACTTTTATCTATGCACGGAGGTCCCTTACATCCATCCAGTCAGCCCTGACAATGGCAGCCTTACCCTTTAAAAGTAAAAGTCTGTACCCCTCTCACTTGCAGGTCCCTAAGGACTCTTGCCTGTTTCTGTAGAATCCTAAAAATAAACTTCTACAACTCTCTCCAATTAAGCCTGAGACCTTGAATTCTTTCCAGATGCTATTGCAGATTTTCTAGTTTTAAATAAGATCAGAGTTCCTGCTGAACCTATTGGGAGCTATCCCTCATCAATGACACAGGATGGGGAAGATGAATGACACAGGATGAGGGAGATGAATGACATGGGATGGGCAGAATAGGATAAGGGGGACAAAAGCAGTTCTTTTGGTACAAGTTGCATTTGGCAAGGGACATTAAGGCACCCTCAAGTTATAAGATGGGCTAAGATTAAGCCTCAAACCCCCTCATGGGGCCTGGGAAAGTAACCCTTACTATTAACTCTTAGGGCACCTTTGTATCCACATCAGGGAGGGTAGGCCAGATAAGTTTGGGAAACTCTACCTTAGATAGTAAGGGGATTGCTACCCTTACCACTGCTGTTGTTGCTCAGTTAATTTAAGTTCCTGGGCAAGCATAAAGGATACTGCCATCACTGCTGCCACCACTCAGTATATTTGCAGAAAAACTACATCTCATGTCTAGCTACCTAAGCTCAGAGCTTTTCCTCAAAGTTCTGATGGTTTTTGGCATATAGGTGGAATAAAACCTCTTTGAATTTTGATCCTGCATTTCTCCATGTCCTTCAGACATTCCTACTACAGGCAACAAATGGAAATTTGTTCCTCTTCATTCAAGTCTCTCCCTTTTCCTATCCATCATACAAATTCTTTTTATTTTTTTGCTTTTTGGAGAGCAATTGGGGTTAAATGACTTGCTCAAGGTCTCATGGCTAGTTTTTGTGTTGTGTCTGAGGCCGAATTTGAACTCAGGTCCTCCTGACTCCAGGGCTTGTGCTCTATTCACTGTGCCACCTAGCTGCTCCCATCATCCAAATTCTATTTGTCATTTAAAGCTCTTTAAAACCTGCCCCCTTATTACATTTCCAATCTCAGATATTACTTCCCTCAACTTATTCTACACTTTAACCACATTGGTCTACTTGCTTGTCTGCACATATACATCTGTGTCTCCCATCTTTTCCTTTGTAGTAGCTATCCTACATGCCTGAAATGCACCGCACCTCATTTAACCTCTGCTTGAAATACTGGTTTCCTTTAAGACCCAACTCAATGGTCCCCTTCTACAGGAAGTCTCAGATGCTCTAGAGACTAGTGCTCTTTCCCCCCTCAACACTGTTGTCTATTTATTTTGAATAATTTTCCACATGCTTATACATAGACAACATCTCCCCCATTTGAATGTAAGCTCTTGCAGGACAGGGGCTGACTTGTTTTCCTCTTCATTTTTCCAGTCAATAATTATGGTTAACTGATTTTTTTTTTTAAGTTCTCATTCTCCATGAACTTAGTCCCAAATCTGTATTTCTATCCACTTACTGGTGGTACAGTGGATAGAGCACTGAGCTTGGAATCAGGAGGATTCATCTTCATAAGTTCAAATCCAGCCTTAGATACTTCCTAGTTATGTTGATCTGGGCATATCACTTAAGCTTGTTTACCTCAGTTTCCTTATTTGTAAAATGAACTGGAGATGGTATTGGCATACTGCTCCAATAGTTTTGCTAAGAAAACCCCAAGTGGAGTCAGGAGGAGTCAGACTTGACTGAAATCCACTCAACGATAACCAAAACTGGAATTAAAGAACCAGATTTTAAGTTATGTGATAATTTTATGCATTTAGTCTGAGAATTGAAGGAATTTTCATATCCTTAATTCAACATTCAACTAGGTTTACATTCACTCTTGTTTAGGAAGATCTTCAGATTCCCATTCTCATTACAACTCTTTTTATCATTGGGTAATTAAACTCCCCAGACCTCAGTTTTCTTATCAGTGAAACTGGAGGGTTTGACTCCATTAGATTCCAGTGCATCATCCCAATCCCACCCCCTTTTCTCACCTCTTCTAGGGTAAGATAACTTTTCTGTCCTCTGCCATGATAACTGAAGATAAGTATAGATATGCTAGTGAAAAAACTTATTTCATATTGCTTTGAAAGGTTCTGATGTTGATGAGAGATGGCTCCCAATAGGTTCAGCAAGAACTCTGATCTTATCTAAGACCAGAGAGCCTATGATTCAGTGTGGAAAGATTTCAGTAGGCCTAAGCAGACTTGGAGTCAGAGTTGTAAAAGTTTATTATACTCCTTACAGAGGGCAAGGATCCTTAGGGGACCTGCAACCTCAAAGGGGTAAAATTAAGGTTTATATAGAATCATCCATAGTAGAACCCATGCCAATTATGCTAACTAGATGGGTCAAGGGCTGATGGAGAAGTGCTTAGTCTGCTACCCATCAATGTCACGTTTGACAAGATTAATGTCAAGGCTAACTGGAGACTCAGGGGATATAATAGGCTAAGGAGTTAACCCAGGAGATAGGGTCCTGAAGGATTCATTGAGGCAGCCAAGGAGTCAACCTAGAGATAGGGTACTGAAGAATTCATGGGGGCAGTGGGCCACTATACAAGAGGGAGATAATAGTTGCCTAAGCTGGAATGTTTATAGATACTTTTGTGAAGGATTGATAGGTATAGCTTGTTACCATGTTTCCCTGATAATAAGACCTATCCCGAAAATAAGCCCTCCCCGTACTGTGTAAGATTCCTCTAAAATAAGCCCTCTGGTGTTTTTCTGTCCCCAAAAATTAATAAGACAGTGTCTTGTTATCGGGGAAACACGGTAGTATTTCAAGGCTGACATAAACAATCCATGAGTTGTCGCTGGGCACAATTAATGCTTTGAAGCTAGGGGCGGGGGGAGAAAGGACAGAGTTAATGCTCTGAGACTGGGGGCTGGGGAATGGAGTGTGAGTGTGATTTTACAAACTGGTTTTACAGATTGATCTTACAAAGTTTTACAGACTGATGTCACAAATATAGATCTCAAGCACCCCATAATTACTGATATTACAAATTGAGTTTACAAATAGCTTTTACAAACTTGCCTAGCTAGGATCAGACAGCTAGAAAGTTTCTGAGGTTGTATTTGAATTAAGGTCTTTCCAAGTCCAGTACTCTCCACTGTTTCTCCAACTACTTCTTGTGACAGGTGTAGAATAATATTGGCAGTATTTTCTGAACTTTTAGAGCAGAGAGTGCCATGGTTTGAGCTGTGTAACTTGCATATGATCACTTAAAATTTTTTAATTTAAACTGAATTTTTGTTATTTTTCTTCCATCTTTGCCCTAGTGACAAAGCAAGAAAAATGAAAGTGGTCATCATTTAAAATGTATAGGTAAGGAAAACAAATTCCCACCTTAATTTCCAGAAAAAAAGTCCAAAATTAGACAAAACTCCCATTAACTTTAATTTCCATTCCATTAACCATGTTTGTTCATGAACCTGGTGGTCTTGGTCTTCATAATTAAGAGTTCCTAAAGTCACTCAAATTTATTTGTCTTTGAAATGTTATTGTTACAAGTTGTCCTGCTTCTGCTCATTTCACTTTTGCATATTATTTTTATGGCTATAAGTTTCTTAGTTCTCACATTGAATGTTAATGAAAGCAAATGATAATTTGACTCTTTCAAGGAGGCTTATTTAACATATAGCAGGAAGCTTATATAACAAAATGCTCACTCTTACAAAGAAATTGTGATATATTTATTTTCTTAAAGGAAAAGGCGATTTTTTTTTCAAAAACTTTTTTAAACAAGAAACCTACATTTAAATATTGTAGGTTTTTTTTTATGCTTGAACACTAATCAGAAGGTTACCCTTTAGGAATTTTTTTTTTCAATGCATGTGGTTCTTTAATTCTGGCACAGCCCCTTTCCATGTCTACTCCTAGAGGAATGGGTCTGATGGGACAGACACAGAGGCGTGAGCAGCTGCCAGCAGTCTGGGGGTTGGGAGGTGGAGGGGGGATAGAAGCAACCTAACCCAGGCTCCAGGTAGAAGTAGTATTCCAGGGCCTAAGGGAGTTCAGCCCTGAGGCAGAGACTGCTGGCTCCTGGATCATGCTACATTCTTGGTGGGGGTATGGCTGAGATGGAAAGGATCACTTAAGATGTCTGAAGCAGAGACCCCTGCCTGCACAGTTATTCAGGTCTCCCAGCCGAAGGTGGTCAAAGGACGTGGCGAGCCTCAGGGCCCCCTGTAAGCAGCCCACGTTCTTGCCTGTAGCCTGGGCCGACTAGTCTTTGCCACTGCCCTTGCCATTCATCAATCCTGACACCTGCTGCACCCACTCACTGGCCTTCAGGCCCCTGTTGACTAATTCTGAGGGACTTGATAACAAATGATCCTTGTTAGCTTTGTTATCCACAGTGAAGAGAATAGCAGAGGTCTCGGGGGAATGTGTCTTTTTTAAAAGCTTCAAAGCCTCATTCAGGGCCTTGGTGGAAGCGCCACTCTCCTTCTCCATGATGACCAGGGGCTGATTGGGCTGACTTTCAATGGTCCTCTCTAGCCTTTTCTGGACGTCTGCTTTGCTGCTTCAGTCGAGGTCATCCATGACCTTCTTCAGTGTCTTGAGCTTCTCTCTCAATTCATCATTCTGCCACTGGGGAACCACGGTGGTGTCCAGCAGCTCTCCAAAGTCAACAATTTCCCTCTGGATATCCTTGTTTGGACCTGTCTGAGCCTTCACTTTAGCCTCTGGCTCAGACAAAGATGTCTTCAAGCTGTCTGCTTTCCTGAGTGCCTTCTGAGCCTGGATGCCAGTGACAGCCCCTATCCTTCGAATGCCCTTGGCAATGGCTTCCTCACTCGCAATCACCAAGGCTCCGGCATGACTTGAATTCTGCAAGTGCATTCCTCCACAGAATTCCACTGAAGTGAGGCTGCCAGCAGGGCCCAAAGGGTCATCCAGCAGCTTGGCCACGGGAATGCCAATAAAGATAACACCCACTGGGTCGGGATAGGTCTCATCAAAAACTGCCTGCAGCCCTTGGATGGCTTTGGCTGCTGCCAGGGGGTAATCCTGAGTGTAAACAGGCTTGACCCGCCTCTATCATCACATTAGTGATCTCTTCTGTCTCCTTCATCTGCTGGGTGGACATGGCTCCCTTGGCAGTAAAGTCAAAGAGGAGTGGGTCTGGTCTGCCTCACCTAGCACAGAGCACAAGGCAAATTTCAGGATGTGGGTGCCGGTGTGGCTGCTCATGACAGGCCTTCGTCTGGGCTCATCAATGAGCAGCTGGTCGTGATCTCCCAACTCTCAGGATCCCGTAGTTGGTCTCATTATTATGTGAAGCACATATCCCCTTCGAACCTGAGTGTCTTTGACTGTGAACTCAGTTTTGTCCTCACTGCTGTCGCCGTCCTCCTTCACCAGGAACTCCGCATCATAGATCTGCCCTCCCTGCTCAGCATAGAAGAAGGTCTTATCTAGAACCATGCCACAACCATGCCGGTGGACACTTCATCCACAAACATCTTCTCCCTGCACAGAGCCTTCACTGTAGCTACTGGATTCTCAAAATCGTAAGTGTCGCTGGAACCTGACTGGTAATTATACTTCAGTGACTCCAAGGCCTTTGACTTGAAGTTCTTCAATGGCATAAATGTCCAGCAGGATGTGATCTTCCCCTCCAGCTCCCTTGCCTTGGGACTTTAGCTGGGCCATCTTTCTTTCCTCTTCAAAGCCATTCATGTCCACAACCAGCCCCTTCTCCTCAGCGATCACTCTGGTGAGATCCACTGGAAAACCTCATATCATAGAGAAGCCACACTGTGTCACCTGGGATTGTCTTGCAATCTCCCAGACTCTGTATCTTCCTGTCCAGAATGCATCGACCTCTGCTCAGGGACGTCAGAAACTGTCCCTCTTCTTCAAGCATTTCCCATAAGATCAGGGGTGAAACAAGGGTGTCCACTATCACCCCTCTTATTCAATCTGGTACTAGAAATGTTAGCAGTAGCAATTAGAGAAGAAAAAGAAACCAAAGGAATCAAGTTAGGCAAAGAAGAGACCAAGCTATCACTCTTCGCAGATGATATGATGATATACTTAGAGAATCCTAGAGAATCAAGTAAAAAACTGCTTGAGACAATAAATAAATTTGGCAAAGTTGCAGGATATAAAATAAACCCACATAAATCCTCGGCATTTGTTGGGGGCCAGGAAGTAATGGTATATGGGCTAGTGCCTGCTTGCTTGATGTATGACCTTAAAAGGTAATGAATAGAGTTGTAGAAGATGATTGGCTATGTGTACCTATAAATTGCTCTGATACGGAAGTCAGGTCTCTTTGTCGCGATGTAGCTGAGCCTGAATAAACAACTCCTGCAAACCTCGGGTGCTCTGTCTGGTAATTCCTCCTAGGAGGCCGGTGGTAATTCCTCCTAGGAGGCCGGTGACGACCGAAGACTTACTATGGGTAAGTGAGAGGACGGGATATCAATAGCCCCCCACAGGCATTCCTATATATTTCCAATGAAATTCAACAGCAAGAAGTAGAAAGAGAAATCCCATTTAAAGTTACTGTAGACATTATAAAATATTTGGGAATCTACCTGCCAAAACAAACCCAGGACCTGTATGATCATAACTACAAAACACTTTTCACACAAATAAAGTCAGATCTAACTAATTGGAAAAATATCAATTGCTCATGGCTGGGTCGAGCTAATATAATAAAAACGACAATTTTACCTAAATTAAATTATATATTTAGTGCCATGCCAATTAATTTACCAAAAAACTACTTTATAGAGTTAGAAAAAATAGTAACAAAATTCATCTGGAAGAATAAACGGTCCAGAATATCAAGGGAATTAATGAAAAAAAATGCTAGGGAAGGTGGACTAGCTTTACCAGATTTCAATCTGTACTATAAAGCAGCAGTCATCAAAACTACCTGGCTTAGAAATAGAGAAGTGGATCAATGGAATAGATTAGGCACACGAGATTCAGAAGTCAACGACTACAGTAATGTATTGTTTGATAAACCCCCAGACCCTGGTTTTTGGGATAAGAACTCACTATTTGACAAAAACTGCTGGGAAAACTGGAATATAGTATGGCAGAAACTGGACATAGACCATTATCTAACACCATATACCAAAATCAAGTCTAAATGGGTTCATGATCTAGGTATAAAGGTTGATACTGTAAGCAGTCTGCTAAAACAAGGAATAGTTTACCTATCAGACTTGTGGAGAGGGAATGACTTTATGACGAAACAGGAATTAGAGAACATTATAAAATGTAAAATGGATAATTTTGACTACATGAAATTGAAAAGTTTCTGTACAAATAAAGCCAATGTAACCAAGATTAGGAGGGAGGTGGGAAATTGGGAAAGAATCTTTACAACCTATGTCTCTGACAAAGGACTCATCTCTAAAATATACAGAGAACTGAGTCAAATTTATAAGAATACAAGTCATTCCCCAATTGATAAATGGTCAAAGGATATGAACAGGCAGTTTTCAGAGAAAGAAATTAAAGCTATCTATAAGCACATGAAGAAATGCTCTAATTCACTATTGATTAGAGAAATGCAAATCAAAACAACTCTGAGGTACCACATCTCACCAGTCAGATTGGCTAAGATGACAAAACAGGAAAATGACAAATGCTGGAGAGGATGTGGGCAAACTGGAACACTAATGCATTGTTGGTGGAGTTGTGAACTGATCCAGCCTTTCTGGAGAGCAATCTGGAATTATGCCCCTGTAATGCGAATGTAAATTTTAAAGATCTTCCCTGCCCCTAGGCTAAAGTGCACCAGAAGCCTGGGGAGGGAGGCTTGTTTTTCAGTAGATACTTTTTGATTGGCCAGTGGGTCAATAAGGTTGTTACATTCTCTGAGCCAGGAGAAGGCTATATAAGCCCTGATGTGTAGCTTTGTTTTGGGACTCACTTTGAGAAGTGTTCTGTAATTTGATCTGAATTCTGGGAAGCCGTTGTTGAGAGTCCCCCGGCTTTGAAAAACCCAGAATGTGGAAACCCAGATGTTGACTGGGTATGGATGTAATGGTTGGACAGTTTGGAAATCTGTCTACTTGATGTTTCTGTCTTGATAATTATGCCTGTATACTTTGAGGTTCAGAGTGCTGACCTTTTCTCCTGAACAAGGTAAAGGATATATGTCTGACTGATTAAAGTAAGCTTGTTAACTCATTTTGAGTTGCTTTCCTTTAACAAAGCAGATCCAAGAACCTGTATGGGCAGCAAACCCTGAGGA
>NW_027187393.1:221707-257256 GCF_028583685.1 Petaurus breviceps papuanus
TCCAAGAACCTGTATGGGCAGCAAACCCTGAGGACGAGCTTGGGGTGCTTGCTGCTACAGCCCCAAGGGCTATAAATACTTTCATACCCTTTGATCCAGCAATACCACTCCTAGGGTTATATCCCAAAGAGATCATAGAAATGGAAGAAAGACCCATATGTACAAAAATGTTTATAGCAGCTCTTTTTCTTGTGGCAAGGAATTGGAAATTGAGGGGGTGCCCATCAATTGGGGAATGGCTGAACAAGTTGTGGTATATGCATGTTATGGAATACTATTGCGCTGTAAGAAACGGGGAGCAGGCGGTCTTCATATTTACCTGGAGAGGCTTAAAAGAACTGTTGCTGAGTGACAAGAGTAGAGCCAGGAGGAATTTGTACACAATTACAGACACAATGTATGTGTGATGACCAACTTTGATAGACTGGACTCTTCTCAACAATGCAGGGATATAAGTCAATCCCAAAAGATGCATGATAGGAGAGAAAAACGTGCATCCAGAGAAAGAACTAGAAAGAACTAAATTTATATACAGGTGGAAGCAAAATACCTGATCTTTTTCGTTCTCTTATTTGATTTTATGTCCTCTTTACCATTTTTCATTCCAGCTGGTACAATCCATCCTTATAACCTGACCATTGTATAATGTGAAAGTATTTACAAATCCTATACTTGATAATAAGCTGCCATGAGGGAGGGGGACAAAATGTGAAATTAAAGGAATTGTGGAATTGAATCCTGTAAACTAAAAGGAAACAAACAAATTAATATATTAAAGTTTAATTTAAAAAAAAAATAAAATACAGCTCACTCAGAAAGTGATTTGGGGGTTAAAACTTTAGAAAACTCTGACAGTATTCATTCTGTCTGCAGGACAGTCTCCAGACCCCTGCAACAACAGCACTGCCCTTCACCGGTGGACAGTATTCACTCTCTGTCTGCAGGACAGTCTCAGGGCTTCTTAGCTAACAGCCAGGTTCCAGGACTTCTTCAACAACAGGACTGTCTTTCACCAGTGGACAAATCTGGCAAAACAACATCAAAACAGACAGACAAAGTACCAGCAAAACAGCCATGTCTCCTCAGTCCTTGGCAGCTCAGGGGGCAGGTCTCAAAAGTCCAGGGCGATTCAAAGTGGCCCCAGCAATCCTTCTCAGTCTCTCTCTCCTCCACGAGGTGCTGCTTCCAAAAAAGTTCTTCTGCCTCTCTCTTGTCTCTCCAAATCCACCTTACCTGCTCCTCCCAGTTCAGGACTTTCTTTTCACATCAATAAGTCCATCCCACAGGTGGGATTAACAAGCTCTGGGTTTTAACACAATCAGTTTGAAAACCAAGCCAATACAGGGGAATCTTTAAATGCCATTACTATCACATCTGTTAAACCCCTTTTTTTGTTTTTACCATTTTTGTGGTTTTTGTTGGTGATTGCACTGTTCAAAATGGCTCCCAAGTATGGTGCTGTCCAGTGTTCCTAAGGACAAGAAGGCTGTGATGAACCTTAGGGAGAAAAGATAGGAGTTGGATAAGCTTCCTTCCAGACATATTCAGTGTTAATTGACCATAAGTCAGTGTTAATGAGTCAACAATAAGTCCAGAAAAAGGAAAGAGAAATTCATTAATATGTAAATGACACAGCTCTGGAAAGTGCTAAAGTAAACGATGTGTTCAGAGTCTCTCAGAACCTAACCCTATATTGCCTCTAGGAGCAATGGTTCAGGATTTGCTAATTCTTTTTTCACAGTAACTTTATACTATAACTTAACTATAACTACCATGAATGATGAGACCTAACTGTATATCTATCTGCCTGCCTAAGTATTGCTGTACAGGGTATAGTAACTTCAAAATAAAAGCCGTGGTCACTAGGCCTTAAGGGAAAAAGACACCCCCAAACTTACATCTGTCAACTTGACTCCTTCCCATTAAACACAAAGACTGGTTATACAAAGACTATCAGAAATATTAAATAGCAAGTAAGCAAAATAGCAAAAAATAAATAGTAAAATAATGATTGCTATACAACTTAGAATAAACAAGAAAAATACACAAGAACAAATTTTTTTTGGTGGAAGCAAGATAATATTTCAGCTTGAACCAAGAGAGAAAAATCCTGATCTTACCTGAAAGGAAATTTTCTCTCCAAAGTCTCTAGGAAGGCAAGGTAGAAACTGTGGATGTGTTCAGGAGCTGCTTCCCCTACATCCAAAGTTTTTAAAGTTTTTCTCTCCAAATTGGAGGGTTTCCCAGATATTTCTAAATCCATGAGTGTCTCTAGAAGAATACATTTGTTCCCCAAAGCTATTGCTTCAAATCTACTACTCCTGCTGGCATTCAGGATCCTTCATCATTCCAGTATTAGAATATCCTCCTGCATATGCAAAGGCTGCAAAATGTCGCAGGTTTAGGAATGCAGGTTACAAATATATATGCCTGAAAGGCAGGAATCAACCATTGCATTTTTGTCTTTTGATCTCTAGTATTTAGCCCTGTGCAGATCATGTAGTAGGTGCTACATTTAATAAATAAATGATTTATTGATTCCTTGGTTCTAATGAATGATTTACCTACCTGCAATATTTTCAACACTCTGTACTTTGCCACTGTGATTCAGTCACTGTCTAAGCCCTTACAATCCTGGAACATTCCTCCTCCATTTAGCCCCCTTTTACTACTGGTGATTTCTACCTAGGAGCCTCCATTTTGGGCATGGGTCCAAGCTGACCATGCTTCACTCCCTTCCCAGGTGTGCTGTTTACTATTCAGACTTCACCACTATCCCTCCCTTTGGTAGGGAGCTATCTCCTCCATCTTGCCCCCACTTTTGAGCTATTTTTGAGTTGTCTTCCCCCCATTGGGATGTAATTACCTTGATGGCAAAGACAATTTCATTTTTGCTATATTTGTATCCTTAGTGCCAGACACATAGTTAATAAACACAGGGGTTCCTACAGCCATCGTCTTGGGAAGCAGTTCCTGTGGAGAGAGGGCCAGCTTCCCCAGCAACTCCCAGACAGCTGCCATATACAGGGCAGACATTCCAGCCTACCTGAAGCAGCAAGGTATCCTGAGGGAGATACAGGGGGCAGCATGTACAGGGTACCAACTTGACCACCATTTCCCCTCAGATGCAGATGGTCATAGACCAGAACCCTTAGGCAAAGAACATAGGGAATATCCCTATCCCCAAATACACCAGACCTACTTCCACCCCAGCCCCTGCAGCCATTCTTGAGGGAAGAAATCATTGTGAAGAAGGGGTCCACCTTCCTCCTCACCACCAGCAATAGCTGCTGACCAGCTGTCACCAATGGGTAAATAAGTGAGGAGTCCTAGGGTATGGCAGGGACTACTTGTTCAGCTTCTAGCCCAGCTCTCACAACTGTGATCCAAAGAAGCATCATGTGACAGACTGGTCAGGCTATTACCATCTCCTTGACTGCTATTTCTCCTCAGACACTAATGAAGACATCCCAGAACCCTGAGTCCATGAGCCTATCAATATCCCCCAAGTCATTAGATCTGCTTCCAGTTCAGCCCTCATAGCCATCATCTGTAAAAAGAGACCCTAGCAAATATACCTGCAGATGCTACAGTCACATTTATTGGAGACACAGAAAAGAAACTTCTTGCTGCTAAACCTGTGGCATTATCAAATACTTCAACATCAAAATATGATGTGATTGAAGATGGCAGATTAAGACAGGAACTTACCCGAGCTCTCACAATTTCCCCTCCAAACAATTTTAAGATAATGCCTCAAAACAAATTCTGGAGTGACAGAACCAACAAAAGGAAGGGAGAAACAATTTTCCAACCCAAGACAACTTAGAAAATTGCCAGGAAAGGTCTGTCTCACAGAGTGAAGCACAGTCTAGCACAGGCAAGGCGCTATCAACTCAGCAGAAGGTATCACCTTCCAGAGCTCTCAGCCCACAGACAGTAAGGGGGCCAGATCACTGGTCAGAAGGAGAGTATAAGGGACACTTTCCTGGCTCTGGGTGCAGGACTCTGTTGTATTGCCCAAACAGCTGGGTCATAGACCTGAGTCACAGTCCCAGGGTCAGAAAGATCACAAGCATGTGAGAGCTTGCATCTGCTGGGGAGCAAGGATCTTGGTCAGAGTCCCAGAATGGAAAAGAATGTTTGTGGTTACTCATAGGGCAGCAGAGCAATGACCACATCTCTCCTTCGATCATACTACCTTGGAAGAACTGAAAATTTTTAGGTCCCCAGAATTAGTTCTGAAGACAAAAGCACACACACAAAAAAATCTGAAGTTTGCCAAAGTGCCTCTTCCACACTAAGAGCAAAGTCCAACATTACCATCAAGTTCAAAATCAAGGAATAAACTGGAAAAATGAGTAAGCAAAAAAAAGATCTGACAATAGAATGTTATCATGGTGACAGAGATCAAAACAGAGTCAGACAACTACATGCAATTCATCTGAAGCAGAGAGACATAGAGTGAAAGGTAAGGGACTAGTGAAGAATCTATTATGCTTCAGCTGAAGTTAAAAAAAATGGGTAGTGATCATGATCTAAGACAAAGCAAAATAGATCTAATTAAAAGAGACAAGGAAGGAAACTACATCTTGCTAAAAGGTGCCATAGACAATGAAGTAATTATATCATTAATAAACATAAATGCACTAAATGGTATACCATCTAGATTTTTAAATGAGAAGTTTAATGAGTTACAGGAGGAAAGAGAGTAGAACTATACTAGTGTGGAATCTCAACTTTCCCTCTCAGAATTAGAAATATCTATCCAAAAAATAAACAAGAAAGAAGTTAAGGAGTTGAATATAATTTTAGAAAAGGTATTGAAAACCAAATAATCTAATCCTAAAGAATGAGTAGGTAAAAGAACAAATCACAGAAATAATAATTTCATTAAAGAAAATTATAGGGGCAGCTAGGTGGCAAAGTGAATAGAGCACAAGCCCTGCAGTCAGGAGGATCTGAGTTCAAATTCAGCCTCAGTCACTTGATACCAGCTGTGTGACTTTGGGCAAGTAACTTAAGCCCAACTGCCTTGCTTCCCTCCTCCAAAAAAAAAAAGAAAGAAAATTACAACAATGAGAAAACATACCAAAATTTATGGGATGTAGCCAAAGCAATATTTAGGGGAAAATTTATACCTCTAAATGTTTGCATCAATAAAATAAATAACAGATGAATAAATAAATCATTGGTTATACAACTTTAAAAAAAAAACCTAGAAAAAAGCACATTAAAAACTCCCAAATAAACACCAAATTGATATTCCTGAAAATCAAAGGAGATATTAATAAAATTGAAAGTAAGAAAACCTTTGAACTACTAAATAAAACCATGAGCTGGTTTTAGGGGAAAACCAATAAAATAGTTAAATCATTGGTTTATCTGATTAAAAAAAAAAAGAAAACCAAATTATCAGTATCAGAAACTAAAAGGGTAAATCCATGAAGAAGAAATTAAAGCAATTATTAGGAACTATTCTATTTTAACCAATTATGTGCCAAAAAATCTGACAATCTAAGCAAAAGGAAAGAATGTTTACAAAAATATGAATTGCCCAGATTAACAGAAGAGGAAATTGAATACTTAAATACCCCACCTTAGAAAAAGAAATTAAGGGGGGCACAGCCAAAATGGCGGAGCAGAAGCAGGACCTCCCTGCTGCTCTGGCTTCCACCTTCCCCAATCCATGTAAAAAGGGGACTCTAAACAAACTTTGGAGCTGCAGAACCCAAAAAATGACACAGAGAAGCTAACTTCCCACTGAGGACAACTGGCAGTAATCGGCCAGCACAGCACTCTGGGAGCCGAGCCTAGCCCCAAGCTGAGGCTTTAGCCCCAGGGCGGGCCTGACCAGCCAAGGCTGGAGGTAATGCAGATCAGCAGCAGCTGTAGCCCTTTCCAGATTTATCAACACACAGATTCAAAGGACAAAGTGAGAGGTTAGTGCAGTCTGGATTTTGGGACCAGTAAGTGGGAGTGTGTGGCTTTTGCCCCTGGGGCGAGAAGCCACTGAGGCACCGGCACAGCCAGCCAGCAACTGCTGGCCTGCAGAGTGTAGGGGGACCAAGCACCTGTCTGAGGGGTAATCGTTCTTGCTTTAACCTGCTTGGATATGGATTGCAGTCTAGGGTGGAGGTCCTGGGGTGTGTGTCCAGCTTGCCAGAGCATGTGGAGACCTCAGAGAGGGCACCCATCTAATACCTCCGGCAGCTGAGAAAACCCCAGCGTTTGGGATGAAAACTCCCCTGTCTGGTGGCAGAGTCCTACTGTGGCAAAAAGCCCAGGGTCAAGTGACTGAGGGGCGACATGTCCAAGCAAAGGAAACAAAGCAAGACAGAATATTCCAACATTGCACTCCTATTTTGGGGACAAAAAGGAGCAAAGCATGGAACAGGAGGAAGACAGTGAAGTCAGAACTCCTGCACCAAAAGCTTCAAAGGAAAATACAAGCTGGTTACTGTAATGGACACAGAGATATAACAGGACAGCTAGGCCAATTATAATTTGATAGGAGTGTTTATTAACTGGCCAGGACTGCCTCTCAGACCTAAAGACAGCCTCGAGCTTTCTGTTAGACATAATTTTATAGACAATGTGATTGCTAGCAACAGAATATGTTTCTAAGGGGTTAGCATTGTTTCTATTGAGGTGAAGCTTTCTCAGTATTATTCTTGTTGAAGCAAAACATTCTCAGCATTATTCCCATTGAAGCAAAGCATTCTCAATATTATTCCTATTGAAACAAAGCCTTAGTATTATTTCTACTGAAGCAAAACAGACCTGAATCCATGGGAATCTGTGGCATGTTTTTAGCAACACAGGTGAAACATTTCTTTACTATTGGAGCCTATTAGGTGGTTTCCAAGGAACCCAGTAGGGGTCCCCTCTAGCAGGTTTAAGAGGGCTCTAGTGTATAATTTCTGGTGGGCACTTCAGTTACAAGCCATAGAGGACCTTAAGAAGCAGATAAGAGAAGTGGAGGAAAAATTGGGAAGAGAAATAAGACCAATGCAAGAAAATTATGAAATGAGAGCCTGAGGAAAATAACACTTTAAAAAACAGACTGACTCGAATGGCAAAAGAGGCTCAAAAAGGTAATGAGAAGAATGCCTTAAAAAGCCAAATTTTCCAGATGGAAAAAAAATCTCAAAAGCTCAATGAGGAGAATCATTCCTTCAGAATTAGATTGGAGCAAATGGAAGCTAGTGACTTTATGAGAAATCAAGATGCTGTTAAACAGATCCAAACAAATGAAAGAATAGAAGGCAATGTGAAATATCTCACTGGAAAAACCACTGACCTGGAAAATAGATCCAGGAGAGAGAATTTAAAAATTATTGGACTGCCTGAGAGCCATGACCAAAGTAAGAACCTAGAAATTATCCTCCAGGAAGTTCTCAAAGAAAACTGCCCTGATGTTTTAGAATCAGAGGTCAAAATAGAGGTTGAAAGAATCCACCAATCACCTGCTGAAAAAGATCCCAAAAAGAAAACTCCTAGGAATATTATAGCCAGATTCCAGAATTCCAAGATTAAGGAGAGAATATTACAAGCAGCCAGGAAGAAACAATTTGAATATTGTGGAAACACAATCAGGATAACCCAGCTGGCAGCTTCAACACTGAGGGATCAAAGGGCTTGGAATATGATATTCCAGAGGGCAAAGGAGCTGGGATTAAAACCAAGAATCACCTACCCAGCAAAACTGAGTATCATGTTTCAGGAGAAAATATGGTCATTCAGTGGAATAGAGGACTTTCAAGCATTCTTGATGAAAATACCAGAGTTGAACAGAAAATTTGACATTCAGATACAAGAAGCAAGAGAAGCATGAGAAGGTAAACAGGGAAAAGAAACCATAAGGAACTTATCAAAGTTGAACTATTAACATTCCTACATGGAAAAGCAATAATTGTAACTTATGAAACTTTTCTCAGTAGTTGAAGGGAATAGATAGATAGATAGATAGATAGATAGACATATATATATATGTCTATATATGAGGGTATATGGGCATATGAATACATATGTGAATGTGTTTACAGGTATACATAGATAGAGGGCACAGGACCAATTTAACAGGAAGGGATGATACTTAAAAGGTGAAATTAAGAGGTGAGAGAGGAATATAATGAGAGGAGATGGGGAGAGACAGAATGGGGTAAACTATCTCATACATGAGAAGAGGCAAGGGGAAATGGTTACAATGGAGGGGAAGAATAGGAAGGCAGAAGGGAATGGGTCAACCTTATTCCCATCGAATTTGGCTTGAGGAGGGAATGAAATACACCCTAAATAGGGTATCTCACCCTACAGGAGAGTAGGGGGGGAAGGGGATGAGAGGGGGAATGATGGAAGGGAGGGCAGGCTGGGGGGAGGGAAGTTGGAAGCACCCACTTTTGAAAAGAGATGGGATCAGAGTGGAGAATGGAGCGAGTGGGAGGTGGGATAGGAGGGAGGGAAATACAGTCAGTCTTTTACAATATATCTACTATGTTATTGTTTTGCATTAGCCACACATGTACATCCTGTACTGAATTGCTTGTCTTCCTAGTGGGGGTGGGTGACAAGGGAGGGAGGGAATGAGTCTGGAATTCAAAGTTTTAAAATCAAATATTCAAATATATATGTATATATGTGCTTGTGTGTGTATATATCCTATTATCAATACTATTTTACATGTAATTGGGAAATAAGACGTACAGGCACTGGGGCATAGAGTGTCTGAGCCTGGATTCGATCCCCAGGTCATCCCAACACTGGAGCCGGTGCTCTTACTTGCTGTGCTACCTGGCGGCCCCTCTCTGTTGCCTTTTGAGAAATAAACACAGCTGTTTGCATTCAGAAAGCTCTAGCCCCAGCCAAGAGTATCAAGCAAAGCCTGAGCCAGAAGGGCAAAGGGGAACCCATCTATACAGTGACAGCAAGATGCAAGGGAAACATGGGAGACACAGAGAGGCTGTCCCTATCACAATAATCACAGGGCAGGGACTGTGACCACACAGCCTGAGGCCCCCAGATCCTTAATCCCCTGCCAACCTAGTATTGGTTGCTGTGCTTGTGCTGCCCCCTGGTGGCCAGCACCTGAAGGTGGCTGGGCCAGGATGGCAGCAGTTTGGGGTGAAATTGTCCTTACCAACATGGCTCAAGGAATCAGAACTGACAAAAGGACCTCACAGGGCATCCATATAGACTAGCACCTACCTGAAAAGGAATCCCTTCCTCAACATAAGAAAAACAATAGCTCTCATATTTATGGTGCCTTCAGGTTTATAAAGCCCCTTCTTCCTGATCTGTCTTTTGGGGTCTCAGTTTCATCACCAGATCCTGTGAGCTTGGTTATAGAAGAATCCACATTTTACATAAGAAACTGAGGATCAGAGAGGTTAAATAATTTGTAAAGGGTTACATAGCCATGTCAGAGACAGAATTTTAATGCACTTGTCTCTAGACTCTAATATCTCAAAAAGGAAATATCCAGCCAGAAGGTATTTTTTTCACTTTTAATGAAGGGGAACTCATTCCCTCCAAGATCCTTAAGCTATTCTCAGATTCAAAGAATTGTTTGACTTAAAAGTTCCTAAGGATGATGCTTATGAAGAAAACCTTAGGGCAGCTAGGTGGCGCAGTGAATAGAGCACCGACCCTGGAGTCAGGAGGGCTTGAGTTCAAATCCAACCTCAGACAGTTAACACTTTATTGGCCTTGTGACCTGGGGTAAGTCACTTAACCCCAATTGCTGTCTTCTCCCCTCCAAAAGGAAAAAAAAATTCATCTTAAGTCATTTCAATATTCTCGCCATCTTTTTGAATCTTTATTACTATCTGTTCTAACTGTGCAAATCTATAAATATGTCCTCTATACATCTAACTCACAAAATTAAGAAGAGTGGACATCTCCTTTCATTCCTTTGCAGGGGTGTGAATACAGGTGTGAAATGTCAGATTTTTTTTCAATGTATTGACCAGTTGTGCTGAATTGTTTTGTTTTTTAAATCCTTTTCTAAATCCTAGATGACTCCATGCAAGAGGATAGGGGAGGGTACCAATGAAAATCTAGGTGATAAAAGATTTATTGATATAATTTGGTTTTTTAAGTGCAGAACCAAAAATAGAGATCCCAAGGGTACTCCACTGGAACCCTCCTGGTCAGGGTGAAATAGATCCATCCTGTAAAAAAAGATAACCTGCATCCTTCACAGCACTTTAAAAATTTTCCTTAAAGAAATGTGAACCAGTATTATCCTAAGGTAGGAAATGATCTGATCAGCTTCAACCTTGTCTGAGAAGTTCAAATCAAAATTCAAAGTGGTAAAGAGCAAGGCTACCCATAATCACATTACTCATCTTTGACAAATAAAGAAAACACAAAAGTCCAATACGACCTTACTAAAAATGTAAGAATGCCCAAAAATTTAACTTTTATTAAAAGGTGAAATAACAAAATCATTGTTAAAAATATTTCTCCCATGTTACATTCCTTTTCACCAACCCTATTCCCACAAGTAGAATGAGTATGAGCAGAAAAGAGCTGTCAAAACACATCACATATGGGGATATACAAATGAGGTAGCAACTTGGACCTTGAAATTATGGTATACCACATACAGTCACTAGGACAGAAATACCTAACTATTCATGTGACCCCTGGGTGAATTACTTAGCCTCTCTATGCCAGAGCTTCATCATCTATGAAATGGACAAAACAACCTATCCACCCTCCCCTTGGGGATTATATTGTAAACCAAGTGCTATAAAAAATGGATCATGGGAATTTAGGAAATCATCTAATCCAACCCCTTCTCTTTACAGAGGAGGGAGTTATTATTTTTAGGACTGTGGCATTAAGGCATTACTGTTTCTTTTTCATGTCTATTCAAACTGAAGTTACTAATAAGGGCATGCAATCTTTCATCAATATAGTAAAGTTGTCACCTCCCAAAACAAAGTAACAGTCAGCAAAGGTTACAAAATGTAGCTTTACAACATATTCTCAAAATTAAAGGCAATAAAAAATAACGAAGAAACTGGCTGGATTATTCAGCTACCTGTAGAAACTCCTACCACTCTTGAAGTACATAGGACAATCCTCTGAGCAAGATAACAGGATTTAGATCATCTAAATCCCTCATTTTAAAAATGAGAAAATTAAGTTCCAGAGGCAAAGTTCTGCATAGAACTATGTAGAACTAAGCTGTGAATGGAGGCCTCCAATCTCAACTCCAGTCTTCTTTCCACTGCTCTGACTCTAAATTCAGTGCTCTTTGCCATTAAGAGATTATTATGACAGAAACTCTACCATTCCACTACCTCCCACAAAAATACTGCCAACGGATGTGCTGTATTCAAATGATGGACATGGAAATAACTTTCTTTTTCTACTGGGATGTTTGAGGATGGGGAAGAATGTACTCGGGGAGAAAAAGATCAAATAAACTAGATAAAATAATGCCTGACTTTCCCAGGCCTTTATCCCAGCCACTCTTCTGAATGAGCACGCCCCTGAGCACACTGGATCCTCCAATCTCATTTTAAGAGTCATTAGGAAGCCCAAATAACTTCACAGTCCCTGCTTCCCGGCTGCTGTCATATTTGCCATCTTTGTCATCACAAGCAAATGCCAACAGGGGTCTTTTGGGATGCCAGGCCACCGTGAATGTTGGAGATTCACACTGCACCTCCCAGAGCTTATCACCTACAATCAACACACACAGAAAGCAAAAGTCAGATATATTCACATACAAACTGATTAGAAATAAAATTTCACGTTTCTATAGCACCTGAACACCTGAAAAAGTATTCTTCACAAGCATCCTATGAGTTAAGTAATATGTAAGGATTTTCCTCATTTTAAAGATGAAAAGACTAAGACTCAGAGAGGTAAAAGCCACTTACCCAAGGTCAGACCTATAAGAAACACTACAGTTAGTATCTAAACTCAAGTTTCTGGACAAAATATATTGCTGTTTCCACTCCACCTCACCGTTTCCAAAATACAGGTTGGATTAGGTGATTCTGTGGGTGTTATTCAATTAACAAAAATTTGTAAGAATAAAAAAAACAAGATGGGACCGAAGGTAAGTTTTCTCTCTTTTGAAAACGTTCACCAAAAAAAAGGTCCTGAAGAACTAAAATTCTTCCAAATAAATTCTGACAATATTTTAAGATTGAAATTTTCTAGCAAAGGGCAACAAGAGTCAATAAAAACCCATATATATACCCATACATTTTATAGTCCTATGAAGTAGGCAGTAAATGTATAACCTTATTTTGTAGATGAGGAATCCAATAAGTTGATCTGCACATCGGAAAAAGGTGACTTTCATTTTGGGTTTTCACCCAGATCCAAAATCAGTATGAATAAAAAAAAAAAAAAATTCAAATGTTTTTTGGTCATTCCCTCAAATTCAAATGAATCAAGGGGTATAAAGGTAAGCTGCCTCAAAACTTTCCTCATTCTGAGTTCTTGAGATTCACTGCAGTTCAGAATTCTCTCTCCAGTTAAAACACTGATTTAGTAAGAATGTTAAGCTAGAGGCTATTCCTCACTGCATCAGCATTTCAAAGGGTTGTCAAAGAACTTTACTCTAACTTCTTTTCTGATATCTTTAACAGAAGCTTTTATCATCTTCTAGAAGAACTCTAAATTTGCATATCTATCAACATTACTCTAAAATGGTGTCAAAAGTAATAGTATACAATCTTTTATCTAAAAATATTGAACATTTTCAGGCTTTAGAAGAAGTGAAAGGCACCTACAAATTATTAAAAATTAGATACAAAATGCAACTTTAGACATAAATGGACACAATCTGCATCCCCACCACCACAAATTTGTTTTATAAAAAGTAAAACTATTGGGGTGGAAAGAGGATGTTTAGAAAATACATCTCACTCAGAAAGTGATTTTTGGATTCTTGACTTTAGAAAACCCTTCAGGGGCGGCCAGGTAGCACAGCAAGTAAGAGCACTGGCTCCAGTGTAGGGATGACCTGGGAATTGAATCCAGGCTGAGACACTTAGCACCCACCCAGAAACACCTGGCCTTGTAACCTTGAGCAAGTTACTTAACCCCAATTGCTTAGGGGCAGCCAGGTGGCTCAGCAAGTAAGATAACCAGCTCCAGTACTGGGGATGACCTGGGGATCAAATCCGGGCTCAGATACTTAGCACCACACCCAGAAATAACTGGCCTTCAAACCTTGAGCAAGTTACTTAACCCTGATTGCTTTAAAAAAAAAAAAAAAGAAAACCCTTCAGTATCAGCTCTGCCATTTACTAGTTGTGATACCACAGACAAGTTATTTCACATCAGTTTTATCATCTGTAAAAAAGAAAGCTAGAACACAAATCTAAGCTCTTTTTATCTGTACTTTCTGTGATTTTGTGAAATGGGTTTATTAAACATGCATCACTGGACATGATGCTAATCTGCTTACATGAAACTTTTTTTTACCTGTTTCTACTTCAGCAATGTCAATAAAGTGATCTTCAGATGCCGATGCAAGCATCTTCCCATCATGGCTAAAGCTGAGGGTTCTCACTGGCCAATCCAATCTGTAGCATAGGGAGAAGGCAGGAGTTTTGCTCATTACTGAAAAAAATTATTTTATGTATAATACACATATACATGACTGGAAAAGGAAATGGGCTAGTCCCACAGTAAAAAACTTAGGACAGCGTAAGTGCTGAGTTGATATCCACAAAATATTACCAAATTCTACAGAACAAAAAAGCCTCTAACACACTGTGTGAACCTCATCTAAGAAATACAGAGAACAAAGGAGAATGGCACAAAGTAGGGCACAATCATCCGCCCATATAGGCACAAGAGATGAATGGTCCAGAAGTGCGACTGACCTGGAAAAACATCTCACACACACTAATTCATCAACATCCCAAAGGCTAACCAGTGCATCAGCACTTCCTGTGGCAAAGTACTTCCCTGTGGGGTCAAATTTGATACAGATGCAATTGGAAGGATGGGCATTGATGGACTGCACAGGCTTCAGCTCAGGATAGCTAGAAAGAAAAAACACAGGACAAGGCACATGGATCATCTATCTACATACTCAAAGTGCAACCTACTGACATCCTGGGATCTAGATTATTAGCAAAGGCATTGGACTGGGAGGTGACCCAAATTCTAACTGATTGTGGAGCAACCTGACCAGCTACATTTGGTCTTTCTGATCTACATTTTCCTCACCTGTAAAATCAAGGGATAACATTTGTAATACCTATGCTTTCTACACCTCCCCTAACTAAAAATCTATTCCCTCTTCACCTCCACCTCCTAGAATCCCCTCTGGCACATAGTAAGTGCTTCCTAAATGCTTTATCTCTCAAAGCTTATTTCAGGCATCACTTGCTATATAAAGATGCTCCTCATTTCTCCAGCCACTAGTGCCTTTCCTCCCCCCTCCACAATTAACTTGCATTTCTTTCATATACTATTTATATGTCCATGTTGTCTCTGCAATAAAACACACAGCAAGCTCCTCCAAGGCAGGGATTGTTTCCTATCTGTCTTTGCATCCCCAGTTCCTAACACATAGTAGGTACTTAATAAAAGCTTACTGACTGATTACCTCTCTTACAACTGTTTTAAGAAAAGCATTTTTTAAACTATAAAGTAGTTTTATAAATGTGAGCTCAAAATGACTCCTCCCTCACATTTTCTCGGTATACTTTGCTCCATCTCTCATTAAACTTTATCACATTTTATTTTATATCACACTTTGTAAATACCTCATTTTATCTTTACAAGCACCCCAGGAGGGGGGTACATCATTGTCCCCATTTTGCAAATAAGGAAACTGAGGCAATGAAAGGTTAAGTGACTTGCCTAAGGTCACACAGCTAGCATCTGAGACAAAATTTGAACTCAGGTTCTTCTGACTCCAAATCCAGGTCTGTTCACTGCACCACCCACTTTGCTCAATTGATGACACTAATATCATTCAAGCAAGAGAAAATACGGTAGTGTGAGAGAAAAGAAAAGGGAATTGCAATACATCTATACTGGTGTACTTGCTGTTCCTCGACCATGACAGGCCATCTACCATTGGCTCTTGCCCCAAAACTGGAAACATCACCCTCCAACATCCACCTACTGGGTTCTCTGGTTTCTTTCATGACTCAACTAAATCCCACCTTCTGCAGGAGACCTTTCCCATTTCCTCCAGCTGCTAGTGTCAGCCTTGCCCCTCACAATGCCTTTCTTCCCTCCTATATATCTAGGAGGCAATAATTTGCTTGTTTCCCCCATTAGAACACCAGGTCCCTGAAGGCTTTGTTTGCCTTTCTTTGTATCTCCAGCACAATTTAAGTGATAAACACTTAAAGGCTTATTGACTGAGAATTTAAGCTCCTCAAATACTTGCAGGAAACAACAGAAAATGAATCCTCAAAATTATAATGGCCAAGCCTGGCCCCAAAGAAGAAATATGAACAGGCACTTCCCCCTACTTCCATGTAGAGGTGGAGGACTCTGGGCTTGGAAGCCTTTACATAATGTTGGCTTTTTTAATAAGGTGGTTAGTTTTTACTGAATTTTTTTCTCTTTTTTTATTTTTCATTATAAGGGGAGAGCTTTAGGAGCAGGAGAGTAAATAGAGGAATGTTGGTGAGGTAAATACAACAGTTTGCAATAAAAATACAATTCTAAAAATGTAAAGCCTATCAGATTGAGGTGGATAATGACTGAAAAGATTTCACGAATGTCAAAGCAACACAACTTGGAAATTTATGAAAGTGGAGGGAAGACAAGGAGAGAAAAAAGGGAAAAGCAGGGAGGACAATCAAGGAAGAATCCTAGGTTGGGAAACTAATTGGCTGGAAGGACAGAGATGCTCTCAAGACCAGCAGGGAAATAAAAGATACAGCATCACAGAATATAAAAGTAAAAAGAGACTTCAGCATGGTACAGCAGAAGCAGCATTGGATTTGAAGTCAAAGGACATGGGTTCAAATCTCAGGTCTCCTACTAATTACCTGTGCTACTTTGAGCAAGTCACTTAACTGCTCTGGGCCTATTTCCTCATCTGTAAAATAAAGGATTAGGTCCCTTCCAGCTCTAACTAGATCATCCTAAATCTAGTGCAAAACCTTCATTTAACAAGAGGAAACTGAACACCATGGAGGAGGTGACCTGCTCAAGATACCACTGCTAGTGTTACATGCTTGTCTTTGCTTCTTCCACCTGTCATTAGGGAGGATGCCCTGCTCTTCATTCAAAAGATCAGGGTGAACCCATCTCTGGGCAGAGCCATATCTCTCTGTACTTGGCTTCCCTGAATTTCCCTAGGCATTTAGTTTGCTCTTTTTATGCTATCAACATTGAAAATATCATTCCTTCCTCACACTGTTCATCATTCACATGGCACTTACATGACTGTGCTGATGTCTCATTTAATCTCCTAGACTCTAACTCCCTGAGAGCAAGAATCAGAACTTATTTTATATACTGTCCTCAGAACCCAGAGCAGCAAAATTTACACAATAAACTCTCAAGTATTTCATGAATAAGAGTAGACTAAACAATAGACATGAGAACCAAGTAGGCTGGATGCAAGTTGTAACACATTCACTTAGATAGTAAACATGTGACCCTGCACCATTCTGAATCTATTTTATACATGTCAAAAAAGGGTGACCATGCTGAAACTAGGATTACTTCCCAGCGTTGTTTTAAGAAAAGTAATTTATGGGGGCTGCTAGGTGGCAGAGTGAATAGAGCACCAGCCCTGGAGTCATGAGGACCTGAGTTCAAATCCAGCCTCAGACCCTTAACACAAAAACTAGCCATGTGACCTTGGGCAAGTTACTTAGCCCCAATTGCCGTACCTTCCCCCCTCCAAAAAAAGAAAAGAAAAGAGAAATAATTTACAAACTATAGAATACCATATAAATCTAAGTAATTATAATAAGTGAGAAAAGTAACCAAAATGCAAGATACAAAATGAAAAGGACTAAATCCCTTCATTGTACAGAGGAAGAAACTGAGGCTTTAGTGAATTGCCCAAGGGGATACAATAGTTAAGTAGCTAGGACTCAAATGCAAGTCATCAAGATCTAAACTTAGAACTTTTTCAACTGTTCTTACTACACCATGATGCCTTCTCTCAAATCTGCAAATGAGTCACTTGGAGGAACAAATTCTCTACCCAAGCAATAACTATTTTAATGAAAACCACGTCAGGGAGTAGAGCTAAAATCTCTCTCACTATAGCACACATCTCAACCCTAAGAATTACTGTCTATTTCAGCATCCAATTGGTTCAGAAACATGGTATAATGGAAAGAACACTGGTATGAATCCTCAGTTCCACCACTAACCAACAGAATGACCTAGAGCAAATCACTTTTTTTTTTTTTTGCCTTTTGGAGGGCAATTGAGATTAAGTAACTTGCCCAAGGTTACAGGGCTAGTATTTTTGTGGGTGTTAAGTGTCTCAGGCCAGAACTGAACTTGGGTCCTCCCAACTCCAGGGCCAGCACTTTACTCACTGTGCCACCTAGCCGCTCCCGAGCAAATCACTTCTTTGAATCTAAGCTTCCTCATCCATAAAATGAGCAAGCCGGACTAAATTATTTCTAGGGCCCCTTTTCCACTGGACAGCAAAGTGGGAGTACAGGAAGAACCTGTGGGAAGGCTAGCATCAAGGTAGCATAAGCAAAAGGAATCACAGGAACACAGTACTGACTTAAAAGATGAGGTTAAAAATCAGTACAAAACAAATAGGAAAACCCAAACCCAAAATGCATAACCTTAAATGTGAATTGATTAAGTAATCCAATGAGACATTCTAGGTTCTGAAGTCCCTACCTGCTCTAACATTCTACAAATCAGCGGCAGATATAAATATACACCCATTACCTGAGAATGTTGATACAACCATTGCCATTTGTCAAGAAGAACATATTGTTATCATTATTCCAGGAGATTTCATTTACTTCAAAACGAAACTGCTCCTCTGCTTTTGAACGGTGTGTTTTAGCATCAATGAAAGTTACCACATCATCTTTGTTGCCCACAGCAATGGTCTGCCCATCAGGACTCCAGCAAATGTTAATGTTCTCCCCTGGGAAGGAAAAAAATTAGCAAACTGGCTTGACCAAGATCCATCAAATATGCTAAGGAACACCTGTAATGGACATGAACCTGAAAGATCTGGGTTCAAATACCAATTATATTTACTAGCTGTGTGACCATTAGCACATCACAGTCTCCAAGATTTCCAATAAAATGAAGGCAGTAATCTTTGCAATATCACATCTGAGGTTTATTATGAAGGTAATTTGTAATATATAAATGCATTTTGGATCATAATAATAATGCAAAATTAAAACTTTTCTTTGAATACTGCATTAAGCAGTAAGCTTAGTATTAGTCAGGAACATATCACATAACCTACTAAATATTCTAAAACCCAAACACCTCTTATCAAATACAGCAAGTTAAAACTCATTTCTATGCTGACCTAAGGTTTACAAAAAAGCACTTTCCTTACAACAAACTTGTAAGGGAGAAAGGGATAAGGACTGGACCTCTGATTTCATTGGTATAGGGAACATGGTGGGATGGAGAGAGTGACAAGAGGTAAACAGACTCCCTCTACAAACAAAGGTCAGCATGTCCTCTGCAACTTACCCTCTTAAGAGAGCTGCCTAAAGCATGTGTCAAACCCCCAGCCCAACCAGATTAAAATGCAACTGAGAGAAGTTTAACAAAATTTTTAAAATACACATTAATTTATGATATTCCAAATCAATATGGCACCTGCAAGGATTCTACTTGAGTTTGATACCATGGGCCTAGAGCACTGATTAGTGCGACTTGTCCCAGGCAACACTACCTTATGCCTCACAGGACATATTTGAACTCAAGTCTTTCTGGCTTCCATGCTGCATTTTGTAAAGTAGACTGTGCATGTATGATTCTCATTTTGCAGAGAAGAAAACAGGCCCAGAATGATCAAATAATTTCTCCAACATTACCAGGTAATAAGCAACAGCCTGGAATTTAAGCCCAAGTTGTGTGACTTCTAAATCCAGTGTTCCTTCCACTAGACCTGTAGATACAGATATAGATGGATGGATGTAAAGGCAGAAAAAAATGTTTAGCAATCACTTCTGTGAACAATGCACATAAAAATATTAGCTCCCATTTCTATACTGCTTTACCAAAGTAAAATCTGTGATGTTAGGGTGAAAATATCACAAAATTAATGAAAGGAAACCAAGGCTCAGAGGTGAACTTACTTTCTCCAGGTTACTGAGCTATTAAATGTCAAGGACTTTACCCTATGTCTTCTCCTGAGTTTCCACATAACTCTATGTATCACAGTACACCATGACAGTCCCCTCCTCCCTCTTGAGAATCACCTTTAGTATTCACTGTCGCGATGCATTTTGTAGTTCTAACATCCCAGATGCGAATAGTTTTGTCCCCAGATGCAGTGACAAAGAGGTCTGGATTACTCGGGTGCCAACAAAGCTGATCCACGCTGTCCCCATGCCCTCGGTAGTTATTTTCTTTTACCTAAAATGAGGGCGGCATGCATTAACTCAAAACAGATGTAAATACTTCCGTGGGTCACTTGGGAATATTGGGAGTTAGAATAGCCACCACACTGACCCTTCCAAAGTTGCCCATCACTTCCTCCTCAGTCCCTGGCCCCATGATCTTCCCATAATCCATAAAGCCTAATCTCATTGTTTCTTTCATCTCCTGGACCCCCCTCCTCTAAACCTCCACCTGCCTTAACCTCCCAACCTTAAATCCCAAATCCCCACAGTGCCCAGATCCCGACATTTTGTGGTCCCCCATCATTTTAACTCCCAAAATCTCCAGATATTTCTATTCAGATTTAAAAAAAAAAATTTATTAACCATCTACTAGAGCAACAGGTACTTGTGTAAGAATGAAAATTATAAAAACGAGAAAAAAACTCACTGCCCTCAAAATTTATATGGGAAGAGGCAGTGTCGAGGTACAAGTTCACAAACAACTACAGAGCAACAATAACGGAGGGGGGGAGGGGGAAGCGGTACAAGCAAAGCTCTGTGTGTGAAACCGGAGGACCAGACCCTAAATGTAACGGGAGGTGAGAGGGAAGACAGCTCGAGCCAAGGCTCGGTGGTGGGAGATGGGATGGCGTCGTGGGCAGGAAAACCCGAGCGGCCCAGTCTGGCTTTCCTGGGCGTCTGCTCTCTCCTGCTCCTGCCAGCCCAGGCAAGGAGCCCCCGAGGCCCCCCACCTCCGGCACTCCAGCCTCCCCCCGGGGCCGAGCGCACCAGACGGTCCTTCTCCAGCAAGAAGACGCTGGCCGTCTTGTCGAAGGAGCCCGAGGCCAGGCGGCGCCCGTCACAGCTCCAGGCCACCGAGTGCACCTTGGCGCTGTGCGCCGGGAACTCGCGAGTCTTGCTGTGGCTCCGAAACAGCTCCTGCATCCCGGCCACATAGCGGGACGGGCCCCCGGTCGAGCTACTCCAGGGCCCGGCCCCCCCAACAGCGCCCAGCCCCAGCGCAGAGGGCCCCGGGAGGATTGACGCGCTCGCCATTCCACGCACACAGAGCCGGCCGCCAGCGCACGAGAACGGACACCCACCGCCACCCACGCGCCGCAGAGGAGGCCGGGCCGGAGACGCGCAAGCGCACTCTCTCCGCCCAACCGCCTACGGGGAGAAGCAAGAAGGCCGAGCCTCCGACCTGAGATGCGCAAGCGCACTCATCCCACCTAACCACTCTAGGAAGGAGCGAGGAGCCGCCACCGCGAGAAATGCGCAAGCGCACTCATCCCACCTAACCACTCTAGGAAGGAGCGAGGAGCCGCCACCGCGAGAAATGCGCAAGCGCACTCCTACGGGCACTTAACCCCAGTCGCCATTGGAAGGATGGTAAAGGCTTTAGAAACGACAAACCGCATCCTTCAGAGCCCTCTCTCTCCTGTGACGGCTTGTTAATATTGACCTGTGGATCCTCGCAAGTCCTGCTTCTGACAGTCTTAAATTTTCCCTGCTGTCTTATCTTCTTGTGCCTTAGCTGAGCAGGAGCGAAAAACCTAAAAACAACCTGGAAACAAGAGGGC
This sequence comes from Petaurus breviceps papuanus, assembly GCF_028583685.1. Taxonomy (NCBI): domain Eukaryota; kingdom Metazoa; phylum Chordata; class Mammalia; order Diprotodontia; family Petauridae; genus Petaurus; species Petaurus breviceps. Next base: position 242,805 of record NW_027187393.1, read on the forward strand.
ATCGACCAAGACCCAGGGAACCAAGGCTGGGCACGTGGGGCGGGGCGGAAACGGCGAAAACGGCGGATGGCGAGGGAAGTCAGAAAGGCCCCCGGGTTGGGCTGACAGTGCGGGTGAACGCAGAAGACAGCAAAATTGAGAGGGACCTTTGACGGCTACTTTCCCGGCACAGTGATAAAGAATAAATAAAATAATTGTAGCTAACCTTCGTGTAGCACTTGAAGGTTTGCAAAGTGCTTTACGAATATTTCATTTGAATCCCCCCAAATCCTTGGAGACAGAAGTGCTATTATTCATATCCCCATTTTACGGGCTACACATTCCTCCCCTTCACAGCTCTGCAGGCCAGTGAAACTTGCTTTGCTTCTTCACGACATTGTCTCAGGGCCTTTGCACTGGCTGGCCTGTCTGAAGTGCATTCTTTCCCTCCTTCTGGCCTCAAAATCCACCTCTATTCCAACCGGTCCCCCCCCCCCCCCAAACCTCTTCACATATCAGCTCATATTTACTCTCTCTACCTTTATGTGTATGTTTCCTCCATAGAATGTATAAGTTATACAAAGGATGTATAAGCCCATCTAAGACATGGAGGACTATATGGGCTGTCAAAATGTAGCTCTCTCCAGAGGCTTCCATTGATATCCCTGGAATCTTGCCTACCTCTACCGAAGAGAGACTGTAATACCTACCTTGAAAGGAGCAGAAAGGCCATGAGTTTGCGTAAACTTTTATCCCCAGGCCCTGAGAGGAGTACTGGACTGGAAATACATTTGATCTTCATTATTTACAGATTTCCTATTTGCAACTTTGCCTGCTTGCTAACATTTATTTGTAACCCCAAAATCTGTGGTCTCAGTTTTATAATCCCTCTTCCACATTAACATAAGAGGCAAAAATTTGAGTCACCCTATGTCCACATTCTAGCTGAGGTTCAACAGCCTTCCGGACACCCTCTGCCTTCTTGTTTCAGTTTCATACTGTAAACAATTATCCTTTTTGTGATCTGTTGTGATAGTAATGGAATGTGATAGTAATGGCATTTAAAGATTCCCCTGTATTGGCTTGGTTTTCAAACTGATTGTGTTAAAACCCAGAGCTTGTTAATCCCACCTGTGGGATGGACTTGTTGATGTGAAAAGAAAGATCTGAACTGGGAGGAGCAGGTAAGGTGGATTTGGAGAGACAAGAGAGAGGCAGAAGAACTTTTTTGGAAGCAGCACCTCGTGGAGGAGAGAGAGACTGAGAAGGATTGCTGGGGCCACTTTGAATCGCCCTGGACTTTTGAGACCTGCCCCCTGAGCTGCCAAGGACTGAGGAGACATGGCTGTTTTGCTGGTACTTTGTCTGTTTTGATGTTCTTTTGCCAGATTTGTCCACTGGTGAAAGACAGTCCTTTTGTTGAAGAAGTCCTGGAACCTGGCTGTTAGCTAAGAAGCCCTGAGACTGTCCTGCAGACAGAGAGTGAATACTGTCCACCAGTGAAGGACAGTGCTGTTGTTGCAGGGGTCTGGAGACTGTCCTGCAGACAGAGTGAATACTCTCCACTGTACAGTCTCCAGACCCCTGCAACAACAGCACTGTCCTTCACCAGTGGACAGTATTCATTCTGTCTACAGGACAGTCTCCAGACCCCTGCAACAACAGCACTGCCCTTCACCGGTGGACAGTATTCACTCTCTGTCTGCAGGACGGTCTCAGGGCTTCTTAGCTAACAGCCAGGTTCCAGGACTTCTTCAACAACAGGACTGTCTTTCACCAGTGGACAAATCTGGCAAAACAACATCAAAACAGACAGACAAAGTACCAGCAAAACAGCCATGTCTCCTCAGTCCTTGGCAGCTCAGGGGGCAGGTCTCAAAAGTCCAGGGTGATTCAAAGTGGCCCCAGCAATCCTTCTCAGTCTCTCTCTCCTCCACGAGGTGCTGCTTCCAAAAAAGTTCTTCTGCCTCTCTCTTGTCTCTCCAAATCCACCTTACCTGCTCCTCCCAGTTCAGGACTTTCTTTTCACATCAACAAGTCCATCCCACAGGTGGGATTAACAAGCTCTGGGTTTTAACACAATCAGTTTGAAAACCAAGCCAATACAGGGGAATCTTTAAATGCCATTACTATCACATCTGTTAAACCCCTTTTTTTGTTTTTACCATTTTTGTGGTTTTTGTTGGTGATTGCACTGTTCAAAATGGCTCCCAAGTATGGTGCTGTCCAGTGTTCCTAAGGACAAGAAGGCTGTGATGAACCTTAGGGAGAAAAGATAGGAGTTGGATAAGCTTCCTTCCAGACATATTCAGTGATATTGACCATAAGTTCAGTGTTAATGAGTCAACAATAGATAAGTCCAGAAAAAGGAAAGAGAAATTCATTAATATGTAAATGACGCAGCTCTGGAAAGTGCTAAAGTAAATGATGTGTTCAGAGTCTCTCAGAACCTAACCCTATATTGCCTCTAGGAGCAATGGTTCAGGATTTGCTAATTCTTTCTTCACAGTAACTTTATAGGCTACAACTACCATGAATGATGAGAACTAAGTGTATATCTGCCTGCCTGAATGTTGGTGTACAGGGTACAGTAATTTTAAAACAAAAGCTGCTTCCTTTGTCACTAGCCTTTAAGCAAAAAAGACATCCCCAAACTTACTTCTGTCAGCTTGGCTCCTTCCCACCAAATACAAAGACTGGTTACACAAAGACTATACAAAATATTGAATAGCAAGTGAGCAAAACAGCAAAAAATAAAAAAATAAATCGATGGTGATACAAATTAGAATGAACAAGAAAAATAAACAAGAATGAATGAATGAATGATTTCTTCTGATGGAATCAAAATAATATTTCAGCTTGAACCAAGAGAGAAAAATCCTGATCTCACCTAGCAGGAAATTCACTCTCCAAGTGTCTGAGAAGGCAAGGTAGAAACTGGGAATATGTTCAGGAGCTGCTTCCCCTACATCCAAAGTTTTCAAAGTTTTTCTCTCCAAATTGGAGAGTTTCCCAGATTTCTAAATCCATGAGTTTCTCTGGAAGAATACATTTCTTCCCCAAAGCTCTTGCTTCAAATCTACTACTCCTGCTGGCATTCAGGATCCTGTCATCATTCGAGTATTAGAATACCCTCCTGCATAATATCCCAGGTTAGGAATGCAAGTTACAAATATATATGCCTGGAAGGCAGGAACCAACCACTTCATTTTTGTCTTTTGATCTCTAGTATTTAGCCCTGTGCAGATCATGTAGTAGGTGCTTAATAAATAAATGATTTATTGATTCCTTAGTTCTAATGGATGATTCACCTACCTGCAATATTTTCAACACTGTACTTTACCACCATGACTCAGTTGCCTTCTCACCCTGCAGCTTCCCTCACTGTCTAAGGCCTTCCAATCCTGGAACATTCCTCCTCCATTTCAGCCCCCTTTTACTACTGGTGATTTTCACCTAGGAGCCTCCATTTTGGGCATGGGTCCAAGCTGACCATGTTTCACTCCCTTCTCAGGTGTGCTGCTTACTCTTCAGACTTCACCACCATCTCTCCCTTTTGGGGGGGAGCTATCTCCCCCATCTCCCCCCTTTTAAACTATTTTTATGAGTTGTCTTACCCCATTGGGATGTAAGTACCTTGAGGACAAAGACTTTCATTTTTGCTGTATTTGCATCCTTAGTGCCAGACACATAGTTAAGCACAGGGACTCCTACAGCCATCATCTTGGGAAACAATTGGACCAGCTTCCCCACCAACTCCCAGACAGCTGCCATATACAGGGCAGGCATTCCAGCCTACCTGAAGCAGCAAGGTTATCCTGAGGGAGATACAGGGGGAAGCATGTACAGGGTACCACCTTGACCACCATCTCCCCTCAGATCCAGATGGTCATAGCCCAAAACCCTTAGGCAAAGAACAATCATCTCGAAGTACAATAGTCAAAGTCTTCCACTCATGGGGCAGTCTTGATTAACTCAATCAGTCACTTATTTGGCAATCAATTACTACCGTGTTTCCCCGATAATAAGACACTGTCTTACTAATTTTTTGGACAGAAAAACACCAGAGGGCTTATTTTCAGGGGAGGGCTTATTTTAACGAACATTGACAGCAATTTTAATAAACAGGTAAATGTGAACAAAAAAATGTACCTTTATTCAATAAGCAAATCACTGGGGAAGAACACGATGACGCGCTCACTGCTGCAGCTCTGATTGGATGCAGCTTGGAGTGCGGCGTGCGTTTCATGGGGGGGGAAGGGACGGTGCATACAGAGGGTACCGTAATGTAGCGTGTAGCGCAGGGGATCACCTTCACTACAGTAGCAATCTCAATAGGGCTTATTTTAGAGGAATCTTACACAGTAAGGGGAGGGCTTATTTTCGGGATAGGTCTTATTATCAGGGAAACACGGTAAGTACCATACACAAACCCCTCCACCCCTAGGTCACTAGTAAACTACAATTTCATCATTACTCAGTACCCAGGGAGAGGTCTTTTCATCGGATACAAATATTTAAAAAAAGAAAAGAAGAGGAAAGAAAGAGGGGGGAGGAAGAGGGAAAGGGAGAGAGAAAGAAAAAGGAAGGAACAGAGGGAGGGAGGAAGGAAGGAACGAAAAGTCCCTGCCTTCAAGGGGCTTACCATCTAATGGTGGAATACAACACACAAAAGAAAACTTAAAAGTGAAGGAGGGAATGATTGGGGTGGAAAAATTAGAGAAGTTTTCAAAGTAGTACAGTCAGGTGAGAAATGAGATGTTCTGACCTGGGCTCCCTCCTTAAATGGAAATTTTGGAGTTTATGGCTTTACCCTCCAACTAAACACACATACACACACACACACAAAACCAAGTAGTATAAATTGGAGATATCAATCTTCTTTTTGTGTTCTACTATGTATTTGAAAATGTTTTTTTTTTCTGGTGTTTAAGTTCAAAATAAATATTTTTTTAAGAGTCAAGGCTGGCATTTGTAGAAAATAACTGAAGAAGAATGATACAATTCTTTTAGACTACCACTCAGTGGCAACTGTCATTTAAATAAGGAATACATGGGGCGGCTAGGTGGCACAGTGGGTAAGAGCGCCAACCCTGGAGACGACCCAGGATCTGTAACGGCTTCAGATAGGCCTCAGATACTTAACACCCACACAAAATAACTGGCTGTGTAAACTTGGGCAAGTTACTTAACCCCAATTGCTTTAAAAATAAATAAGGAATACATGATAAACTAACTGCCATGGTCAGGCATAAAATTTAGCAACCCAAGAGGAAATCTTTGTTGCCAGTAGAAAGGTATTAGCATATGTGGACTTTAGATGAGAAGTTCCTTGGATTTGTGTTTGGAGTTGGGTTTCCCCCAGCTCTCTGAGCAAGAAAGGGGCTTATAATCTCAGATCAGTGAATAGAGTGAAGGGGGTAAGGAAAGGAAAAGGGGAGTAGTTCCCAAAGGGACTAGTGGGGAAGTAGTTCCCAGGGTCTAGAGAAAGGTTGTAGGACTATGGATGGCTTTCTATTCTGTCTGTACAGTTCTGTGGCCTGGTGTCTTAGATTAGCTAGTAGAGAAGGGAGCAGTATAGCTATTCAAAATACCTCTTCCCAAGATGTGTCAAAAATTTCTCCTTTAATACAAAAGAACTGTTCCATCTCCAATGTACAATAGAGGTATTTTTGTTTTGTAGTTCTCAAGTATTCCAAGGCCAACCACTGTTGGCTGGATGAGATAGTGAGAATACCACCAGAAGGCTCATTCTTATCTTAGCTTACAATAGAAACCTACTATATACAAGAACTAGAGTCCTACAAAAAAATTACTTCATTTGGGCTGAGCTGAACATAATTTCAATTTTGGAAACAAGGAGAGATCTTCTCAACAGTTTAAGGATTCTAGGCAAAACAGTGAAATTGTGTAGGCAAATAGAAAACAAAGTATCCTGAGGAAGTTTTCTTGATTCAAATGAGTTTGACCAATGTCAAGGAGAACTGTCCTGGAGTTTGCTTTTGCAAAGGAGAATGATAGTGCCTTTATTGTAAATAGTTACAACAGGCAATATGGTGGAGTAGAGACAGCAGCAACCCAGCCAAACTTTCCCAACATTTCCCTCCAAACAACTTTAAAATAACATCTCAAATCAAATTCTGGAATGGTAGAGCCGACAAAAATTTTGGGAGAGACATTTTTCCAACCCAAGACAACTTAGACAGGGGTGGGGTACTCGAAACAGTTTGGATTCGGTCAAAGGGCCTCACTTATGAACCTAGAAGGCCACATGTGCCTGATAGGAGGTAAGAAGGATAGTTCTGTGACACTGGAGTAGAGAGGCTGGCTAGGAGCCCAACCCAGCAGTGACACCAGCTGTGGATGTCGGAGGAAACAAAGACAACAGAGCTACAGCAGCAATTTGGGGAGTTCTTACCACCCAAAGACAAAAAGGGCATTGGATAAATGTTCAAAAAGAGATTACAGGGGACCCTGAGCTGACACTGGATGCACAACCCTGTTGCATTGTCCATAGGCAGTTCCAGGTCGAAGTTTCAGGACAGAGAAAAGCACTGGTACTTGTGGCTGCAGAAGAGCAGAGACCCTTCCTGGGTAAAGACTAGAGCACAGATGAGGAGAGCAGTGACCACTACCTTGGAAGCATTGAAAACTAGCCCACAGAATTAGCTCTGAAAACAGCAATGGGGAAAAAGCCTGAAGCTTGAGATAGTGCCCCCAACCCCATGCTAGATACAAAGCCCAACTTTAAAATAAAGTTAAAAGTCAAGACATAAGCTAGAAAAATGAGCAAATAAAGAAAATCTAACCATAAAAAGCTAGTATGGTGACATGGAAGACAGAGACACAAACTTAGGAAAAGACAACAACATGAAAACATCCACAAGGAAAGCCTCAAAGGTAAAAAAAAAAAAAAAGAATATAAACTGGATACAAGATGAATAAGAATTCCTGGAAGAGCCAAAGAAAGAGATGAGTGGTAAAGGAAAAATTGGAGAAAGAAAGAAGAGTGATGCAAAAAAATTATGAAAATAGAATTAACTTGGTAAAAGAGACACATAAAGAAAATAGTTATAGCTTTTCCCATTGGATTCCACATGTGAGATGAATAGGATTTGTACAAAGATTCTAATGTTAAGGAGAAAAAGGCTTCAATTAATCAATCTGTCTACTTATGCATGCATGTGTTCTATTCTCTAGAAAACTATAACAATTCTATTATGTTCATAGAAGAAGGCTGGCATTCACAGTTGCAAAGATCCTAAACAGGAAAAACACATTGACAGGAATACTGAACTACAAAAACCATTTATCATGAACAGAAGGTACCATCATCTTTCCCATGTTCTCAAACTCAGTCATCTTCTACACTTTCCTCCTTCAACCCCCCAACATCTAATCAATTGCTATTTTTATCCATTCTGCTTTCATAACATCTGTCGTACCTGCATTCACATAGGCACCAATCCTAATTCAGGCTGTCAATTATCTGTCACTTGACTATATAATAGCCTCTCTATTGGTTTTCCTGAGTCCACACAATTGGTACCTCTAAACCACAGTTCTAACTATATCCCTCTCCTGCTCAAGAAGCCTTTGTGGTCCCCTTTTGCCTTCAGGACAAAATAAAAACTCATGTGTTTGACATTTTAAGCTCTTTAAGATCTGACAACAACCAAATTTTTTTCAGACTGAATTTACATTATTCTCACCCAGGCACTCTACATTCTGGCCACACTGGTCTGTCTGATTTTTGTTCCCAGTACAGGATATTTTGTTTCCCACCTCAGCCTTGGCACTGGCTGTCCCCGTGCCTACTATGAACTTCCTCTTCACCTCAAGCTAGTAGAATCCCTACCATCCTATTACTGCTAAGCTTAAGCACCATCTACTATGTCTCCTGGGCGCAGTAGACAAAAGTGCAAGGCCTGGAGTTAGTAAGACTCATCTTTCTGAGTTCATACCCAGGCCTCAGACACTAGCTGATACTGGTAAATCACTCAACCCTGTTTGCCTCAGTTCCTTTTCTGTATAAAATGAGCTGGAGAAGGAAATGGCAAACCACTCCAGTATCTTTGCCAAGAAAACACCAAATGGGGCCATGAAGAGTCAGACAGGACTGAAAAATGTCTCACCAGCTATGTCTGCCGCTCTAAAATTATGTCACATTTATTTTGCATTTACTTCTCTGTGTTGGGGATGTATGGAGTGTTCAGGGAAGAGCGGCATCTCTGGTATGAGGGCTTGCGCTGCTCATTCACCCTTGGTGTCTACCTTGTCACCCAATGTCACCTGCGGCTCTGAGAAGCTATAGCATGCACAGCAGCCACACACTGGTAAAAACTGTCTTGGCAGACAGACTAAACCAAGTTGAAGGTAACCAACAGGTCTCAAACCCATCAGTTAGTTAGGGGGATGTCTACCCCAAGCATGTGAAGACTGCCAAAGCAGAATAGATGGATGAGAACAATTTGTTCCAAAGGCCATGAAGGTGGCTAAAGTAGGTGGTGTGGAGCACTTAGAGCAGGCCTGCACAACCTGCTACCTTCCTTTACTTTTTTTTTTTTTTGCCTTTTGGAGGGCAATTAAGGTTAAGTAACTTGCCCAAGGTTACACAGCCAGTTTTTTTTTGTGTGGGTGTTAAGTGTCTGAACCAAACTTGTATCCTCCTGACTCTGGGGCCTGTGCTTTACTCACTGCACCACCTAGCTGCCCCCACTTCCTTTACATTTTTTGAGGGTCATCCAAAATCCTTTGGCCTGCTGCAAGCAGCCTGTAGGCCCCAGGTTGTGCAGGCCTGACTTAGAGATTGGTCAAACATTGAAGACACTAAGGTCACCTACTACATCCCTGCATCGTTCTGACTTTTGCCCTGCCACTGGACTTCAATGACTCTGGAAAAAATACAGCATAGAAACATGCAAACATCTCCAATGTACATCAAAGATAAAACACTTTTTGTATAAAAAGGCTAAGGGTAGGAAATCTTAGTATGTGTTTTGACCCAAGCTATAAATTAAAAAAATGGTGCTGACCTGCATTGATAGGAGTATCTTCATCAAGGAATTCCTTATACTAATGAAGTCCCACAGGAAAGTGTTTTAGGCAGAGCCAAGGTGGTGGAGTAAAAGCAGGAACTTGCTTGAGCTTGTTCCCCAATCACCTCTAAATACCTGTGAAAAATGACTCCAAACAAATTTTAGAGCTACAGAACCAACAAAATGACAGAATGGAACATCTCCAGTGGAAGACAGTCCCCAGGCTGACAAGGAAGGGTCTATCATGCTGGGCTGGGAGCAGAGCACAGTTCTGCAAGAGCTGGCCAGCACAGACCAGGTAGAGCAGGTCTCAGGGGACTGAATCACTGGCAGCTGTGGCAGCTTCCAGACTTCTCAACCCACAAACACCAAAGACAAAGTAAAAGATCAGGGGGGAATCTCTGTTGGACCTGGGTGAGAAAAGAGCACAGTCAGACCCCAGCTCCAGGGTTGTGGCAGTAGCAGCAGCTTTGGAAGCTTCAGGCCCACAGATGGTGGGGGGATCAAGCAGCTGATCAGAGGGCAATTGTAGGGATCTCTTTGCTAGGGCTGAGGCAGGATTCTCTTGATTTGCCTTGCTTGGATCTGGGTCACAGTCTTGGGTGGTAGTCTTGGGGTGAGGAGGAGGGCTGGCCTGGCAGAGCTAGTGGTGGCTGTGGAGAGGAAGTCCTCCTCATAGTTCTGAGTCAGAAAAGAGTGCTTGTGATCACTCACAGACCAGACCACCAGCCAGGAGAGGAATAAACACCTCTCCTTTGATCATACCACCTTATAAGAACAGAAAATTTACAGGTGCCTAGAAGTAGCTCTGACAACAGCTATGCAAAACCCCAGAAATTTAGGACAGAGCACTTTCTACTCTGGAAGCAGAGTCCTAACTTAGCAAAGAGCTCAAAAATCAAGTAATTGGCTGGGAAAATGAGTAAACACAGGGAAAAAATCAGACTATAGAATCTTTCTTTGGTGATGAAGAATAAATCATACAGCCAGAAGAACACAACAAAAGTCAAAACTCCTGTATCAAAAGCCTCTAAGAAAAATATGAATTGGTCGCAGGTCATGGAGGAACTCAAAAAGGATTTTGAAGATCAAGTAAAAAAAGTAGAGGAAAAATTGGGAAGAGAAATGAGAGTGATGCAAGAAAATCATGAAAAACAAGTCAACAGCTTGCTAAAGGTGACCCCCCAAAAATACTGAAGAAAATACCTTAAAAAATAGAGTAACTCAGATTGGCTAAGATGACAAAACAGGAAAATGACAAATGCTGGAGAGGATGTGGGCAAACTGGAACACTAATGCATTGTTGGTGGAGTTGTGAACTGATCCAGCCTTTCTGGAAAGCAATCTGGAATTATGCCCAAAGGACTATAAATACTTTCATACCCTTTGATCCAGCAAAAAATAGAGTAACTCAAATGGCAAAAGAAGTCCAAAAAGTCAATGAGGAGAAGAATGCCTTAAAAAGTATTTTGACCATTGGTCAAATGGTCCAAAAGTTCACGGAAGAAAATAATTCCTTCAAAATTAGAATGGAACAAATGGAAACTAATGACTTTATGAGAAATTAAGATATTATAAAATATCTTATTAAAGAATGAAAAAATAGAAGACAAGGTGAAATACCTCATTGGAAAAACAACTGACCTGGAAAATAGATCCAGGGGAGATAATTTTAAAATTATTGGATTACCTGAAAGTCATGATCAAAAAAAGAGCCTAGACATCATCTTTAAAGAAATTATCAAGGAAAACTGCCCTGATATTCTAGAACCAGAGGGTAAAATAGAAATTGAAAGAATCCACCAATCATCTCTTGTTTATTTGTTTTTGGAGGTGAGAAGGCAGGGTAATTGGGGTTGTGACTTGCCTAAGGTCAAATAGCTAGTGTTAAGTGTTTGAGGTCATTTTGAACTCAGGTCTTCCTGACTGCAGGGCCAGTCCTCTACACACTGCACCACCTAGCTGCCCCCACTGATTGCCTCTTGAAAAGGACCCCCAAAAGAAAATTCCTAGGAATATTATAGCCAAATTCCAGAGTTCACAAGTCAAGGAGAAAATATTATAAGCAGTCAGGAAGAAACTAATCGAGTATTATTGAAACACAATAAGGATAACACAAGATGTAGTAGCTTCTACATTAAGGGATTGAAGGGCTTGGAATATGATATTCCAGAGGTCAAAGAAGCTAGGATTAAAACCAAGAATCACCAACCCAGAAAAACTGAGTATAATACTTCAGGAGGAAAAATGGAAATTCAATGAAATACAGTACTTTTAGGCATTCTTGATAAAAAGACCAGAGCTGAACAGAAAATCTGACTTTCAAATACAAGAATCAAGAGAAGCATGAAGAAGTAAACAGGAAAGAGAAATCATAAGGAAAGTTGAACTGTTTATATTCCTACATGGAAAGACGATATTTGTAACTCATGAGACTTTCCTCAGTATTACTAGAGTTGAAGGAAATATATGTGTGTGTGTGCATTTATATATGTGCATATGTATATATAGACAGAGGGCACAGGGTGAGTTGAATATGAAGAGATATCTAAAAAATAAAATTAAGGGGTGAGAGAGAACTATTTTGGGAGAAGAAGAAAGGAAAGATAGAATAGGGTAAATTACCTCACATAAAAGAGGCAAGACAAAGAAATTACACTGGAGGGGAAGAACAGGGAGGTGAAAGGGAATGAGTCAACCTTACTCTCATTGAATTTGGCAAGGAGAGAATAACAAACACACTCAATTGGGTATCTTACCCTACGGGAAAGTAGGGAGGAAGGGGATAAGAGAGGGGGATGACAGAAGGGAAGGCAGTTTGGGGGAGGGGATAGTCAGAAGCAAAAACTTTTGAAAAGGGACTGGGTCAAAGGAAAAAAATAGAATAAATGGGGGGCAGGATAGGATGGAGGGAAATATAGTCTTTCACAATATGGCCACTATGGAAATGTTTTGCATAACTACACATGTATAACCTATATTGAATTGCTTGTCTTCTCAATGGGGGTGGGTGAGGAGGGAAGAAGATTCTCTAATCTGGAACTCAAAGTTATAAAAGCAAATGTTAAAAAAAATGTTTTTACATACAACCAGGAAATAAAATATACAAGCAATGGGGTATAGAAATTCATCTTGCCCTACAAGAAAGTAAGGGGGAAGGGTACTGGGGCCAGCGCAGTTGGTGGGCTAGCAAGTGGTGAGAATAACGAGATGGGGGTGTAATCAATAGTCTGTTTATTACAGGACCATTTCATACAGAACCAAAGATGCAAGGAACTCACAGTTTTTATGCCCCCCCAAGCAGAATGTAGACACCCCCAAAGAATGCAGACAATGTAGAAAGATCCTACATCCCCTTGCTTAAAGGTTAGTTACTTATTAAGGTATTATTCCAGGACCATATCCGGAGGCATAAACAAAAAGATTACACGCCCTCTTGCTATCTGCCCAGTAACCTTTGCAGATAACTGTAGAGGACAGGGGAATGTATCTATCGAGGTCAAGGGACCCCAAAACGTTCCCTTCGTAATACATCTTCTTGCTTGTCTGCCCTGTAGCCTTTCAAATAATAATATAGGAAAGGGGAACATTTCATTTAGCGAAGCTGAGAAACTTCTGAAAGTTCGCTACAGAAGGGGGGGGGGATAGGGAGGAACAGAAGAAAGGGCCATTTGGGGGAAGGGGTAATCAGTATGCTTGCCATCTTGGGGTGGGGGTAGGGGAGAGATGGGAAGAAAAATTGGAACTCAAAATCTTGTGGAAATGAATGTTGAAAACTAAAAATAAATAAATTCGGGGGGGGAAGGAGTTTAAAATCATATGGGACAGAGAGTATATAAAAATAGAATTAAAATCAGTTTTCAATTTCTCTTTACTCTTAGATCCTGGTAGTTCCATGAAGAAGACACTCCCAAGTTCCCAGCATTTTCCCTTCCCTCCTCTGCACTAGCCAGCTGACCTGACCTCTGTCTTCTGTCCCAACTCAAATTCCATCTTTACTGGAAGTCTTCCCCAGCCCCTCTTAAGTCTAGTGCCTTCCCTCTATTAACTATTTCCCATTTATCCTATATATAGCTTGCTTTGTATTTATTTGTTTAAATGTTGTCTCCACCACTAGACAGAAGTTCTTTGAGGGCAAGGGCTTCTTTTTGTATCCTCAATGCTTAGCACAGTGCCTGGCACACAGTAAGAGCTTAATAAATGATGTGTGTATATACAGCCTCTCAGTATAGAACATGAGTCCCTTCAGGGCAGGAATTGTTTCATTTTGCTAGTGCCTTCCCTCTATTATCCTCAATTTATCCTATTTATCTTGTTTGTTTTGTCTCCCTCAATTGGACCTTGAGCGCCTTGAGGGTGAGGGAGGTATTTTTGCCTTTTTAGCCTCAGAGCTCACAGTGCTCTGTAAGCACTTATAAAAATGCCTTTGGACTTCGAAATTAGCGCTTGGTGCACAAACACAACCTTCCACCCCAGGGGACTTGGAAGTCCTTCACACTTTCACTCCCCAGCGCAGTTTCATTTCCCCATTCGAAGGAAGATTACTAGAGAAACTCTCCTCTAGTCTTCTCCGGGAGTGGAGTGGGAGGCGTGGCGGTGAGGCTCCATAGCCAGCAGTCCCTCCCTTCCCCCCCCATAAAACGCAGCCGGCTTCGAAGCTTTGGCCCCTCCCACCTCCCCTCCCGCCCTGGCATTGAGCGCGTGCCCAGGCTCCGCCCCCCGCCCCTCCCCCGCCCCGTGCCCTCTCTCCCCACGCCCCTGCCGAGGAGCCTGGGAGGCCCTGAGCCTGAGGAGCCCGGAGCAGAGCGGGTCGGCTGACGTTCAGGGGCCCCGCCCCTGTTTGTGAGCACTCCAAGGCCTCCTCCCCAGCCTCAGGGCCCAGTCCGAGCGCAGGCCCTGCCTGAGGGCCCATGACTTGCGCAGGGCCTCCCGCCCGGCTTCAGAGCGAGCAGCGGGCCCCTCCTCGGCGGCCTCGGCCTTGGCTCCCGCTGCAGCGGAAGTTCGGACGGGAATACGAGCGGGAAGGGGCCGAGACGAGGGCGAGGCTCCAGCTGGGCCGGGATGGCCTCAGCCGAAGGCGCTCAAAAGCGGGGCCATACGCTCCCCGGAGCGCCTCAGAAGCCGGTCCCATGACGGAGCCCATTGTGATTTCGGATGACAGCGATGACGAGCCCTGTAGTCCCGGCCGAAGCACCGGCTCTGGCCGAGACTGCAGGGCCCTGCGGACCCCGACCCAAAGCGGACACCGGACCGGAGGAGCCGCATATACGTGCGGTTCCCAAGCTGTGGTGGTGAGTCCGGGCCCCCTCCCCGCCTCTTCATTCTTTTCTTCGCCCCCTTCTCCCCCGCCTTCTTCTCCTCCCCCTTCACCCCCTTCCCCCTTCCCCTCCTTCTCCCCCCTTCTCTTCCTTCTCTCCACTTCTCCTCCTCCCCCC
>NW_027187393.1:257356-316836 GCF_028583685.1 Petaurus breviceps papuanus
CTCCCCCTTCTCTTCCTTCTCCCCCTTCTCTTCCTTCTCTCCCTTCTCTTCCTTCTCCCCTTCTTTTCCTTCTCCCCCTTCTTTTCCTTCTCCCCACTTCTCCTCCTCCCCCTCTTCTCCCCTTCTCTTCCTCCTCCCCACATCTCCTCCTCCTCCTCTTCCTTCTCCCCCTTTTCTTCCTCCTCCCCCCTTCACTTCCTTTTCTCCCCTCCCTCTTCCCTTTCCCCCTTCCTCCCTTATATGTGTATCTTGTTTGGACTGTGAGCTCCTTGAGAGCCAGGCAGGGAGCCCCTCTCCTTCCTACTTCCTTTCCTCACCCTTCTTTCCCTCTCCTCTCTCCCCCTTTTCCGCTTCCCTTCTCTACCGCATCTCCCTCCGCCCTCCATTTCCCATAACTTTGAGGCTTCTTGAAGAAATGAAGGAACATCCCTAGAGGACGGGACCAAAGACTGAGCCCTCCCATCCCCAAACTGAGTTTGTTAACTGATGTGTTGAGAACTCGCTTCTTCACCTAGCTCTGTGAAGTAGGTAAATGCCGTGTTTTCAGTCGTGTCCGACTCTTCATGACCCCATTTGGGATTTTCTTGGCAAAGATACTGATTGCCATTTCCTTCTCCAGCTCATTTTATAGATGAAAAAACTGAGGCAAATAGGCTTAAGTGATTTGCCCAGGGTCACACAGGTGTTTCAGACTCCAGTCCAAGCACTGTATCTGCTGCCATACCTAGGTAAACACCTTGGGAGCTTAATAAACCACATTATGGGTAACAGGATAGAAGGCCAGAGAAAAGAGACTGGTCAACCAGACTAATCTTTTATAAACCAAAAGACTGATTTTTGACCCCTTTGGAAGATCCAGGCAAATTGCTAGTTCTATTTCCAAGGCCAAATCTCAGTCAGCAAAATATCAAGATAAAGTAGCAACATTTTTATGTTTGATAGGTTTGAACATGATACTATAGTGGAACCTTTTATAGACCTCATTTTACTCATCTATAAAATGAAAGGGTTTGGACTAGACAATCACATGAAAAAGTAAAGTGAAAAGTAGCATGCATCTGCATTCAGACTCCATCAGTTCTTTCTTTAGATGTAGATACCACTTTTCATCTTGAGTCCTTTGGAATTGTCTTGGATCATTTTGTTGCTGAGCATAGCTAAGTCATTCACAATTCATCATCATGTAGTATTGCTGTTACTGTGGACAATGTTTTCCTGGTTCTGCTTACTTCACTTTGCATCAGTTTGTGTAAATCTTTCTAGGTTTTTCTGAAATCGGCCTGCTCATCATTTCTTATAGCACAATAGTATTCCATTACAATCATATACCACAACTTGTTCAGCCATTCAGTTTCCAATTCTTTTCCACCACAAAAAGAGCTGCTATGAATATTTTTGTACAAATAGTTCCTTTCCCCCCTTTTTAAAATCTCTGGGATACAGTCCTAGTGGTATTACTGAAACAAAGGGTATGTATAGTTTCATAGCAGTTTGTTCATAGTTCTAAATTGCTCTCCAGAATGGTTGAATCAGGTCACAGCTCTACCAACAGTGAATTAGTGTCTTCTCCAACATTTGTCATTTTTTTTTCTGTCATATTAGCCAGTCTGATTGATAAGTGTAAGGTAGTACCTCAGAGTTGTTTTAATCTACATTTCTCTGAATCAGTGATTTAAAATATTTTTTCAGTTGTCTATAGATGGTTTTGATTTCTTCTAAAAATTTCCTGTTCATATCCTTTGACCATTTATCAATTGGGGAATGACTTATCTTCTTATAATTTTGACTCAATTCTCTATATGTTTGAGAAATGAAGCCTTTATTAGAGATAGTTGTTGAATTCATTCCCTTGATATTGATCTTTTGTTCTTCCAGATGAATTTTGTTATTATTTTTTCTAGCTCTATAAAATAATTCATTCTTAAAACAAACCAGTAGACCTAATTGTCCTCTCAAATTAGCATCCTATATATATCTCCTCCGTTACTCAAACTCCAAGGAAGAGTTGGATATGCTCCCTGTTCTCCACTTACTTTCCACTCACCTACTTTCCAGCCCTTTGCACACTGGCTTCTAACCCCATCAGTTCACCTGAGCCTGCTCCCTTCCAATGATCTATTAAATGTTAAAATTAACCCTTTCTCAGTTTTCAATCTTCTTGATTTCTCGAAAGGATCTGACACTATTGACCAACTTCTCCTGGATATATCTTTTTCTCTCTTTGTTTTTGTGACATTATACTCTCTTGATTCTCCCTTTAACTATCTGGCCATTTTTTTGTTCTCAGCCTTCTTTGCTTGGTCATCATCTTTATCTCACATACACACATAACCCCATCAAACTGATTTGCCTTAAGACTTTATCCTGGGCCTTCTTCTCTATACTTTCTCTTCTGGTGACCCTATTAGGTAGTTTTAATTATCATCTCTATGCATATGGCTCTTAGATCCACATATCTTGCCATAGTCCCTCTCCTGAGCTGCAGGATCACCAACTGCCTATTGGACATTTCTAACTACATGACTTATAGGTATTTCAAATTCAGCAAATCCAAAGTTAGTATATTCCAGGTTCAAAAAAGAAATAACTACCCAGAAATTGAGTTGTCCAAAACTTTAACGAACTACGGTTTAAGGCAATAATTTCTCTTACTGAATGGTTTCAGGGACAATTGGAAGACCCCTTGCTAGGTATATTATAGAGGGCAATTCTGCCTAGTCCTGCTAATCATTGGATCAGATGATGTCATCAAACTCATTCTCATCAGAACTGATGAAAAAAAAGGAAACACACACAGATACAGAAATTCATTTCATTCAATAGGGAAATAGGAGGGGAAAAGGGGAGAATTAGGCAAATTAGAAAAAGGCAAATTAGAGGGAAGGCAGATTAGGGGAAGGATTAGTCCTAAACAAAGTAACCTCTAAGTATATAAAAAAAGTTATAACTTTTTTTTTGGAGATAGCAAAGAATGGGAATCTGAAGGAGTGCCCATCAGCTGGGAAATTGCCAAAATGTGGTATATAAATGCGATAGAATACTGTTGTACTGTAAGAAATGATGAAGGAGATGGTTTCAGAGAAACCTGGGAAGATTTATTTGAACCTGCTACAGAGTGAAGTGAAGAACTGATACGGTGAAGTAAAAAGAACCAGGGAATCAATCTGTACTGTAATAGCAATGAGGTAAATAGACAAACAACTTCGAAAAAATTAGGAATTCTGATCAGCATAGTGACCAACCAGGTTTGTTATAGAAGACCAATGATGAAACTTGCTACCCATCTCCTAATACAGAGGGGAAGAAGTCAAGAGTGGAGAATGAGACACATTTTGTTTGGACATTTCTTTTGCTTGTCTATACATGTTTATAATAGGGATTTTGGTTTTCTTTCATTCTCAGTTGCCTGGGGAGTTGAAGGAGGAGGGAGTAGGGTTGGAATAGGAGGTAAAAAAGGTGGACTTCTACTAATTTAAAACATACACATATGTGTGTGTTTTAAAGATTCATCTAAGTCTCTGTGTTCTTGATCATGCATAATAAAGGTTGCTTTAGAGTTTTCTTTTGCCACCACAACTTTTTCAGACTCAGAATCTTAAATGACTATCTTTTATATTTAAAATAGTGCTTAATTATTGTTACATGCAACCAGAAAATAAGATATACAGGCAGTGGGGTATAGAAATCCATCTTGCCCTACAGGAAAGTAAGGAGGAATAGGGGAAAATAGAAGAGAGAGCAGACTGGGGGAAGAGGTAATCAGTATGCTTGCCATTTTGGGGTGGGGGGTAGGGGAGAGATGGGGAGAAAATTTGGAACTCAAAATCTTGTGAAAATGAATGGTGAAAACTAAAAATAAATAAATTCTGAAAAAATGCTTAAATATACCAATTAACCTTTTTTCAGTACTGTATCTCTTTTATTATATCATGTTCCAGTTTCATTTTTATCTTTAAAATACTGTGTAATTCAAATTGATAGTTTTCTACTTGTACTTTATGTTATGCATTTCTCTTTCCCTGCTTATAAAATCAACTAGTCATTGAAGTTTTGAAGCTTGCCATTGATGTATCTAAGTGAGGTGGATTTGAAGTTTCTTGTAAATTATGCTTATTTGTAATCTTTCCCTTTTTTCAGTATTTCTGGGAAATTTTTCTAGATGATTTTTTTTTGAGGCAATCAGGCTTAAGTAAGTGACTTTTCCAGGGTCATGTACCTAGTAAGTGTCTAAAGGCTGGATTTAAACTCAGGTCCTCCTGACTCCAAGGCCAGTGTTCTATCCACTGTGCCACCTAGATGCCCCCCCCCGATGATTTTATGAAGTATAATTGTCACATTCTTCATTTTTCATGAAATCTAGAATTGAAATTTTCTTTCTGTTTAATTTACCAAATCTCTTAGTTTTACCTACATAAATACTAAATGTTTTCCAGTTGTGTGATTTCCTGGGTTGCTTTTCTGATTTTTCTGTTTTACTGTTCTGTTTTCCATTTAAATAAATCTGTTTTGAGTCTAATTGCTTTGTTTGTATTTTCCATGGCTATTTTCTAATCTGTTAAGTTTCATTATCATCTTATCTTACGTAATTGTACTTGAACTCTTCTTAATTTCATCTTATTATGTTTTTGCTAATTTTATTTCCTTCAAATTCTTTATTGTGTCCATTATCCTTTTTTTTTGTGATCTGATGAAATTCTAATTTCCCTTACAGTGCTCCTAAGATCATATATTAAGAACCAGTTGGGACCCTTGCAGGTCTCCTCTAATCTGATCATACATTTTTCCTAATAATGTCCTTGACTCCAGGTTTTTTGAAGTTCCTTATTTGTTTGAAACATCTACTATATACCTTCCTTTGTTTTTTGTGATACACATTTTCATTTCTTTGAAGATTGTCTTTCATGTCTTAAAGCCACATAACACTGTTACTATATTCTATTGATTTGTAGAAGGAACTTCATAATTTCTTTTTTTCTTACATTTCATTTAAATTTCTTCCCTCTCTTCCTCCCCACCCTGTCCTAGAGAAGTCTACAATTAAACATGAATACACACACACACACACATACACGCACATAAGACCATACTATACATATTTCTTTTTGTCAGTTCTTCTCTGGAGGTGGATAGCATCTTCCTTCATATATCCAAGTATTTCCATGTTTTTCTAAAATCATCCAGCTCATCATTTCTTATATCATAGTAGTATTCCATCACAGTCATATACTACAACCTGTTTAGCCATTCCCTAATTGAAGGGTATCTATCATTTTAGCCAATCTGATAGGTATAAGGTAATATCTCAAAGTTGTTTTAATTTTCATTTCTCTCATCAATAATGATTTAGAGCATTTTTCCATATGACTATAATATGGTTTGGATTTCTTTATCAAAAAACTTCCTGTTCATATCCTTTGACCATTTATCAATTGGGGATGACTTGTATTCTTATATATTTGATAAAATTCTTTACATATTGAGAAATGGGACCTTTATCTGAGAGATTATCTGTGAAACTTTTCCCCCAATTTTCTGCTTTCCTTCTAATCTTGGCTATGTAGGTTTTATTTGTATAAGAACTTTTAAATTTATTATAATAAAAAATTATCCATTTTATACCTCAATGCTGTCTGTCTCTTGCTTATTTATGT
This sequence comes from Petaurus breviceps papuanus, assembly GCF_028583685.1. Taxonomy (NCBI): domain Eukaryota; kingdom Metazoa; phylum Chordata; class Mammalia; order Diprotodontia; family Petauridae; genus Petaurus; species Petaurus breviceps. Next base: position 263,008 of record NW_027187393.1, read on the forward strand.
TTGTCTCCTGTCCTTTCATAAGTGATATCTCCCTTTATATCTAGATCATGTATCCATTTTGAATTTATCTTGGTACATTAGTTACTGGTCTATGCCCAGTTTCTGCCAGACTGCTTTCCAGCTTTCCCAGCAATTTTTACCAAATAATGAATTCTTATCCCCAAACTTACACCTTTACATTTGTCAAAACACAAGGCTACTATATCCTTTTCTACTATGTATTGTATGTCTATTCTGTTCCAATGACCTCCCTTTTTATCCAGGGGTGGGGAACCTGTGGCCTCAAGGCCACATGACCCTCTAGGTCCTCAAGTATGGCCCTTTGACTGAATCCAAACTTCACAGAACAAATCCCCTTAATAAAAGGATTTGTTCTGTAAAATTTGGACTCAGTCAGAAGGCCACACCCAAGGACCTAGAAGACCCCATGTGGCCTCAAGGCCGAAGGTTCCGCACCCCTGTCTTAGTTCCAGATAGTTTGGATATTTACTTATAAAATAGTTTAAGGTTTGGTATTACTGGATCTCCTAACTTTACTTTTTTTTTTCATTAGTTTCTTCGAAATTATTGACCTTTTGTTCCTCCAGATGAATTTTGTTAATATTTTTTGACTTTATAATTTCTGAAGGGCAATCTGTTCTGTTCTCATTATGTTTAATTCTAGGCATAATTCATTGTCCATTCCTACTTTTTTAATTAATCTGGGCAATTGATGTTCTTCATCTACTTGGTTATTCCAGTATGGTTCATTAGGTCAAACTCTTGAGTATGTATCTCTTTCTTCCAAGAGTCCTGCAGTGTTTTAATATTTTATACAACTGGTACAATTACATCCACAAATAGATCATTTCTCTACTGGGGAAGGGAGGAAAGTTCAGTTCAACAAACATTTTAAAAGGACTTGTTACTGCTATTGTTTGTCCTTCATTCTCTAAAAGGACCATGACATCAGGAAGATGATGCTATGACTTGCAAGTGAATTGGATTTAAGTGAGGGATGTCTGTGCAGAGTCACCAGCCTCACTTTCTCCTCCGGAGCCATCTGGGTCCAGTGGTCAGATATTCATTAGGATGACTGGAGATGGCCTTACAATTCTGTGCAAGGTGTTGTTGTAGAAGAAATTCACCAGTGACCAAGAACATGTTTTCTAGTGTTCTTCACTAAGAAAGTTTAGAATCATTAGTTTAACTAATGTTTCGTTTTCCTTACCTTCCCCAAACAGGATTTCATTGACTTAACAGAAGACACTGACCCAGTAGTGAAGACCTCCAGTGCACTCAGCATCATAGATCTGACAGAGGTGGAGGAGGAAGAGGAAGAGGAGGAGGAGGAGGAGGATTTCTTTAACTCTGCTTATGCTTGTGAGAACAGTATGAACCTAAATTTGGACACCTTCTCTTGTTCCCCAAAGAAGCATTACCATTCTGTGGCAGGTTCCAACTGTCCCATCAAATGTGAGGTAATACAGCAGACTGATGAAGACTCTCAGTTCCTGGAGAAGGAAGTGTGTGACAATCTGATTTCTGCTCAGGACCTGACTCAGCATACTCAATTTGAAGATTGCCCCTCTCCAATATCCAGTGGTGAGGATTCTGTGTGTAGCTCAGAGCAAAACTGTAGTACAACTGCCTTCAACAGTGATCTGGGCTCTTTGGCAAGTTTACAGATCTCCTCAGATGTTTTCTCACTCTCTCCGAACAGCAGCAGCAGTGACAGTAGTACCCAAAACGCATCAGTGCCCTATTTCCTGGAAGGCTCTCTTGACTCATGCCCTAGTGATTGGCAGAATAAGAATAACACTGCTGATAGCTCTAGTCTGCTCCAGAAAGACTTCTCCCCCCTTCCACAACGTTTTTCCACAGAGGATGTTCCCTGGATTTCTACCTTGGAGAGCCAAGGCAAGACAGAGAAGCCCGTGCCTGTGGCTGTCACCCAAGAGCCTCTGGTGGACTTACCCAGGAAACCCTGTCTGCACAGATTAAGATATTTCCTTAGACCTCCAGTGCATCACCTTTTCTTCCAGGCGCTAATACAGGACAAAGAAGTCATAGAGGTAATGGTGCAGATGTCCCTTCCAGTCAGTATAACTGATGTGTGAGCCCATTAATACCAAGAGAGGAGGAATTAGGTGTAGTTGGCTATGGCCTAAGTTATGGGCAGCATAACTGAAGTATGAGTTTGGGGGTGGGAATAATAGTATTGTCCTGAGCCTCCTGTCTTTGGATATACAAACAGCACTATTATTGTTTTAGCCTTTCCTAAAGCAAGATCTGAGTTTTCAGGAGGAAATTTTAGTGGCTATGAAGGCAAGTCACCTGACAGTAACTTACCACCTCTGTAAAATGGAGATAATACTTATTACTATTTACCTTAAGAGGTTACAATAAGGAAAACACTTGATAACCTTAAAAAAGGCAAATATCCTCTTGTCCACAGACTAGCTACCTGGGCCTTCATAGCTCATTAGTTCCGCTCTGCTGGTTAAGGCAGACCAATTAGTAACAACATTTTCCCCCTTGTCACTTTGGTGCCGGATACTTGTTACTTGGTCTGCACTTCTCTAATATACTCAAGTGTTATTGTGTATGATAGTTACATGCCCTGTTTTAGACTGTACACTGCATGAAGGCAGGGCCCTGTCATGTCTAATCTTTGTTTCTCACCCTGCACCAAGTATGGTGCACAGAATAGGTGTTTAATAATTATTGAATTTGTTGACTAGAAACTTGTGGTGCATTGATGTGAGGTTGTTTCCATTCCATCTGATCCCAGGTGGTCCCAGCATTCAGGTGTCTCTTGATTGACAATATGATCCAGTACTCTATACCAATGAAATAGAACTCTAACAGCAGTTACCATTTAGGTTTTTTTTGTTCATAGGGCCTGGGACCTAGGTGCTTAATAGATGCTTGGTGACTGATTGATCTCTGCATAGTATATTGAAAAGAATACTAAACTTGGGGACAGACACCTGGGTTTTATTTCTGGTAGGGCCACTTAATAGCTCAGTGACTCTAGGTTAGGTACTTCTCTAAGTTTTCTCTTATTTTGTTTTTTAATTGCTTTATTATGAACTTAACAAGAATCAAACATGAACATTTTTATCAAAGAACAGAAATAGAGGATTATATATGAAACTTTGAAATCCTGTTGTATAGTTTTTTAGTGTTTAACACAACAGTAACAAAACTGCTTGTCTCTGCCCCTTTCTGAACTTCCGCTGTCCTGTGTATTTTTAAAATGTGTTCATTGATGTCTTTTTTTACATTACTATAATTTCCCCTAGTATCCCTTCCACATCCTTCTCAGAGAGCCATTCCTTATAACAATATTTTTTAAAGCCAAAAGAAAAAGGGAAAAATAAGTTTAACTGATAAGTACACCAAAAAAGTCTGAAAATATGTGCATTGTACCTAAACTTATAGACCTTTCACCTCTGTCAAAGGGTGGGTTGGGATTATCTTCTCATATTTCTTCTTTTGAACCATCCTTGTTCTGCATCATTCACTTGATTTTTATTGGGGAGGGGTCCTATCCATTTACATTATTGTCATTGTGCATGTTGTTTACTCTGTTTAATATTTGTAAACGGTTCATGAGGACCTTTCCCTGCTTCTCTGTAGTTATTTCTTATAGCAAGTAATATTCCATTACATTCATGTACCACAATTTATTCATTCCCAGATTGATGATCATATCACTTTGTTTTCAATTCTTTGGTACCACAAAAAGTGCTGTTATGAATATTTTGGTGTATCAGGACACTTTCTTATCACTGGCCACCTTTAGGGATAAGCCTGGTAATGGAATAACTGGACATAGGATATGTACTTTCCTCCTCTACTTGCATAATTCCAAATTGTTTTCCAAAATGATTGAACTGATTTTTAGCTCTACTAACAGTCCATTAGTGTGCATATCTTCCCACAACCCCTCAAACATTTATTGTTTCAGTCTTTTATCATCTTTGCTGTGTCTTGGGAGGTGTGAGGTGAAAGTGTTATTTTTATTTGCCTTTCTCTTATTGTTAGTATGATTGGGAGTATTCTTTCATATGGTTCCTAATAGTTTGCAAATTAAAAAAAAAACTTTATATCTTTTGATAACCTGTTGGTTGCTTATATAACTTACCAAACTTTATCAGGAAAAGTTGATAGATTTTTCCCATTTATTTCCTGTTTAATGTTTCAGCAATGCTTTTATTTTTTATTTTCATCACTCACCACCCATCACCCCTCCCTCTACTACCAGTTCCTCCCAGTTTAAGTTTCTTCTTCTACAGAATGAGGATAAAGATGCTTATACTACAGTCTACTTCCCAGGGTAGTGTTTCAGAAAGCGCTTTGTAAATTATATATCCCTGTAGAAATGTAAATTTTTAAAAACTTGAATCCTAAGTCTATATATATATATATGAAAGTATCTAGCACCGTTTCTTGCACATAGTAGTCACTTAACAAATGCTTATTTCCTTCTTTCCTTACATGGTTAGTAGAATATCTTAGCTGGCTAGAAACATAGAACCTGCTGAACATTCGTCAGACCTTGATCACTCTGCTACTATTGACTTCCCTAAAAGGGATATTGAAGTTACAGTTGTCTTGTGGGTTGTACAAACTATGGTTTTAACAGTTTAGTATTGTAAGTCTGTTGGAAGATGACTCTTTTAAATAGGCTTTTACTGTCTTCAGAATGACCTGACTGTTGTTTTTGTCTGCCCTGGAAACTACCCACACTGTCATTTTCCGTTATCTCTGCAGAACAAGAAGCAAAAGAGAGAACCCATTCCCCAACGAAGACTTCGAATGGTGTTCAGCACCATTGAAGAAAACGTCCCACAAGAGACTTTACAATTCCTTATGGATTTTGTGTCCCCGCAACATTACCCGCCTAAGGAGATTGTGTCCCATGTTATCAAGAATATACTACTAGGTTCCGGAAGTATGGCTGTCATGAAAGAGGCCTACATGCTTCTAATGAAAATTCAACAGTAGGAACTTTTGTAGATTATTTAACATATTTTCCAGGGGCCCAAAATTTGGTACTTGGCTTTGCATAGAATTTATTGCTACAACCATCCTATTTGGATAGAGATGTGCTTTTAGATCCAAGGAAGGTAAAAGTTGGGGAAACAAGATGAAAGATATTTATTTATTTTTTAAAGCAATCGGGGTTAAGTAACTTGTTCAAGGTTACACGGCCAGGTGTTTCTTTCTGGGTGGGTGCTAAGTGTCTGAGCCCGGATTCGATCCCTGACACTGAGGCCGGTGCTCTTACTCTCTGTGCTACCTGTCAAAGAAGTTCTCCAGAACTCTAATGAACATAACTTGTGATTTTTAGGCTACATCCAGCCAATGTTGCCTCTGTGGAGTGGGACTGGAAGCTGCTCACTTATGTGATGGAAAAACAGGTATGTGACAACTTGTGTGGAAGTATTTTAGTATAAAGAATATATGACTTAGAGGACCTGGGTTCAAGTCCTCCCTCTGCCACTTATTGGTTATGTGACCTTAGGTCATTTAATCTCACAAGACCGTATTTTCCTTTTCTACAAAATGAGGGTATGGGACTAATGTGACATCTAAACTTTCTTTTGACTCTAAAGTCCTACGTCAGTAGCAAAGTTCTGGCCCTTTTGTCAAGGTAGGAAGGCTTCAAGTTTTAGCAGAGAGAGAGAGACTGGTTTGAATAAAGACCACCCTAGCTAAGTGAAAAAAGATACATTACTGAGTGATGGATTTTTTCTAACTGCAGCAACTCAGGAAACTTCTGTCTGTGGTGTGAGGTGCTGTGATCCACAGTGGTGGAGGGAATGTTTAATTAAAATAGAGACTTTTTTTAATAAACAAGAAAATAGCTTTTTGGTTTTTCTTTCCTCTTTTTAAAAAATAAGACCCTAGCTGATAAAAGAATTGTCCTCAGTCGGGAAGAATTGGGTTCAGATCCTACTTTTGCCAAATAGCAGCTCTGTGAACCTGGCCAAATCATTTCTCAGTGCCTGTAAGCTATCAGTCTGCATTGGTGCATAAAGACCCTCACTGGAAGTTCCCCATGCCAGTGAAATCACAGGGCCCACAGACTGTTCAGCTAAGGGCAAAGTTCTACCATATGTGTGGTTTAGCTGATGATGTCCTCTTTGGTCTGCTACAAGTAACTTACCCTGACCTTGACTACTTGGAGGCCAGTGGGGAGCCCTAGTTCATAATTCATTCTTTTCATCCAGTAAGCAAGGAATAGCTCTCTTCCCACAAGGTCACCACATGCTTTCCCCACAGAAGGAAGAGCTGCCTGGCCGAATATTCTTTTTGCGCTATGTAGTGCAGACCCTGGAGGATGATTTTCAGCAGGTCCTGAGGCGTCAACACCATCACCTGCAACAATCCATTGCATGTGCTGTGCTTTCCTGTGATAAGAAGCCCAATAACATCAGGTAATTAACCACCTTGTGGTTTAGAAGCAGCCATTAGGATAGGAGATAGGCTAGAGAAGAGCAGCCACTGAGAGGGAACTTAATTTATGTAGGTCTCTGAATTCATGGAACCAATTTTGCACAGAGAGAGTTAAATCCATAGTTGTTAAATTATACAGTTAGATATACTTCTGTCCACTTTGCAGATGTGAATAAACTAAGGAAAACTAGTTCTTTTCCAGGATATGGTCTCATTCATCAGTACTAAAAAATAGTGTTAACATGACAGGATAACAAAACTTACTGGTTGAACAAGAGGAAAGTTAAGAGTATAACGGGCAGTCTTTCTATAGAATTGAACCCTAGAGCTTCTAGGACCTTCATCTAAGGGATCATATCAACAATTTCACTTCAACAAGTATTTAGTAGCAACAAGACCATTTTGAGTCTCTGTAAGTTCATTCTTAGGATGTTGTAGATGGAAATATGATCTCAGGAATATATCAACTATCATTTAGTATTCTTTTATTTATATTTGCTCCCCTGCTAGATAAACATAATTAATCACATCTTATTTTTTTTGTATCTTAGCTCATGGTACTTAGCACAGTTCTCAGCTTGAAGACTTACAATTTTATTTGCTAAATCCTGTCATTTTAAAATGTAGGAATTGTCATGAGTATAAGCAAATAGGTAAGGGGATGGAGAGTAGTTCATGACAATAGAACTTGACTATAGAAAGGTAACGAGGTGTGAGATTGTGAAGGGCTTTGAATGCTAGAATTAAAAGTTAGCAGTCTGGACTAAGGGGAAATCATTGTCTTATAGTCAAGACCATGCCAGTGGTTTGTGATATCTATGGGATTAATAGATCTGCATGTGTTTATTAACACTCTTGTTGGGTACCTGCCTAAGCCAAAAGAAAAGTGTTCCAGCAAGACTGAAGAGAGATTAGGACCTGAAAGTTAGCACATTTCAGAACATAATTTTACTAGAAGCTGATAGCATACTTGAAAATATAGTCTTGTACCATATGTCCAGATTTCTTTTGGTGATCAGTATGAATTAGGGTAAGAGTAATTTGAGAATCTGAGACTTGGAAAAGGCCTTAAAAGTAATCTAGTTCAAACTGATACTCTAAAATATGCTATATAGGTGATAACACATTAGGGATGGGGAACTCACTCCCTCATAAGGCCCCTCATTCCATTGTTTTGGCAGCTGTCAGAAAGTTCATCCTTATATTTAATTTTAAAATACCTTGCATAAAGTTTCAGAGTTGGAAGGGCCCTTTGAGGTCTTCTGGTCCAACTCCAAGTCTAATTCTAACATAATGGAAAGAGTTCCTGGAATGGAAAGGGGACCTGGGTTGGAAAGAGTTCCTGGAATGGAAAGGGGACCTGGGTATGAATCTTGGCTTTGTCACCTACTAAGTTGTGTGACCCTGAACAATTCACTCTCTGAGCTTTAGTTTCCTTATTTTTTACCATTTCACTATCAACACACTTCGATTCCTAATTTTTCATAGCTTAATGATGTCTTCTAAGCAATGCCTTTTCTCTCTCACAAATGACTAATGCTAATGACTAATTTTGTAAAAGTAATAGCTGACATTTATATACTTTAAGGTTTGCAAAACACTTTGCATACATTATCTTAGTTAACTCTCACAAGTATATGAGGTAAGCGAATACTGAGAGGTGGTATTACCCCCATTTTATAGATAAGGAAACTGAGGTTCATGATCTCTGTAACTTGGAAGCATCAGTTTGAACTCAGTTTTCTCCTGACTACAAGTCTAGCAATCTTTTCTATCATATAGTGCTACTACTTAATTACACTGACAATCTGATCATGTTCTTGCAATAATAGTAATATAGTATACAATTTTATACTTCAATCATCCTGTGATGTGAGGTAGGAAACATTTTTTAGATAAACAGGCTTAGGAAATTGAATTACCCAGTTAGATGGCAGCCCTGTGATTCCAACACAAATCTCCTGATTCTTGAGCCTACTGATCTTTCTGTATTTCACATGTAATTTTCATATTCATATACTAAAGTTGTGATCTATATCCATGCAAAATTATATTTTTATATGCTACATTTCAGCCTCCCTTCCTACCCTCTCCCCCTTCAATATTTCTTTTGTTTGTTTGTTTTTTTTGACTTTTGGAGGGCAGTTGGGGTTAAGTAACTTGTCCAAGGTTACACGGCTAGTTTTTTTGTGTGGGTGTTAAGTATCTGAGGCTGGAACTTGGGTCCTCCTGACTCCAGGGCAGCACTTTACTCGCTGTGCCACCTAGCGGCTCCAACCCCTTCAGTATTTCTAACTTGAGAGCTTTCTAGAATGGGTAGAATAGTAGAATGGGTTCCCTGTAGAATGCTTAGGTACCTTCTCAAGTAGAGATCTTTGGGTACCTGATAATAAAGGCATTCATGTATTGATGTATAAGGTCTTAGAGGACAAGGAAAAAACATGCCTTATTTTTTTAATCTGCCCAAGCCCTTAGCTAGCAGCTACTGTTTTTGTTTTGTTTTAACCTGCAATTTCATTAGCATAAAGATCTCACTGCCAGGAAACCCCTCTAGCAATACAGATTGGCAACCATTCTCCAGTTTACAACCTTAGAGTGCTCCTTTGGAACTGAGACATTAAATGACTTGCCAGCTAGTATGTGTCAGAAGCAGGTCTAGAACCTAGGTTTTCCCAATTCCGATGCCTTTACCCTAGAAGGGTTAAACTTCCCAGTCTGCTACAAAACTCCACGTGGTGACCAAACCATTTAAATATAATGGTTTAACAAAACAGATAAAAACAGATAACAAAACAGATAAAAAAAAAGTAAATATATGGCTCAAGGACCTGTTTCTACCGTGTTTCCCCGATAATAAGACCTATCCCGAAAATAAGCCCTTACTGTGTAAGATTCCTCTAAAATAAGCCCTATTGAGATTGCTACTGTAGTGAAGGTGATCCCCTGCGCTACACGCTACATTACGGTACCCTCTGTATGCACTGTTCCCCCCCCCCCCCAGTGAAACGCATGCCGCACTCCGAGCTCCATCCAATCAGAGCTGCAGCAGTGAGCACGTCTGCGCCATTGAGAGCAGTGCCGTGGAGGAGAGCTGAGGCAGGACAACATAAGCCCTCCCCTGAAAATAAGCCCTCTGGTGTTTTTCTTTCCAAAAAAATTAATAAGACAGTGTCTTATTATCGGGGAAACACAGTATTTGATTTTGACACCACTGTTGCCTCTCCAGTAGCTTAATAAGCTTTGTTGAATCATATCTGGAGTGGTCCTAGGCAAAATTGTGTACCAAAACTAAACTGGTTTTAGTTTTCCCCATATCCTTTTTTTCTAAGAATGAGGCAGAGGATGGATGACTACTCACTGGGAATGTTATAGAGGGTATCCTTGATCAACAGCTAGTCAGGTGGTTTTTACTATCTCTTCCAATTCAGGAATTCTGTGATTCCTATTTCATCCTGTAGGGTTGAGTAACTTACCTAAGTTTACACAGCAACTAAGTGACAGAGGGAGAATTCAAACTCAGGTCTTCTCACTTTAAATCCAATGTCCTTACAAGCAGTTCTCTTAATGTGTTTGTTTTTTTAAATGTGTTTGTTTGTCTTCCAGCAAACCCAATAAGAAGGAATATCATTTGCTAAATGATTGCTTTTCTTTCCATTGCAGGGCCATCATCCAGTGGCTGGTTGAAGCTGTGACTGGGGATGGGTTTGATCAGAAGGAAGGCCATCAACAATTCTTTTCAGGAAGCCCCCAGGATAAGAGTGGCAACTACTCCCACCAACCTGAAAACCCTGGAAAGAGTAACAGTCAGCTGTAAGGGAAAGGCACCACCTTTCCTGGGGCAGTGGGGGGGTATTGCTGAAAGCATCTGCTTTCTCTCACAGTAGACTGAAGCTTTTTTTTAATGACTCTTTAAATTACCCAAATCATCCCAGTGACAGAAAGTCTTTGAGTATCTTAGAGGAAGGTTCTACAAGTCTGGAGCAAGAAGCATAATTTACAGGTGAAAAGACCACAGGAGTTGGGAGTCAGAATCCTAAATTCAAATTCAGACTCACTACTTAACTACTTAACAGACTAACTACTTAACTCACTACTTAAATGCTATTTGTTTTTTTGTCTTGTTTTTGGAGGCAAGGCAATGGGGGTTAGACTTGCTTAGACTTCACACAGCTAGTGTCAAGTGCCTGAGTCCAGAGAAGTACTTGCAGAGAGAACTATGCTTCCCTATAAGTAGTAATAAGTGTTAATTTTCCTTCTTCTAATTTCCAAAGGAATGACATGTAATATCTTATTCTGCACTGAGTCTGTACCTCTGGAGGTACATAGCATGTTTCTCCTTTAGAATCATTGGCCCTAAAGTTGATCAGAGTTCCTAATACTCTCAAAGTTGTTTGTACCACATTGTTGTCATTGTTCTCCTGATTCTGTTCATACAACGTAACTGCCTCTGTTCATACAAGATTCTATCACATTTATATACCTTTATATATCACATACCTTTTTTTTTTTTTTAGCAATTCCTAAATTGATGGGCATATTCTCATTCTTTGCCATCTCAAAAATTATATTTTCATAGTTTCTTTTGCTTAATCTTAATCTACTCTCCAATTCCCATTTCTACCCTGTCCCTATATCCAAGTGAAATCTATTTCTGTACCCAAATAAGTGTGTATATGTGTCTTTTCACCAGCGCAGATAGGAGTGAGGCTTCAATATCAGCTTCTACCTTGACCCCTTTCTTTTTTTTTTAATTCTTTATTAACTTCTGATTTACATCATTCGTTTCTGCCAGATTTTGAGTTACAAATTTTCTCCCCATTTTTCCCCCACCCATCCCTCCAAAACAGCAGTCCCACAGGATATCCCCACCTCCAATCTGCTCTCTCCCATATTTTCTCCCATACCCGTTTCAACTTTTCCAGTGGATCTCTATGCCTCAGTGCCTGTATATCTTTTTTCTTAATTACATGTAAGATGGTATTAATAATAGTATATTATATATATATATATTATATATATTATATATATATGTTTGAATATTTGATTTTAAAATTTTCAATTCCAGATTCATTCCCTTCCCCCCCTGCCACCCATCCCCACTGGGGAGACAAGCAGTTCAGTATAGGCTGTACATGTGCGACTAATGCAAAACAATAACATAGTAGATGTATTGTAAAAGACTGACTATATTTCCCTCCCTCCTATCCCACCTCCCACTTGTTCTATTCTCTACTTTGATCCTGTCCCTTTTCAAAAGTGGGTGCTTCCAACTTCCCTCCCCCTCAGCCTGCCCTCCCTTCCATCATCCCCCCTCACGTCCCCTTCCCCCCTATTCTCCTGGAGGGTGAGATCCCCTATTTAGTGTGTATTTCCCTCCCTCCTCAAGCCAGATTTAATAGGAATAAGGTTGACCCTTTTGCCTTCCTATTCTTCCCCTCCATTGTAACCATTTTCCCTTGCCTCTTCTGTATGAAATAGTTTGCCCCACTCCTCTCATTATATTCCTCTCACCTCTTAATTTCACCTTTTAAGTATCATCCCTTCCTGTTAAATTGGTCCTGTGCCCTCTATATATACCTGTAAACGTATATACACACATTCACATATGTATTCATATGCCCGCATACCCTGATATAAAGACATATATATATATACATATATATACGTATATATATTTCTAATCCCTTCAACTACTGAGAAAAGTTTCATAAGTTACAATTATTGTTTTTCCATGTTAATAGTTCAACTTTGGCCAGGTGGCTCAGTGAGCAAGAGCACCGGCTCCAGTGCCGGGACGACCCGGATCAAATCCGGGCCTAGACACTCAGCACCACACCCAGAAACAACAACTGGCCGTGTAACCCCAAGCAAGTCACCCAACCCCGATTGCTTCAAAAAAAAAATAGTTCAACTTTGATAAGTTCCTTATGATTTCTTTTCCCTGTTTACCTTCTCATGCTTCTCTTGCTTCTTGTATCTGAATGTCAAATTTTCTATTCAGCTCTGGTTTTTTCAGCAAGAATGCTTGAAAGTCCTTTATTCCACTGAATGACCATATTTTCCCCTGAAACAGGATACTCAGTTTTGCTGGGTAGGTGACTCTTGGTTTTAATCCCAGCTCCCTTGACCTCCGGAATATCACATTCCAGGCCCTTCGATCCCTCAGTGTAGAAGCTGCCAGATCCTGGGTTATCCTGATTGTGTTTCCACAATATTCAAATTGTTTCTTCCTGGCTGCTTGTAATATTCTCTCCTTAACCTGAGAATTCCGGAACTTGGCTATAATATTCCTAGGAGTTTTCTTTTTGGGATCTTTTTCAGGAGGTGATCGGTGGATTCTTTCAACCTCTATTTTGCCCTCTCGTTCTAAAACATCAGGGCAGTTTTCTTTGAGAACTTCCTGGAGGATGCTTTCCAGGCTCTTACTTTGGTCATGGCTCTCAGGCAGTCCAATAATTTTTAAATTCTCTCTCCTGGATCTATTTTCCAGGTCAGTGGTTTTTCCCATGAGATATTTCACATTGCCTTCTATTCTTTCATTTGTTTGGATCTGTTTAACAGCATCTTGATTTCTCATAAAGTCATTAGCTTCCATTTGCTCCAATCTAATTCTGAAGCAATGATTCTCCTCAGTGAGCTTTTGAGATTCTTTTTCCATCTGGCAAATTCGACTTTTTAAGGCATTCTTCTCCTCATTGCCTTTTTGAGCCTCCTTTGCCATTTGAGTCAGTCTGTTTTTTAAGGTATTGTTTTCTTCAGTCAGGCTGTTGACTCTCATTTCATAATTTTCTTGCATTGTTCTCATTTCTCTTCCCAATTTTTCCTCCACTTCTCTTATCTGCTTCTTAAGGTCCTCTGTGGCCTAAACCAGCTTGTATTTTCCTTTGAAGCTTTTGGTGCAGGAGTTCTGACTTCACTGTTTTCCTCCTGTTCCATGCCTTGCTCCTTCTTGTTCCCAAAATAGGAGTGTAATGTTGGAATCTTCTGTCTGCTTTGTTTCCTTTGCCTGCTCGTTTTGCCACTCAATTATTTGACTTTTGGGCTTTTTGCCACAGTAGGACTCTGCCACCAGGCAGGGGAGCTTTCGTCCCAAACGCTGGGGTTTTCTCCAGTGCCGGAGGTATTAGATGGGTACCCTCTCTGAGGTCTCCACACGCTCTGGCAAGCTGGACACACACCCCAGGACCTCCACCTTAGACTGCAATCCAGATCCAAACAGGTTAAAGCAAGAGCGATGACCCCTCAGACTGGTGCTTGGTCCCCTTACACTCTGCAGGCCAGGAGCTGAAGCCGCCACGTGGCGCTGGCTGGCTGTGCCAGCGTCTCAGTGGTTCTCACCCCAGGGGTAAAAGCCACGCACTCCCACTTACTGGGTCCCAAAGTCCAGACTGCACTGGCCTCTCACCTTGTCCTTCGCATCTATGTATTGATAAATCTGGAAACGGCCACAGCTGCTGCTGATCTGGAGTCCCTCTGGCAGCCGGCTGGTCAGGCCCGCCCTGGGGCTAAAGCCTCGAGGGGCTGGGCTCAGCTCCCAGAGTGCTGTGCTGGCCGATTCCGGCTGTCCTCAGTGGGAGGTTAGCTTCTCTGTGTCATTTTGTGGGTTCTGCAGCTCCAAAGTTTGTTTAGAGTCCCCTTTTTACATGGATTGGGGAAGGTGGAAGCCGGAGCTGCGGGAAGGTCATGCTTCTACTCTACCAACTTGGCTCCACCCCCCCAAAGAGAGCTGTTCCCTTGACCCCTTTCTTGTTAATTATCTACTCTCATACCCTGATTACATAAGATAATTTTCCCCAAACTTCCTTTCCTTTCCTCCTGTTTGTTCTCTTTCAACCTCTCAAGGTTGTCAGGACATAACAAAACCCAGTCTTATTTTGATTTTTTATTATACTTTGACCCCTGCTGATGAATTCAGAGTTGACATCTCCCTGTCCAGGGAATGCAGTTTGTCCTTTAGTCCCTTATTAATTTTGTTCATTTGCCTTTTTATGTTTCTTTTTACTCTTGTGTTTGAACCTCAGAGTTTCTCCACAGCTGTGGTCATCAGGAATACTTGGAAGTCCATTTCATTAAAAATCCATTTTTTCCTATATGATACTTTTTTGGATGATTTTTCTGGACAGGTTAATTCTTGGCTGTAAGAATTTTTTTTGGAATATCACATTCCAAATTGTGGTCCTAAATAATATCATATAATTTGATATAAATATATAATAAAAATATAAATATATAAATTTATAATATATAAATAATTGATAAAAATAAATCATGTGTGATTCTATGTGGTTTTCTCTACTTGCAAAACTTTTTTTTTTTTGCTTTTTTTTTTTTTTTTGGTTACAGTGTTTCTGAGTTTTCATTTTGGAGATCTTTCAGGAAGTGATCAGTGGCAAAGTGAACTTTGCGTCCTTGTTCAAAAAAATCTGGGCAGTTTTAAGATTTCTTGAAATAGGATTTTTTTTTTTTGGCCACAGCTTTCAGGTAGTGCAATAATTTCTCTCCCCCATCTTTTTTCCAGGTCAGTTGTTTTTGCTGTGAGAAACCTTACATGTCCTTAAGTTTACAATCTTCTTGTTTTAGTGTTTATTGTTTTTGGCTTCCACTTGGTCCATTCTGATTTTCAGGGAGTTTATTGCTTGGGCAAAGTTTTGTGTCTCTTGTGCCCATCTTTTAATTCCTTTACAATTTTTTGTTCCATAGCTCACCTTTCTTTTCCAAGATAATTCCTTTAATACTCATTTCATTTATAAAAATATTGTTTAAGTTCATTGTTTCTAGTGGAATTTGTGTCCAAGTTGTGTTTTTCTTTAAGGCTTTGCTTATAGATGTTTTAGAGTCATTTTTTTCATCCAACTTTGTGTCTTAAGTATTCTTGTCACTATAATAGCCTTTTCTTTTAGTTTGCTCATTCTTCCAGACTACTTTCTGACTTCAGCCTTGATGTGAGGGCCTGTTTCTGAGCACTTCTGAACTAGACTAGTCCCAAAAGCTGCTTTCTTGGGATATTAAGTGTTGTTATCAAGTCAGCACAAACGATGGACCTAGAAGCTTTTCAGACCCAAATTTTTGGTTTGCAGCCAATGTGGTCTGAGTTCTGCAGGTTCCTGACTTCCCGGACTTGCACCTGAGCAAGTAAAAAAGACCCTGTTCCTATCAGCCATCTGGGAAGGTTGCTGTAATAAGGTGTAAGGTTGCAGTCACATCTGTGACCCAACCACATGCTCTAGAGCTGCCAGTTCCTATACCATATATGGTCTTGATATATATATGGTCGTAAGGTCTTGAAGTTGACATGGTATCTCTTGATGCCAATCTGAACTGGACAAATTGTGATTTTTTTCTTAGATCAGTCTTCAGATGTTTTCTACATCTGTCTAAAGGTGTTTTGAAAAGGAGATCTTAAAAAAAAAAGATCTTCCTATTTTGACCACTTTCTCCACTTTCTGATAATTTTTCAATCATCTTTTATGTAACTTCACATAAATGTGAAGTTTTTTCTTTACCTGTTTCATTTATTCATCCCACCCCTGTTACACTACAAAGCCTCTGGGATTTTTAAGTGTCAGCATATTCATTTGAAGTTTTCTGCATATCAGTTGAGCACTTATAAAGTTACTGACACTTAAAATCTGAGGCTTTGTAGTGTAATGATTGACAGATTTGGAATGAGGAGACCTGAGTTTCTGTCCAGGGAGAGGACATGGTAGGAACAGGGTATGAGTAAAGTTAAAAGGTTGGAATTTTTTAGGGGACAGAATAAATATATAAATATATATATATGTTAGTTGAGATAACTAGGGTGGCAGTGGATGGGACAAATATGGAAGGTGCATAATTAAAAGGTAACTGAAGAGAAAGAAGGGTCATTATATGACTCAACTTCAGATTGAGTTCAACTCAGATACTACTCAGACTCTGATGAGGTTATCTGCCTCCTTGAATCACTGTTGCCTTATCTATGGTTTTTCAGTACCTACATCCCAGGGTAAACCTGGGTAAAATATTTTGTAAACCTAACAGTGAATGTAAATTTTTATTATCTCAAGGTTTTGAACATGGAAGACTAAGTGATGCCACAGAACAGGAATAGTGAAATCTGAAAGAGCAGATTTAGGAACAAATTGAACTCCATTACTAAAGCCTCAAACTGTGTCCTTTGACTCCCCTGTATCTCCTGTACTTTGAACCCAGGGTAATTTTACATCTCCAGAGGATGCTGTCTCTGGCTGTTGAGGTAGACAGGACCCCAAACTGCAGCTCAAAAAAAATTGCAGAGATGATGTTTGGATTCGTGCTGACCATTCCTGAAAGGAGCCAGAGGTGAGAATTTTATCTTTAGATATTTTTGGAACCTCACTTTTCTCACCCGTTCTAGAAAGGAAAATTCATATTAAAAATGAATATTTCTGTAGTCTTATGCTTTATAAAAACTTTTTTCTGAAAAGCTCTGTGCAATGGATGACACGTTTTATTACTCTTATTTTACAAATGAGTAAACAGGCCCAGAAAGGGGAAGTGATTAGTCTAGTTAGACAGGGATAGAACATAGCTATAAGTGACAGGGATAGAACATGCCTAAAGCCAGGTCTCCTTACTATTTCCCTCTATTACTCCTTACTGTTTGTTGCCCTATTTCCACTCCGACATGCCACATCTGACCCATTCTACCAGTAGAGTTGGGAGGGAACCCCTTCCACTTAAGGAGCTCAGTTTAATGGGGGAGATATGCAAACACAAATGTTTGGATACAAATACAAATATTTTGGATACAAATAAATAGGACAAACTGGAAGGAAGGAAAGAAGAGAAAGTGGAATTTTAGTTCAGACTTGAAGGAAACCAAGGGGATGAGGAGGGAGGTCATGAAGGGAGGCAGGCATGAAGGTCAGGCAAAGAGTCAGGATATCTTGTTTGAGAAACAACAGGGAAGCCAGTGTCACTGGGTCAAAGTTGACGGGGTAAAGGTGTAAGATTAAAAATAGGGGAAAGAGGGAGAGTTGAGGCCATTGAATGCCAAATGGGAGTGAAAAGGAGCCACTGAAATTCATTGAGAGGCGTACATGAGAACATCACCTTTACAGGTGTGACAGGTAGGTAACTTATTATTATTGCAGTAATCCAGACATGAGACAATGAGGACCTGCAAAGGGGATATCACTTGAAGGATATGGGGATGACCAACAATTCTCACAAGTTGCAATTCCCTAGTTCTTTTGCCATTTCCACCTAGTCAGTATAGTCAGAACTGTGTTCTGAATGCCGTATAACCAGGGAAGAGGACGTCTTATGCCCACTGTCACTCATCTGCTATTATATTTAAAAAAACTTAGGGGCGGCCAGGTAGCACAACAAGTAAGAGCATCCAGTGAGGATGACCTGACACTTAGCACCCACCCAGAAACACCTGGCCGTGTAAAACCCGGATTGGAGCTTAAACCCCAATTGCTTAAAAAAAAAAATTTATATATTATATAAAAAAAGCAAGGCCTTTTACTGGCTGACAGTAGTTTCACTTAATTCACCATTTAAGTTCATATTTTGGTGTTAAAATTTCATTTTCACAAATGAAAAATGACATAATTCCTGCATTCTCAGCTTCTGAGATCAAGGTGCCCTTAAAATAAAATACCTTATTTTTCATCTTCCCTTTCTCCTCCATCCCCTTTGCAGGGAAATCTTCTTTACAACAATGGAGAGTCACCTCTTGCGCTGCAAAGTACTAGAGGTTCTGTTCCTGCACAGCTGTGAAAAGCCTACTCGCCTACCACTCTCTCTTGCCCAGACCCTCTATTTCCTCAACCATTCAACATCACTGCTCAAGAACCAGGTACCTCTAACACCTAATTCCTGGAGTACTGTAGATAATATAGATACTGGATATATTATATATCTATATATAATATAGATACTGGAGATAATGCACTAAAAGCTTGAAGCAGGAATCCCCACTTGTTGTCTAATGTTGCTATTGCTCCTGTGGAGCCAAAATATGCATTCCTATTGTTCTGGAGCATATGACATGCTCAGTCTTGTCCCCTTTGACCCTCCAAAACTGAGTACTTTGAAAATAATGAAGCACTACAATACAATGAAGCACTAATTAATTACAAGGGATTGTAATTAATGCCTCTTAATTATTTCCTTCAGTCTGATACAAGCCAGTGGCAGAGTTGGGATGAGCTGGTTGAACAGCTGCAATTTCTCTTATTTAGTTATCAGCATGTGTTAACAGGTAAGCAGCCTACAACATAGGGGTTGTGGGAGGCTTGCTTATAAGGGCAGCTAGATGGAGAAGGAAACTCTGAGCAATTCAACCTGTTTGCCTCAGTTTCCTCATCTGTAAAATAGGGATAATTGTAGCCCCAGATCTCCTAGGGTGGTTTTGGATTAATGATTAAATTAGATGATTATTAAATGAGAGGCTAATTAAAAATTAGAAATAAATTCACATCTGAATGGTTTACCACCTTTTACCATCTGAATGGTTCTTTGTTAATCAAGGAATCTGATTTTAAAGAAAGCTCTGGTATATGTGACTACATATACCTTGGGCAAACTTTCTCTTGAGTCATTTTGCTCATCTGTAAAATGAGCAAAAAATAAATAAAACTCGCCCCCGCCCTGTGCATTGACGTCAGTATATTTTTTGCAACATCAATTGATAAACATTGTTTTAATTTGAACTGTCTTATAAAATAAATTTGCCTATCCCTATTTTACAGTTGAGAAAATAGTTTGATTTAATTTTCCCCCAAAGTCATAAACCCTCATTCTCTGATTTTTCTGTCTTCAACCATGGTTGAAGGTTTCAAGGTCTGCAGAGAGCAAGAAAGGGTCTGGGTAAAAATTTTGACCCAATCAGAGCTTTTCCCAACCAAAAATTTCTTTGGGGGAAATTAGTTTTGTGCCATCTAGCTATTTCTGATGTCTTTTAAACTTTGAAAATTATTTTATCTGGTTACATCAAATTTTTTCTTCCCTTGCTCATTTGAAGCTTAGAAAGGGCATTTTACACATACACAAGGACTTAAATTTGAAAGGAAAAGACTCTTTGCTGACCTCCATTTGCCTTTCAGACATATCTTGAAGGGGATGTGGACATCTTAAAATAAAACACGTCCAAAATGGAACTCATTATTTCACCCTGAAATACTCCCTATTCTCCCCTTCTACTCCCCTATAGAGTAGAGGGCACCGGCCCTGGAGTCAGGAGAACCTGAGTTCAAATCCAGCCTCAGACACTTAAGTGTGTCTTAACTCTCTTAAAAAAAGATTTTCCTAAAGCATAATGACATAATGACAGCCTACCTCCTCTGATCTATAAATTCCATTTGGCCCGTGTAAGTAACCTTGAGCAAGTTACTTAACCCCAATTGCTTTAAAAAAAAAATCTTTACCATACCATGTTACCATGTTAGTCTGCAGTCCAGTGGATGAGCTTTTCCTATGTTCTCCCATCTGATCTTCTGCAGGAAGCCTTTCCTGGTGTCTTCTCCCTGTTTATTCTGTATATCTTGTTTGCATTTTGTCTTCCCCATTAAGACTGAGCTCTTTGAGGGTAGGTATTTTTGTATCCCTAGCACATTTCAGACATAAATGTTTGATTAAGGCAGACATGTTTGCTGTAGACTACCTGAGAAAAGTTATCCTTTACTGTGTTATCTACCATGTAAAGTGATACAAATCACTTTACCACTGTTACTCTTGAACCACTGTTCAAGAGAAGGCAAATGAAAAACTTTGGTTATAACATCTCTTTGTTCTCCTATGGTATTCCTCTAATGGTATGAGGAATCAAAGGGCCAGACCAACCAAGCCCCATAATGTAGTGGAAGAGTCTGTTTCTGTGTAAGGAATTATACAGAATTTAGAGTTAGGGTGGTACCTTACAACTCAAATGATCCAGCTTCCTTTATTAAGATTAAGAAAAATTTTAGAAATTTGAAGGCCATCAGAGATTATGTACTGGACAGACATTCCACATCTCTTATGTCCTGGATAGCTGATACACTGAATTATTTCTTTCCAGAGCACTTGAGGACTTCAGTCATTGAAAGGAAGGATCTACTTATTAAAAGGATTAAGCCCCAACTACAGGAAGGTGATGATATCACTTCAGTGGATGTGGAAGTGGAGTTCGAGGCTTTCCGAGTCCGACTAGCCCAAGAGCTTGGGGAGCCCCTAGAACCCCAGCTCCAGGAGAAGGTATTCCTGCTCAAACTACTCATCCAATGTGCAACCGACAGGAACTTCGTGCCAGAAAACTAGGAGCGACGGCTGAGAACCTCTCAGAATTCAACTTCCCAAGTCAACAGAAATAGTTACTGTTTAGTTACTAAATAGCAACCTATCCTGTCCAGATTTGTAACAACTGATTTCATAACTTCACTTCATAGTATAGAATGTGAAGATATGAATCACATATTTGATAATACAAATTATATCTATTTTATAGTAAATTAATGTGTAGAAATTTTTGTAAAAGGAATGTTAAAGCTTTCTTTAAAGGGTCTTTTAAAGGGTTTTAGGGATCCATTTTAACCTCCCTGGTTTTATTCTTTCATCTGCCAGATCAGGGGGAAAGTGGCTAACATGAGGCTAAGCATCCCTTCCTTCAGAATCAGAAAGCCAGAACATGGCTTTAAAACCTCAGTTCTGCTGCTTGCTATTTTTGTGACTTCAAACAAGCCATTTCCAGGAGAAATCCCATGAGTGGAATGGATGAGGTGATCTGAGGTCTAATATAATGCCCTGAATAAATTGCTTCACCTATACAACCTAAGACTACAAGAAAGGAAAAAGCAGAAAAAAAAGGAAAAGAGCAGTACTCTAGATTGAGTCAGATTTGCCAGTGCAAAGTCACGCAGTCAGGCTCTGCCCTAGAGTGAAGGACTCATTTGGGCTACATAATTATGAAAATCATAAAAAGTAGTGTATCAAAAATTAACCAGGACCACATAAATGGGTGAGGGCTAGGTGACCAAGTTCTAGGTTCTAAGTCTCCTTTAATTCTGTGGTCCATGATACTGTTCTGTCTGTATAGCTTCCAAATCTTTCCACCGAAAAAAAAAAATTTGCACCTTGCTCACCTTTTAGTGCTGAGCTTCTTCAGTTCATCTCCAAGCACCAACAGTGCCAAAAGAACCAGAGTATAAAAGATTCAATTCCCAGGACTATCTTAAATGACAGGGGGCTGAATCAAATTTAAGGTCCTCCAGATATAAATCCTATTTTCCCCACTATTTGGCACAAGGAAATTTTGAATCTTCCCCTACTGCTTCCCCCCCCTTTCAAAAACCTACAACCTGTTTATTCTCAAATTAATTATTCTTAAATTAAATTCTCACATTAAAAAGGAATAGTACATACACATGAAATAAAAGGGCCCAAGCCTTCTTGGGTACTGTTTTTCTTCCTCAGAAACAGCATTTTAGGGAGCACTCCACAAAACAAAACCAGGAGATAGTGACAGGATTGAATGAATTTTACACAGCCATGTAAAAAGGTAATAAAATTATTTCTATCATTTGTTGAAGTGGGGGGAGAGAATAAGGGGATGGTTCAGTTTTAAGTTCTCAAGAGAAAAGCTTTTATTTCTCCCAGCAGCTCATCCTTCTCTAATAGGATTCAGACCAATACTTGGGAAGAAGTTAAAAGTCAGGATGATTTTACTGTCACTGAAGATTTTACTTCAACTTTTAAAGTTATTTCAGCTGTTAACTCTACAGCACAAAACATTGCACAGAATCTCCCTTAGGAATTTTAACAGAATCAGTTATTGGTCTCTGTGGGCTTAGTGTGCTGCCTACTGCTAAAAGTGAACAAAATTCATCTACTGAAGGCACCATTATAAGACAAGCTTTAGCATTCAGTCTTACGAAAAGAAAAGTCCACTGGTAGGGCAGGTCAGACCAGATCTTTTGCTGCAAATCCTTAACCAAAGGACTAATTTTTCATGAATGTCACAAGAAAATATCAGTCTCCACTTCCAAAAGACTTTTCCTGTTAGCCTCTCTATTCCTGGCCAAGAGGGAACCAGGAAATGGGGGTCCTGAACCTTGATTCTAGAGTAGCAGTGTTCTCTTAAAAAGAAGCTGTTAGCTCCAGCAACTAAGATGTTAGGATCATAGGAATGTTCTTTATCAAAGAAAAGAAGCACCAAACAATTTATCTTGGATAAGATATGCAGAACAAAGTCTACTAGATTTTAATTTCCTTTGCCCCCTTCAATCTAGTTCTATAGATCAGTAATTGGCTGTACTTTGAGAAGTAATTCAGACCAATTTTGGGACGTTACAGAATAGATCTTCCTGCTTTAGAATTAGAAAGATTCAAGCTTTGCATAAATATTTAAAGAAACAATCACTATCTCCCCAGGAACTATAAATGGATGACATCTTTCCTATGTGCAAGGTGGATGGGAAGAAAGAAAAGTCTAAGATGCTGTCTACATAACACAACTTTGCTCATATGAAAAGGGAGCTTTAGAAGCCTGTAGGAGTCAACACATTCATGTCTCTTGGTTTGATATTATGGGTTCGTGGAGGTTGTTTCTTTCCTTCTATCACTGGAAGGTCCATCTTAGGTGGTTTGAAGGCTGCTGGGTCTTCTGCAATTCTAGTAGCCTGAACCCGAATGAGGTCCATTGGTGATGGCTTCTGAGTACCTCTATAAGACTGGACACTGAAACCTGAGTAAAGCCAAAGAAGACAAATTATTTCCATTTCTAAGGTTGGAAGCGTAAAACAAAAAACAACTTTATGGTCAGTCATAATTAAAGCTATTTACAGTCACAAGTTTGAACTAATTCAGAAACCATTTTGGAAAGTGCCACAGAAGCTTAGTAATCATTTATACAACTCTGTTACTCCCTATCACCTCAGAACAAAGGGAGAAAGTATTGGGGGGTGGGGGAGGAGGAGGTAACTGATACAGAGTAAAGTACTAGTAATAAGGAAGTGGTCTTTTTTCCCCCCTCTCATTAGAGTCCCTTTATTAACTATTTAAATATTAAATAACATACTAGGTAGGAGTTAAGACTACATTATCTCCTATCTATTCCCTATTTGTTAAAGGATACACATACCACCCAGACCAGTGTCCAGGAAGTATTCCAAGAAAATTCCCATTTGATAAATGCAAGGAAAGATCGGCCCAAGGTGTTGGGGGGGGGGAGAGAAGAGAGACTAGAAGACCATATTCAACTCAAAATCTATTCTTCTTTCCCACAGCATGATACTGCTTAATGGAAAGAACACTGTAAGTCAATTGTTATTGATAATAAGTCAATAATATTTTTAAAAAGTCAATAACACAAGGGGCGGCCAGGTGGCTCAGCGAGTAAGAGCAGCAGCTCCAGTGTCAGGATGACCTGGGGATCAAATCTGGGCTCAGATACTTAGCCACCACACCCAGAAATAATTGGTCGTGTAACCTTGAGCAAGTTACTTAACCCTGATTGCTTAAAAAAAAAAGTCAGTAACACTTAGCTTTGTGACTGTGGAGCATGACATTTTACTTTTGGGTCTCCATTTTCCCAACTATAAAATGGGAACACTATACTGATACATGTTGATAGTGTTGAATAAATCAGGCTATAAAAACCTAAAACCCCAAAGAAAACTAAGTTATTCATAGTAAACTGCCTTCCATAAATATTTAACACCTATCTCTTTATACCTCCTGTCAATGTAAGCAATAACAGTAGAATCCTAGGATTTCTAAGTAGCTGGGTGACAGCTGAGCACTGGGCCCTGAGTCAGAAAGATCCAAATTCAAATTTGACCCCAGACACTTACTAGCTGGATGACTCTGGGCAAATCACTTAAGCTCTATTTGCCTTAGTTTTTGACTGTAAAATGGAGAATATAATGGCAACCACCTCTCAGGGTTGTTATGATCAAATGAGACAATATTTGCAAAGTGCTTAACACTTTTAACCTGGCACAAAGTAAATGCTTATTCCCTTCCCTTTTCACAAAGGTAACTGCTTCAAAACAAACCTTCACCTCCATCCTCATACCCCCTAGGCTGGATTTGATTTAAACAATCCAAAAGCCTTGGAACCTGAAATTCAAGTATATTTAACTATGTTGGTAAGCAGAGGGATCTGCTTTTCAACACTTTAAAGTCTGAGAAGCATTTTGTTGGGAGGCAATTTGGTGTAGCAGAAAAAGCAATAGTTTAGGAGACCTAAGCATGAATCCTAGCTCTGCTACTATTGACCTGTGCAATCTTAGGTAAATAACACTATAAACCTCAGTTTTTCAATACACAAAAGTGAGAAAATTTAGAATCGGGTGGGAAACCTACAGGAACCTATCCTTTTATTAAAGGTATTTGTTCTGTGAAGTCTGGATTCAGTCAAAAGGCCACACTTGAGGATAGAGGGCCACATGTGGCCTTGAGGTCACAGGTTCCCCACCACTGGTTAGATTATCTCTAAGGTTTCCTTCCAGTCCTTAATTCTATGGCCTTTTGGTCTTAAGCCATCACATAAGATACTGTACAACAAAATGCTTTGCAAATAAGTGCTATAAGTTACTTAATATTATTGCCAATACTAATGAAGGACACTCAGTGCTGGAATGGGAACCATTCCATAAATCTAGCACAATCCTTCTTAGCAATGTAGGTTTCCTCTTTCTTATCCAAAAAAAAAAAAAAAGCTCTTAAAAGTAACCCCCCCTTGACACAATACCCGAGTCGGATTTCTGAAGGGTTCTTGGTCCGAAAAGGCTCCATTTTTCAGATGAGGGTTTGTCTCTATCTCCATTTCCAGAGTCCATGCTGCTGACATCTAGGCCAGGTAAGGAAGTAGAAGATCCATGAGTAAACCAGCCTCTGGAAGAAAAAGTCACAAGAAAAGTCCATAAGGCACATAAGAACCACCACATAAAAACTTCTAATATCATGCCTTAAGTATAGCAGAAACTGGAATACATAAATCATGGTTCACTGACACCTTTCAATGACAGGAGTACTCTGACCCTTCTACTACAAGAAATCATCAGATAATAAGCCTCCCCTGATTTACCTAGAATTCAACAGGCATTACAGTCCAAAAAGGTCTTCCCCACTTGGTAAGACCTAACTAAAACTTAGGCATTTCTGGCATCTACAGCAACCCAGGTATAAATGAAGTATCAGAAGACACATGATCAATATATAACAAAACCCCACCAGTAATTAAGAAAGCTTTGTTGGGGCAGCTAGGTGGCGGGGGTAGTAAAGTGCCAGCCCTGGAGTCAGGAGAACCCGAGTTCACTTCTGGCCTCAGACACTTAACACCCACACAAAAATACTAGCCATGTAAAACCCCAATTGCCCTCCAAAAGGCAAAAAAAAAAAAAGCTTTGTGCTATTTTGGTATTCCTGTGGTACTAATTTCCCTCACAATAAGCTACCTCACACTGGTTTTTCAAAAGATCCAATTAAAACTTTAGGCAGAGTATGCCTGTACATACATTCTTTATCATGCTATACAACTCCAGTTCCAAATGTTATCTATTCATCTGGAAATTATGTAACAGTATATGATGGGACACTTAGGTGGTGCAGTGAATAGAGCACCGGGAGTCAGGCAGATCAGTGTTCAAATCTGACCTCAGACACTTGACACATTGTGTGACCTTGGGCAAGTCACTTAACCCTAATTGCCTTGCCTTCTCCCCTCCAAAAAAAAATATATATAACTAAGATGTAACACCAATGTTAAGTTCAGAAAACATGACCTACCATCAAATGAAGAAAATTTAGATGTCAGTTATTCAGCATAGTGGACAGTACTAGACTTTCAGTACTCAGGAAGACCTGAGCATAAATTTATAACTAAAGCTAGTACAAACTTACCAGTGCAAGTCACTTAACATCTTAGCCTTAACTTCCTCATCTCTAGAGTGGAATAAGAGCACCTACTTCAGAGTTATCACAAAGGCCCAGAGAGATAACACAGGTAAAGTGTTTTATATAGCCATCATTGTTTATAGCAAGCTCTTGTCCAAAATGAGGCTAAGCCTAGCTCTGAAAGCTCTGGTGATGGTTTTGTGGGGAGGGATCCTGGGGAATGAATACCTGGGCTTTTGCTTGGGAGAAGAATAGGGTGTGCTACTCGGAGAAGACTGGGTTGAAGCAATCAGTGTATCTTCTTTTGTCATTTCTCCATTTTGTAACTTCAATTTCTGTTTGAAAGAGGAAAAAAAAAACAAGCCTTGGAAAGAATTCACACTTACTTATAAGATTCATTAAAGAAGTATAAGCTAATAGCTTGCTTCAAATCCACATGGGGAATTATGGTCTGGAATAAAACATCTTTCTTTGCTTACTTCCAACCCCCTACTCATCTTGGAGTTGTGGAGCAAAGGAAAGAGCACTAAACTGCAAGTCAAAGAACCTGAGCTCCAATCCCTGCTCTACCATGTACTGTATAACTTTGGGCAGATCATTTCCCCTTTAACAAGATCCTAAGATTCAGAGCTGAAAAGATAACTCAAAGGTCTTCCAAACCAACTCCCTTCTCTAAACACATGAGAAACTAAGGCTATGAAACTATTTGCCCAGAGTCACAGACAATGAGGAACAGAGGCAAGACTGACTTCAGGGCTGACTCTAAATGCAGTGCTTTTTATGCTACATATTCTGCATACTTATCCATAAAAAATGGATCTTAATGCTTGCACGATCTTCTTCCAAGTTTTTGTAAAGAGGTGATACAAAATGAAGTGAGCCAAGAAAACAATATACACAATCAACACCATACTAATTGAAAGATGACCTCAAATGTATCAAAATGAAAGCTGCAAAACTGAAAAAGAACAAGAGTGGTCCCAAAGAAAAGTCAATGAGAAGACATCTCTGCACTCTTGCAAAGAGGCATGTCCCTGGATGCTGAGCACTCCATGCACTGTCAGGTTTTTTCCAATATATTGATCAGTTTGGCCGGTTTTTTTTCTTCCTCTTATTTAAGTTCCTCCTGACATGTTTTAATATCACCAGAATTTTCCCTAGTAGCAGTCTTCCTTTCTCAAAGTTATCTTATAAAAATGTTATTATTATTATTTTTAAAGCAATCAGGGTTAAGTAACTTGCTTAAGTTACTTAAGTTGTAAGGTTACACGGCCAGTTATTTCCGGGTGTGGTGCTAAGTATATGTGGTGCTCTTACTCCTGAGCCACCTGGTCATCCCTAAAAATGTTATTTTTTAACGAGGAAGAAGGAAACATTAGAAAACACAATTAATACACTGAAAAAGCCTGAAAGTACATGTAATGTTCCACATCCTTTACAGAGGAACAAAGCAGGCATTACTTCATCCTCTTTTTCTTTCTCCTCTAACAGCTAAGTGAAGAAGGGGTGTCCTTTTTTATCCTATTTCTTTAAAAAAAAAAACAACACTGGTTACATGGCTCATCTGGGAGGAGAATAATATGGAGTAATACAATGTGAAATTTAAGCAATGTAAAACAAAAAATATCAGTAATTTTTAAAAAATTATTTAAAATAAGAAACATTTTTAAAGCCCTAAAGCACTACAAAAATGAGGGTTATCATTACATATACCAATCAATTAATCCAGTCTTTATGAGGCATCTAAGTCATTTTTTGCAAAGACAATGTTACAACATTAAACAATAAAAAACTATTAAGTTTTAAGTCTATAAAATAAAGTCCTGGTACTGCCACAGAAGCAATTACCCAAAGCCTGGGAGCAAATAGTAAGTTTCTCTACTGTAAGTTGCATATACAAAGTTTGCTGAAATAGGTGAAACAGGGAGGTCAAAGGTGTGATTAAAACAGGAAGCTGTTCAAAGCAGAATACTTGATAATGAAAAAATGCAACAAAGACATCCTAAAATACAGGTATCTGGAAGCAGAGCGCCCAATGAACTTGCACAGAACCAAATGAAAAGTGTCCAGGGTGGGGAAAAGAATGGTAACCAAGAATGGACCTCCAGGGTTACACATCAAAATTTAGGAGATTAAGAGAAATGTATACTTCCAGACAGGAAGGTATTTGAAAAAAAATGCATCTAAGCCCAAGTGAAAAGGATTCTTGGAAAGCAGTTCCCAAGAACATTTGGGACTACAAAAGGCAACATGGTATATTAGAAAGAGTCCTGGACTTGAAGTCAGGAAGCCTGGAATGGATTCCTGTTTACAATCTGTTTGAATTCAGGCAAATCACTTTCAGTTTGCTCTAAGATGACGATAACATTTGTATGACCTGCCTCAGTTAGAAAAGTGAGTGCTGGGGTAGCTCCACTGAGGTGGCTCATTGAATAGAACACCAACCCTAAAGTCAGGAGGACCTGAGTTCAAATCTGACCTCAGACACTTGACACACTTACTAGCTGTGTGACTTTGGCCAAGTCACTTAACCCCAACTGCCCTCCAAAAAAAAAAAAAGAAAAGTGAGTGTTACTGTTCTGTGTCCCCCAAAGATTATGGCTTCCTGATTAATTTACATACACTAATACGACTGAATGATAGGGGCTTTTCCCCCTAAGCATGTGTTTAGTTCTTCAGAATAAGGAAATACAAAATTTTTCTAATAGATTTTTCAAAACAGATGCACCCAATTTTTAAAAAATGGAACCATATAAAACAATGAATTTAAAGAATTCAGAGAAATTTATAAAGATCTATGAACTAATAGAACTCAGAGAATAAATTAGAACAGAAAACAATGTACACAGTGACTACAATAACAAAGAGGAAGAAAAATACTTCAATGCTGTATAACTATAATTACCAATCCAATCCTGGCCCCAGGGAAGAGCTTAGAATACATTCCCTTTATTGGAGGTACAGAATACTGCTTATACTGCCACTTATACACTGAATGTATAGCTGAATTTTTAAACAAATATTTGTTAAAGAGGAAGACTGAGTGAATATATTTAGAAATAAATGATAAAATTAGGCAAAGGCACCAATTTCTCACTTGGGCGTAGTAATCTTCAGGGTCCCTTCCAGTTCTAGATCCTATACATTCTAAGCAAAGAACACTACTGTAGGTGATCTCAAGATTAACTAAAAAAAAAATATTACTGCATGAGTAACTGGTTACACAACTATAAAGTACTACTCATGAGGAGGGAAGTGGACATAACAGCTAAGTTGGGACAAGGGTTGTGGGGTGAAATATTTGCATGCCAAGATGCCAGTTTATCCAGCCCGATAAATTGGCTTTAAGTTCTTAGCCAGTTTATCAGGCTGGATGATCTTGCTAAGAACTTAAAGCATCAGCTAATGTTGTGAAAAGGCAACTTGTCATAAAGCTGTCCTTGAAGCCAAAGACTTTGGTTCCTGTTCCATCTCGGACAGATACTGGCTGAGTACATTTACAGAACTAGACACTCTTAAGACCAGAAGTTGCAGAAAACTAGATGAACTGCACTAGTAGAAGGAGCTTCCCCATACCAATGAAATCACAAATTAAAAAAAGCTGCTGAAGCCAGAACTTCACCAAGTACCCAAAGAGTACCACTGAGAAGTAGCACAGGACAGTCATGTGATTTCTCACTACAGGTCTCTATGCACTTAAAATGTATGTTATATAAGATTCCGTGATTGCTGCATTCAGAAGTAGTTTTGCTCAATGATCCATTGCACCCATGAAAGGCATGTACCACTATCATGGAGGATATCCTGCACAAAGTCCAAAAAAGAAGTATTGCATATAAACTGTTACAATGTCTCCACAAGATCCATGGTCACTCAATAGAAAAGTCTACCAATCCAGAGAGCAAAAAATGCTACTGCACATTGCCTAGATTCACATGCAATGGAAGGATCAATTCATTAGTGGATAGATAAGACAGATGGAAAGGAGTTTTTAAAAGTCATAGTGATCTAAGTACTACAGTAGTAACTTTCAGATCTCTTAAGAGATTTAAAGGAAAGCTTGGAATGCATTAGTTATTTAATAATTATGTTATATTTTTAATCAACTATTAATTCCCACCTTCTCCCACCTCCACTGAGAAAGAAAGGAAAAAATACAGTCAAGCAAAATAAATTCCCACACTGGTAATATCCAAAAAGAAAAATATTTCAAACAGCAGTTAAGAGTCCATTCCTGGTTGGGAGGTAGATAACAGTTTCATCAAGAGTCCTCTAAAATGACCACTCGTGTTGAACAGAATCCCCAATTCTGAGGTATCTTTATAACATTGTTGTTATTGTATAAAATGTTCTCCTAATTTTGCTTACTTTACTCTGTATCAGTTCTACTCAAGTTTTTCTGAAATAGTACCCTTCACCGTTTCTTATAGTGAAATAGTATTCCATTATCTATATAGTTTATATACTATAATTTTTTCTCACTCTAGAATTCTCATTTCATTTATAAAAACATTTCCTTTTAAAATATTCTTAATTTATTCCAGGAATTCTAGCTAAACGTGTAAGCTGTGTTAACACTTTGAGGATTTTCTTTGTGGATACCTCGAGTCATTCTCTTCTAGATTTGTGTCTTCAGCATGTGTCTTCATAATAGCTTTTTATTTATTTTTATTTTGTTCATTCTTTTAGCCTTGATTTTAGAGTTTACATTAGGGCCAGGTTCTAATTGAATGTTTTTAAAATACATCTAATTTCCCCCTAATTACATGTAAAAACAATTAACATCCTTTTTTTTTTTTTTTTTTTTTTTTTTTTTAATAATTTTGAGTTCCAAATTCTCTGTCCCTCTCTGAGAAGGTAAGTAGTTTGATATGGGTTATACATGTGCAGCCATGCAAAATAGATTTCCATATTAATCATGTTGTTGAGAAAAAAAAAAAAAACACCCAAGAAAAACAGTTTAAAAAAAGTATGCTTCCAAGTCATTTTCTAATTGATAAATAAAGGATAAATGGTCTTGGGTTTTGCTTGGTATAATGAATATATAAATTTTCTCCAGGATCTTAGGCACAGCACAGGCTAGGACCTCCAGTCTTAACAGTGCTCCCAAAGTGGTGTGATCCAAGGCAAAGTCTGATCACTCACCTTTTGGGTTGAGCTCTCCAAGTCCTGCACCTGGCTTCAGGTCTTTAGAACACAGCTGTGGGCTTGCCCCTGCCATAGGTTGGAGTTCCAGGAGAACGCCAAACTCAGCCTCTATCAGTCAGCTGGAAAGCTGATGGTTTGGAATCAGAACTATGGGCTCTCTTTGATTTGGGATTTCTGTTCGCTTTATTCAGATGCAGGTTTCAAACTATGCTGGAGGCCAGAATTGAGAGTCAGCTCTATTCTGAGGGTTAAAGAAAGAGCTTTACTTCTTGCTCAGCCAAAAAGCCATGACCACTTGTCACTCTGGTACTTCAACCCTATGCACAGACACAGGTCCTCTGCCCCCAAAACATGACTCAGAATTGGATGAGTGACAAAACTGCCAATTGGTACTCTATTCCTGCATTCAGCACAAAGTCAGGCCCCACTCTATGTGGCTCTGAGACCTCTGCTTGAGGGACATCAGGAGGTGGGGCCAAGAAGAAAGATAATTCCAGGCAAGTGACATTTTCTAAATTGTTCAAGCTGTTATATACTCACATGGACTGCCTCTGCCACACGGTGGTACTTGGTTTCTTCTGTGGTAAGGCCTTTATGGGGAGTGTATCCCGCATCTGTCAACCCTGCCTGCTGCTCAAAGCGCTGGATGTTCTCTTGTGTCTGTTCTGAAATTGAAGACAAGTTTATACACACATAGATAACCATGGAAATGCAGCTGCACACAGGAATAGTGACTAATGAAAAAAGTTCTAGAACTGAGGATGAGTCAGCCTGCCCCAGTTTTTCCACTATTATCAACTTTAATACCCAAAACCTCAAAAGCAGTGAGGTATTTTCTAGTAAGAGGGAAAAATAAAATCTCCTAAGGGTTACTTATTAAGTAACAATTCAATTCTATTTCTAGAGCACTTTAAATTAAAGGGCTTTTTCAACAGCTTCCAATGAGGCTTTGTGAATACGAAGCTCCCAGCAAAATGTGAAATTCCCACCATACTGAATAATTTAATGAAAAGGGTAAATATACCACCACAGCAGGATTTTTAGAGTAATGTTAGTATGAACATTGGGATGAAGGTTTATGTTGATTTTTACTAGGCATTTGAAAATTAAAAAATGAAACTGAATGATAAAAAAATGAAATAATGAAACAATGAAAAAAAAAAAAAAGAAATCCAATGAGAAACTATTCTAAGTTGCTTCTTCTACCCCAGAGATCAGCCAGAAGCCCCAGGGTAATAGGAAAGAGGTGCCTTCTCCAGCACCAAGGTGGTACAGCCTTCCAGCACAACTAAAGACAGTCAGGGCTATGTTCAGGGCAACAAAAACAGGTCTCCCCTGAGAATTGAGAATGCCCCACTGACAATGAAAACCTCATAAACACCTACAAAGTCAGAGACAGAAGTTCCCAACACTCTGTCCTGAGACAACAATGAGGGACTTTAAGCTCCACCCCTCTGAAACTAAAAGATCCAGGAAGGCCTACCCCGTAGGAGGAGATTAGTATAAGACTCCAGGGATCTCAAAGGAAGACCAAGAGGAACCAACAATTCCACTCAGAAGAACAGGAAGGAAGAAAACTAGTACAAATCCCTAGTTCAGAAACTAAAGTTGGATAGATGAGAAAATAAAACACCAACCAGTATCAAAATTATAACAAATCTAGAGATCCCCCAAAAGAAGGGAGTAACTCTGTAACAAGTGCAAGCAACTATGAATTAAAGAAAAAATGGATTTTCTACAAAGACTACATAAATACCTAGAAAAAAGATAGAAAAATGAAACAAAAGCTCTTAGGGGAAAGAAATGGAAGAATAAATAGCTTAGAAGAGAAAATACCCAAGAAATGGACCCCCTGAAACCTAAAATAGACCAAAGGGATGTAATCATGACTCCGTGGGATATCAAAAAATATTATAACAAAATCAAAAACTGAGAAAACATAATATACACACAATTACAGACACATAGTATCTATGACAACTAACTCTGATAGACTGGGCTCCTCTCAGTAATAAGGTTAAAAGACAACTACAAAAGACTCATGATGGAAAGGAATATTCAAATCCAGAGAAAGAACTACAGAGTCTTAATGTAGACTGAAGCAAACTACTTACTCTCTTCTTTGTGTTTTATTTTGTCCCTTCTTTCTCATTGTTCACTCCACTGGTCATAATCCTTCATTACAACTTGACTAATGTTAAATGTGAAGGTATCTGTACAACCTATACTTGATTATATGGGGGGGGGGGGGGGGGGGGGGGGCAGGGGGAGGCGAGATGGATTTAGAACTGAATGCTGTAAACTAAAAGTAAATACATAATTTTCTTTAAAAATTGGTCTGAAAACATCAAGATTTTTTAGGACTGGACTCTCT
Source organism: Petaurus breviceps papuanus (assembly GCF_028583685.1). NCBI lineage: Eukaryota > Metazoa > Chordata > Mammalia > Diprotodontia > Petauridae > Petaurus > Petaurus breviceps. Next base: position 296,825 of record NW_027187393.1, read on the forward strand.
AAAAACCATGATTTGCATGGTGGGGTTGGAACACACATCATAGTTAAGAACACAGAAAGAAAAGTTACTGGAGCTATGAGATGATGTAATACTACCATTCTAAGAGGGAAAGAAACAAATGTCTCTTCAGGACTTTAACATAATAAGAGGGAATAAGAAAATTTTAAAATGATGTTCTGTGGCTAGATTAAATCTATTCTCAAGGTAAGAAGAGGGAGAAAGGAAAGGTAAGGTAAAAAGAATACCCAAGTGTTAAGAGTAGAAAGGAAGAGAGTAAAATTTGTTACTTCTCAAAATATCTCAGATGCATGAGAAAAGTATACATACATGGAGAGGAGGCAGGAAAAATAGGCATCAAATAAACCTCACTCTTATCTGAAACAAAAGAAGGCCGAACTCAAATACAGAAAGAGTTAGGTGTACAAATACAGCAAACACAACCAGTAAACAAGAGCTAATGGAGGAAGGGCAGGTTAGTAGGAAGGAGATGAGAGGGAGGCTACTACCTCCCCCACCCCTGGGAAAAATAAGCAAAAACTACAATTTCAGGAGATGCTCTTAGATTGACTTTTAAATTAAGTGAGGAATGGTTGAACAAAATGTGGCATATAAATTGTTGGAAAACCATCATGCTGCAAGAAAGTATGAAAGATTTTAGAGAATCCTTAGTATGAACTGATAGAATAAAGAGAGCAAAAAGAGAACAATTATATAAAAGGACAACTTTTAAATATTTTTAAATTAAGCAATTTATCTTCTCTCCCTCCCATCTCTTCCCCATTAAGGAAAAAAAAGAGAAAATCCTTATAACAAATGTGCAGTCAAACAAATGTCTTACATTAGCCATATCAAAAAATGTATCTCATTCTACCCATTCAGTACAATGCCTCTGTCAGGAGCTGAGGTACATGCTTATACTTCATCACTGGTCCTCTATAGTTATGGTTGATTATTCTTTCTTATTTTTATTTTTTCCCCAGTTACATGGAAAAACCATTTTAAAACATTTTTGAGTTCTAAATTCTATTCCTCCCTCCACCCTGAGAGTATAAGCAATCCAACACAGGTTCTACATGTGCAATCATGTAAAACACTGCCATATTATTAATTTTGTACAAAACTTGAACAAAGAAATACAGAGAAAAAGAGCATGCTTCAGTCTGTATTCAGATAACATCAATTCTTTCTCTGGAGAAAGAATGTTTTGTCATGAGTGTTCGCTGTACAATATTGCTGTTACTATATACAATGTTTGGGTTCAGCTCCCTTCACTTTGCATCAGTTCATTTAAGGCTTTCCAGGTTTTTCTGAAATCATTCTGTCACTTCTTACAGCACAATAATATTCCATCAAAATCATATTACCACAGCTTGTTCTGCTATTCCCCAAATGATGAGGATTCCCTCAACTTCTAATTCTTAGTCACCACAAAAATATCTTTTATATATATTTTTGTACATATAGGTCCTTTCCCCTTTTATTTTAAATCCCTTTGGGATACAGATCTAACAGCCCTGGATCAAAGGGGAGTCACAGCTTGACTGCCCTTTGGGCATAGTTTCAAACTGCTTTCCAAAACGGTTAAATCAGTTCACACTCCACCAAAAATTCATTTAAGTGTCCTAGTTTTCCCATATCCCCTCTAATATTTATCACTTTCCCTTTTTGTCATATTAGCCAATCTGACAGGTGTGAGGTGGTACCTCAGAGTTGTTTTAATTTGAATTTCTGTAATCAATAGTGATTTGGTTCATTTTTTCAGTATAGATAGCTTTGATTTCTTTGTCTGAAAACAACCTGTTCATATTTATCAATTGGGGAATGGCAGAACAAGCTGTGGTAATATGATTTTGATGGAATACTATTGTGCTGTAAGAAGTGACAGAATGATTTAAGATTTAAGAATAAATATTCTTAGAAATTTCACTCAGTTCTCTATGTATTTGAGAAACAAGGCCTTTATCAGAGATATCTGCAGCAAAATTCCACTCCCCCCCCCCATTTTCTGCTGCCCTTCTAATTTTGGTTGCATTGGTTTTGTTTTTGGAAAAACTTTTTAATTTTATATAATCAGTATCATCTATTTTACACTTCATAATGCTCTATCTTGTTTGGTCATAAATTCTTCCCTTATCCATAGATTTGACAAGTAAACTATTCCATGCTCTAATTTGCTTATGCTATCACCTTTTATGTCTGAAATAAATGATGTGCCCATTTTGACCTTATCTTGGCCTACTATGTGAGATGGTGGTCTATAACTAGTTTCTGCCATACTGTTTTCTAGTTTTCAAAGTTTTTGTCAAATAATGAGTTTTTGTTCCAAAAGCTTAGATCTTTGAGTTTATCATATATTAGATTACTATGGTCATTTACTATAATGTATTGTATACCTAATCTATTCTACTGATCCACCACTCTTATTTCTTAGCTAGTACCAGACTGGTTTTTTTGTTTGTTTTGGAGGGGAGAATGCAAGGCAATTGGGGTTAAGTGACTTGCCCAAGGTCACACAGCTAGCAAGAGTCAAGAGTCAAGTCTGGGGCTGGATTTGAACTCAAGTCCTCTTGACTCTAGGGCAGGTCCTCTATTCACCAGAAAACCCCTAACTGCCCCAGATTGTTGAGAGATAGCATAGCTAGATTACCTTCCTTCACTTTTTTCCCCACTGATTCCTTTGATATCCTTGACCTTTTGTTCTTCCATATGAATTTTGTTATTTTTTTTTCTAGCTCTATAAAATAATTTAATTGGTATGGCACTAAACAGATTGATTTAGGTAGAATTACTCTTTCAGGATATTGGTTCAGCCTACCCATGGGCAATTAATATTTTTCCAGTTGTTTAGATCTGACTTTGTGTGAAAAGTGTTTTTTAGTTGTGTTCATATAGTTCCTGGGTTTGTCTTGGCGACTCCCAAGTATTTTATGTTATCTACAGTTATTTTAAATGAAATTTCTCTCTATCTCTTGCTGCTGGACTTTGTTGTTAATATATGGAAATGCTGATGATTTATGTGGGTTTATTTTGTATCTTGCAATTTTGCTAAAGATGTTAATTATTTCAAGTAGTTTAAATGTTTTTTAAAAGCATCTGATCAATGCAATGATCAACCAAGTTTCCAGAGGATCTATAATAGTGCCATTAATCTGGTGCATAATCCAATTGCTGGTTTGTCAGCCTGTCTCTTCTATTTCGGTTCACCCTCCATTCATCTACCAAAGTGATCTTCCAAAAACACATTTGACCATGTTACAGGGTATGCTACTTATGTGCATCATCATATATAAAATCCTTTCTTTGGCATTCAAAGTCCTTTATAACCTGGCTCCTTTCTATCAGTCTTCTTAAACCTTACACTCCCAAGTACTCTGCAATCAGTGACAATGGCCTCTTTGCTATTTCTCTAACAAGACATTTCATCTCCTGACACCAGGAATGTTCATGGGCTGTCCCCAGTGCCTGGAATGCTCTCTCCCCATCTCTACCTCCTGGTTTCCCTATCTTCAAGTCCCAGCTAAAATTCCACCTCCAAAAGAATTTAATTCTGATCTCCTTTAATGCCTTCCCTCTATTGAGGGAATTTGTCCTAAATATGGTTTGTTTGTACATGGTTGTTTATATATTGTCTGTCCCATTAGACTGTGAGCTCCTTGAGATACACTTTCTTTGTATCTCCAGAGCTTAGGACAATACCTGGCACACTGCAGGTGCTGAATAAATGTTTATTATATGAATGACTAACTGTCTTTACTATCTCTGCAACCCTGTAAAAGTCCTGTTGCCCCTTTAGGGTCCTTATTTCCTTGTCTATAATATGAAGGGGGTGAACTTTTCTTTAGGGTTCTTTTCAGTTCAAAACCATGATTCTAATATACAAATAAATCTATCACCTACTACATGTTTTTTACTGGTCTTGGAGTCAAAACAACCAGGGTTCAACTCTCACCTACAATAGACACTAGCCATGTCACCATGAGCAAGTCACTGAGCCTCTAAGCAAGCAATTCTTTTAAGACTCTGAAGTGTGGAAAAGTTAGTGACCTGAATCAATTGAGGAAGTTTCCCTCCCCCAAAAAGTCAGGTACACACAGTAGTGTTGAGTATATATTAAAAGAAAGAAGATTTGCTTAAAAGAGCAGTTTTGGTAGTGCAAAAGAACAATATAACACATAAGCAGTTGTCACCAAGGTCAAGCATTTTAAAACTTCAGGTAACAGGGATTTCTGTTACATTCCACAGTATGATATGCATTAAGTAGTTGCCATATTCAATTAAGATGACTCTGGTCTTCCTGAAATCTCCTGAAACATATTCTCCCAAATGTCTAAGAGAAACTAGTCATCCTTTAGCTAGCTGACTCTAATTTTTCAACCAGGTTCAACATCTGTCTTCTCTATTAGACCAAATATTCCATGACATTAGCCATGAATATAGTTGGTATTCCCAGACTTGGAAGAACACCCAATTAATCGTGCTAAAGTACTAGTCTTCCTATTTTGCAAAAAAAAAAAAAAAAAACTTACTAAATCCGACTTTTCATTTTCACAGATATTCCTAATACCCCAACTTAATAACAAAGAACCTGTTTTTTCCTGAGACTGTCAGATATTTCAAACCTAGGAAACCCATGTTCATGGTACTCTGGTGATTGATCCTGGACTATCTTTCTAAAAATTAAAACTCCTTTCACAGTATCTGGAAGCCCAATCTGTGATCTCCAACAAGCTACTTTATTTCTTTGAGTCTCAGTTTTCTACTCTGCAGAATGAGGGCAGTGGCCTAGATCAAAAAGTGACTTGGTCACAAAGCACTTTTGTGCTTGAAATACAGCAATGGGAGGCAAAAACAGGTCCACAATCAAATCCATGGGCCACCCAAGAAACTGGTACACTGTATTTTAGTTCTGGCTCCCAAGAAGACAGGAGTTTATAAAAGTGAATCATAAGGAAAAGGTATGAGTTGTGGTATTTTACAATTTAGTACCTCAATTTAGTTTTAGGCAGTTAGCTCAGAGGAAAGAGCCCAGGGCCTGGAGTCAGAAGACCTGAGTTCAAATTTTGCCTTAGACAGTTACTAGATGTGTGACCATGGGCAAGTCACTTTACCACTGGTTGCCTTAAAACCATGGAGAAGAAAATGGCAAACCACTCCAAGATAACCTCATGGATAGCATTGGCAGAGAAGAGTGCGACAATAGGGAAGAGAATAAAACCCTAGTACAAAACACTCCAAATCAGAGGGCCCTGCCAACAAAGCTGGAAACAGGCAAACCCTTGAAATGTCTTAAGTGTGGCTCATTCAACTCCCTATATTCACATTGCAGAGGACACCAAGGTTCTGTGTAAGAGTTGAGAAATACTTGTCAAAACTTCTGTCATTCTAATGAAAGCACCATGGTATGTATAGAAGAAAGAATATTGAAGTCATTAAGACCTGGGTTCAAATTCAAGCTCTGCTATTTATTTCCTAAGAGGCTTGGGAAAGTTATTTAACTTCAGATTCTTAGGCTATAAATTGCCAGGGTTAGACTGGATAAGCTCCAAGGACACTTTCAGCTCAAAATCCTGACACTAAAGCTTCTGAAAGTATATCACTAATAATTAGCAAGGTCTGCTTTACCAATCACTGTAATTGTACACCCATTCAGTTTCCAAGGCAAACACTTCACAATGCCCACATTAGAACCTTATTTACTATCATACTATACCATACTATACACACTGTGCTAGGCTGCTATTGTTCTTCCATCAACACTGAAAGAGCCTTCACAAGTTTACAAAACTAAGTAAATCACTGATTTGCAAGGACTTTAGGCCTGAATCAATGTGCATGATCTAAAAAGCTGACCATGGCCTCTAAACACTTGATTTTGGCTTTAGATAATTTTCCAACCACTGCTGAGTTCTGCTACCATCCCAATGTTGATTTCCTAAACCTGTTTAAACAAGTGTTTCTGCCCTTGGAAAGAGACCAGAGAAATGACATTGTGCAAATCAGTGAGTGGGAAGCATTACCTTGTACCTTATTCCTGCTTCAAAAAAACAGCTGACAAAGCTCTAAGCCTAGTCTATGCAAATAAAAAAACATCAAAAAGTGGAGTGAAGTTCCATTCCAATAATTATTGACTTCTCCCACAACCAGACCCACACTCTATGACTATCTTAATGAAAATATAAAAAGCAAGCCATCTAGTTTTTGAAATTCTCAAAAAGCACAGACCTCCAACTAGATTACACTGCAAACCACAGATAAAGAAAACATCAGTATGTACTCAGTAATTAATTAGCTTTAGTGTAAATTCACCTCAACCACCAGCATGAGAACTAAATTTGAAGTCAAAGAAACTGGATCCATCCCAGGGTCCCTGCTTATTACTTATGTCATTTCAGGCAAATTAGACCCCCTCCTTGTGCCTTAGATTCCTAAACCTATAAAATGAAAGGATTAGGATCCCTTCCAATTCTAAATCCCAGGGCTCCATGACTCAACTATTTATCTATGCCTAATAGACAAGTAAGGTGGCACAATTTTAAAACACCTTTCTTTCTCCTAAAAGAAAAATTAAATTCAAAGAAACATTTTCTAAAACTAGACATGCTGGCAAGACTGCAGAAACAAACACAAACACCTGAATATATCAACTAAGATGCTAGAAACTAGGCTTAGGAGATGCTAACTCAAAGCTAACCTTCTATAGAATAAGTTTCCTTTCTGTAACAACCAAATTAGGCAAGGTGCAAGCACTGAGTGGAATTTTGAGAGGTAGCACCTGAAGGCTTATTTCAGGTATTCTGACATCCAACTACCACCCCCATTTCCCCAACTCAACTCTCACAAAATGTTAAGAGCTCTTGCTTACTTGTAATTAGAGAATTCATGATGACATGCGTAGCCTTGGCCTTCACCACTGGGGCCTTGTTCATTTGGTCACTGGAAGCTGAGGGAGTTACAGAGAAACTATTTTCTCCTTCCTCAACCTGTGCAGGAAGTGTGAGGAAACACTTTTGAAACGGCCAGGGAAAAAAAATTAAGTCACAAATTCTGTTTCCAAGATTTACTAAAATGTACCTGTTTCACTTCATAAATAAAAACACAACCAGAAGGGGATTTTAAACAAATGTACTGTTATTTGTATTTTGGTAAGATATGTATTTTCTCAAAATGTAGTTTTAATTTTAAATCTTTTTTTCCTGTAAATTTACTGCCTAATTGGAATATTAGGACTTTAGAGATTTAAGTCAATTGTAAATATACATACACACATCTTGACTATGTTAAGTCCTATATCTTAAGAATAATTTCTAAAATTTTTGCAAGTGAATTGTAAGGAAGGTGGGAGAGGATATTAAGGAAATTATATCAATGAACAGTTTGCACTGTAGACAGGTGGTAAGAAACAGCAAAAGAAGATCAGCTAACTTGCCCACATCCAATGATTAAGAACGTTCAGAGAGGCAAATTGATCAGAAGAAACATAATTAGAAGTACATTATAGGCTTGGGTAACCTATAAAACCATATACCCAAACCATTAAGAACACTAATTTAAGGGGAGGTTAGGTAGCACAGTGAATAGAGTGCTGGCCTTGGAGTCATGAGGACCCAAGTTCAAATCTGGCCTCAGATTACTATCCATGTGACTTTGGGCAAGTCACTTAACCCCAATTGCCCTCCAAAAATAAGCAAAAAAAAAATTTTTTTTTAAAGAACACTTTTAAGATTTTTAGGTGAAAGACTCAACTAAGAGACTAAGAATAGTGGACCAGGAATCCAAAAACTAGTTCCATGTCTTTCTCCCTATTAGGCAAAACCATCTAAGCTCAACTATAGAACAAGGAAGCTATACAAGGTGATACTTAAAATTCCTTCCAGCTCTAAATCCTATGTTCTTCTCATCCTTAAATGATAGAGTTAAATGCAGACTGACATTTGTATTCTAAGTACCTATCTCAATGCTCAAATCTCTGGGGAGAGTGGTAGGAAGAGAACAGTAGGCTGATTCTCTCCCTTCTTACAAACCTCCAGAAGACAAAGGCGAGAGGTGGAAAGAAAGAAAAGGGGGTAGCAGGTACTCCCAAAGCAATTCTCATTCTCAAAGGACTCAAATTAAAGATATCATTGCCAAACTGGGTGCCTATACACTTTATCCCCTCATGTGCACCATCAAGCTTTGACCTTGTCTTAAAAATACCTGATTTCTATTCAAGAAACAAAGAGGTAAGCTATCCTCAGGCACATTTTTCTGCTCTGCTTCCATACATCTCTGGATTTTTGTTAAAGAGTCTGAAAAAGCTTCCAGGAGCCATAAAGGCAGATGACATCCAATAAGCGTAAAGGGTTTCTTGTACTTCTGCTGTCTTTGGCACAAAACTTGTTTAATCCAGAATAGCTCCCTTGTGGTAAGGTCAGACTCTCAGTAGACACCACCTTACTCTAATTATTCACCCTTGAAATGCAAATGTAACACTTCCCCAGGTTCATAGCTACCTTTCTGGATTTAGCAAGAAAGATTTACTTATACATAGCAAGGAGGAAATAGAAAGGAAAAAGCTAACCTGGAGAAGATGGTAAAACCCCAGCTTCGATCAACTGACTTCAGAAAAATGAGTCTGGCCTACTCTTCAGCACCTCCCAGTGGTTTACCAAGCAAAGTCCAAACTCCTCTGCCAAGGTCACCCACAACTGGAACCACCTCACTTTTCTCAACTTTCTGAAATTACTCTTAACCTCTTTGCAATAAGCTCCTGCTACTTTCTACTCCACAAACATTACCTTTTAGCAAGAAGATGTCATTGCCAATTGGGTGACTACACATGTTCCCCCCCTCCTCTCTTTATGCCTTTGCTCAAGCTCTGTCCCAAGCCTACAACAAGCTACTTTAATCCTTTTTAAAAAGTTCACCTCAATGTCACTTCTTCCAGGAAGGCTTCCCAATTCCCCATAGTTGAGACCAATCTCTACCCTCCAACCAAAGAGAACTTTGTTTTGCACCTCTCTATTGTACTCATGACATGATACAATGTATATGAGTCTTAGTCATCATACAGACTAGTAGCCCTAAAGAAGTGCTTAACTAAATTTTGTATCTCCTGAGCCTTGTGGTGTTCTACACACAATAGATGCTTAATGTTTATCCTAAATGTTATGATGTCACTTCCCAATTGTTTTAGCCCTCAAATTTCTCCCATTCTTAAAAGGATAGAGAGGTACTAAGTTCTACTAAAACAACAGCTATTAAATACCTTGGAAAGCTGTTGGTACTTCCGATCTGGGATGACCGGCTTTTTCCACAGAACCTTACTGCACATGTCAGATGAAGGCGGAGTCATCGGTGTGGGATCCTCCAGGACATCATCATAACTGAAAGCCCGACGATGCATTCCAATTGGCAAAGACATCTTGCCTAGAAGCCCACCTGTACTGTGCTCAATAGCTAAGAACAAAGATGCCCATGATGAGGAACACATGTAGTAGTATATCAGCTAATATACAGTCATATTCAATTCTGAAGTTTAGCACCAGAGTGTAAAGACCAGGGGGATTTAGGATTTATAAGAACTCTGATACTACTTGAATATCCTAGCACCAGTCCCCTTCCTCTCTGGACCCCTGGATCCTCATCCATAAAATGAAAACTAAACTAGATGATGTCTAAAGTCCTTTCCAACTCTAAATCCTATAGCCTTATCTAGCAGGTTTTCCACAAGAAAAACTTTATCAAAAGTCATTCTGTGACAGGTGACATAAAATGTCCTCAAAGATCACTATACCTAAACGCAGGTAATTTCCCAACTCCCATCATAAGCTTTTCCTTAGGGCTATCAAAGTCACATTAAGAATTACTAAAAATTGGGGCGGCTAGGCGGCTCAGTGAATAGAACACCAGCCCTGGAGTCAAGAGGACCTGAGTTCAAATCCAGCCTCAGACACTTAACACTTACTAGCTGTGTGACCTTGGGCAAATCACTTAACCCTCAAATGCCTTGCTTTCCCCTCTCCAAAAAAAAAAAAATTACTAAAAATTGACATCTGCATTTGATGAATATCTCCAATATGTATTCAGCATGATCTCTATCAGAACCTTTTTCAAATATAACAATGCACTATCTAGTTTTAAGTGTTGAGAACATATTTCAATACCATTCAAAGTTCACTTCCTTTGGCAAAAGTTGTCACATTTCAAATGGATCCAACAAACTGGAGGAATCTTTTGCTAGATTTGAACTTTGCAAGCTAAGATACAAGGCAACAACAGTACTGTTACCTAATTCCAAAGATATTCCCAGCTGACAGCTTCCTCTTTCATGCTTCAGTAGGGTTTCAAATTAAGTTTTCTAACCAGGGATACAAGGTTCATTTAATTAACTTGCTCTTCAAATTAAAATTGTTTGCTTAGATTCTAGATTAAAAAGATGAATTTGCTTAATGCCTGGCACCTAGATACCCAACAATTAGCATTTGGAAAGCGAACAGATTTCAAAGTATGGGATTCCGGTAGACAGCTAGCCAAAAAGTTAATAGTAAGGCACTAAGCAATATGATAAAATGCTTGCTTTTCATTCTACAGAGCATAATAACTGCAGCAGTTATTAACCAGTAATCATGAGGGTTAGAAGTGCCTCAGTTTCTCTATGTCTAGGAGTAAGGGGTTGGACCAAACGATCTTTAAGATACCTTCAGTTCTAACAAGTTTCAATTCTATGAAAATACTATAAATTATCGGTCATTAAGGCAATTATGGGAATCAGTGACAAGAGTGAAAAACATGCAACCAGTCCAAGTTGATGTCATCTAGAATTTTGAGTTGATTCCACACTAGGGAAATAATGCTCATGTACAACTGGACTAGATAGTCTCTAAGGTCCCTGGCCAGCACTATGATATGATGATGCTTTGTTAGTTAAGCTTCAGAGTGAACAGTAAAAAACATTACTTAAAAAACATTATAACCCTAATGTTTATTTAACAGCCTTTGATACTACTTGACAAAGCTATTTTATTAATTGTTCAGTCTTTTTTGGTCATGTCTGATTCTTCATGACCTCATTTGGGGTTTTCTTGGCAATGGTTTACCATTTCTTTCTCTAGCTCATTTTACAGATGAAGAAACTGAGGCAACCAGGGTGAAGTGACTTGCCCAGGGTCATACAGTAAGTGTCTGAGGCCAGATTTGAACTCAGGAACATGAGTCTTCTTGACTCCGGGCCCAGCAAGTACTCTATCCACTGTACCACCTAAAGCTGCCCCATGCTATCTTATATTTAAGAATAATTAAATTTAGCAGTAAAAGCAAAACAATTAACAGGGTACTGTCAGTATATGTATGTAGTATTGAATTTATATCTCTTGTGGCTCCCTATAAGGTCCAAGATCAAATATAAAATTCTGTTTGGCATTCAAAACCTAGCTCCCACCTATATTTCCAGTTTTCTTAAAACTTACACCCCCAACACACACACACATTCACTCACTCACTCCTCTCTCTTTCTCTCCCTGACTCTCTTTAATCCAGTGACATGGGATTTCTCAAGACACTCCATTTCCCAAATGCATTTTCACTGGTGGTTCCCCCATGTTTGGAATTCTCTCCTTCCTCATTTCTACCTCCTGGCTTCCTTAAAGTCCTACCTAAATTACTCTTTTCTACAAGGCTTTCCCAATCTCCCTTAAAGTTGTGCCTTTCCTCTGTTTATTACTGACAATTTATTCTGCATATATCATGTTTGGAGATAGTTATTTTTGTATTGTCTCCCCCATTGCTATCTGTGAGATCTTGGAGAGCAAAGACTGTTTTTTACCTTTTTTTTTGTATCCCCAGTACTTAGCATAGTACCTAGCATATAATTAATTATACTTGCTGGCTTGATAACAAAGGGAAATATGTTGACACTACAGACCAAGAATTTCATTACTGGTGTAGCATTAGATCCAGAAATTACAACAATGAAAAAAAATTCAATCATCTCAACTAAAGTAGCTAATTCATAACAAATCAGAATAGTATAAATTTCCCTCCTATCATCATTAGGTCAAAAAATGCATGTGTGGATTTGATTATGAATGACTATGTTTAATAAACTCATTTTGGAATTAGCAAATACTATACTAATAAACGAATCTTTATGGGTCAAGTTTTGACAGCCACAAATCTTTTAATTTAGCTAACAAAAAAATTCTCTTCCTCTCTCCATGTCAGAAAAAACCTCTAAGATCTCCCTACTAACCAATGCAAGGGGTCTATTTTAAGAGTTCACCTCATCCATCTTCCTATGAACAGGAGTACTTCACAGCTTTTGCTCAAATCCAGATTATCCCTAATAACAGGACTGACTTGTTCCAATGTTCCCTATGCCTCATTACCTGTCAGTTCTCCCTCAGATCTCACCTCAGTCTTCACTGATGCTTATTCTGTGGTCAGAAACTCATAGCACACTAGCAAAATACAAGCTCTCAGAGGCTTGCTTTCTCTTTTTTCTAAATAGTACAGAAGCCCCGAGGAGGTCCCTAGATTTTCTTATAGCACCTAGTGTAAATAATAGGCAAATATAAATGAAGGAAGGCTTTCTGGTTTAGTGGAAAATAACAGCTGAAAGTCAATATTCTAGGTTCTAGATGACTTCTGCTATGTATTCTTAGGCAGCTAATGCCCCTGTCTGGGCCTCGGCTTCCCTACTGAAAAACAAGGGATTTGAACTAGGTATCTCCAAGATCCCCCCCCCTCCTGCTGTAACATTCTGTGAGAGAGTATGAATCAGAATAATCACTTTTCCTATGGATAAGACAATTTTTAAAAATACGAATGTTAAATCTAAAAACAGTTTACAAATAGAACCTTAGCTCCAAGTGAAGTGATTCCTTTCATAATAACTTATATGATTAAACAGATAAAGTATGAAAACTTTACTAGAAAAAACTGAATTTACCAGGCACATCTGGCTCTCTGGATGATGCCATGAAAGACTGTGATCCAGGTGTTTCTCTAGATAGATATCTAGAACTCTGATTCCCTGTCACCAAATAAAAATAATAAAGAGCATTTTCATATACTGAAAGTTGGGAAAACAAAAAATACTACAAAAATTACTTCATACTTTTACAAATATAGCTGAGTTTGATAACAGCACAATGTAAACACACCATTTATAGATAATTCCCTGGAAAAAATTAGCCATCTACTAGAAATACTTAAAAATCAAAGCCCTACTCATGGTAATGGTGTGAATCTTGAGTTCTTAAGACAAGTTATGGAGGATTGATTTTCAGGTAATCACTGCAATGTACTCATTCTGAAAGGTCATCTCTCATGAAGGCCAAACTCTAAGGCCTGTATTCTTAAATTTTTTTTCTATCAATTGACTCCCCATGGCAATCTGGTCTATGAATCTTTTCTCGGAATGTTTTAATTGGATAGAATACAGGGGTCACAATGAAAGCCAATTGTATTGGGATGCAATTATAGAAATATTTAAAGTTTCCAAGTTCATGGACCCTCTGAAAACTATCCATTAAGAATTCCTGCTCTAAGCTATTCTAGGCAGTACTTGTACTGTGATTGACATCTGCTGCCCAAATTAAGTTCAGATAAGCTTATCACCATCCAGATGGCTGTAAAGGTTATAATTTTTTTTAGCCAAGGCTAACTCATGGAGACCATCTCCCAGAGGAAACTATGGACCCTTAAACTAAGACTAAGGCCTAATTTTATTGGTTCCCCTCCACATTAAAACAGAATGGTGTAAATAATTAGAGAACATCTCCTTACCAAGGTGAATGTCAACAGAAGTTATGCAGATAAGACAAAGATGTCAAAAGGGAACATTCTGCAGCTAGTGATGAACTAGCAAAAAGTCCCAAGCAGCTCTCATGCAGAGGCTCTACAGACAAGAAGTAATAAACAAAAGCAAAGTCTTTTACTAAGTTTTCTCACCAAAAAAAGAAAGCACCTCACAATCACACCCCCAAAAAACAAATTCAATAACACTAGAGTTTGTTTACTTACAGTTACAAGAATCATTGAAAGTACTCTAACACAGTTCCACCACAGAACACATTAAAACAGATGCGGAAATAAAATTCAACGAATCTCAAAATAACCCAACTTTGAACCTAACTATGGTTCAAGAAACATAAGAAGGCCACATTACCTGCAAGGCCATTCCAACCATATGAGCCACCAGTAATTAAAACTGCCCTGGTGTGACTGTACCATTGGGACTGGTTCCAGACAGAACTGATATCGTTAAAAAAAAAAAAAAAGGCCTGGGCCTGGTCTGTGACATTAGAAGAAGGGCTCAGGGCTTCCACACTTAAAAGCTTTCAATTCCATTCCTTTTTCCAAACCTAAAGGCCTTCCCTTCTCTAAGCACAGGCTACCACCAACCCCCACCTCAGGGAAGTGGAACAAGACCACCTGTTTTTCTCCCATCGCACATCCCCCGTCGAGCCTCGAGCCTTTACACAATACCTACAGGCTTTCAGGCCTATGCCCATTCATACCCCCAGCTACCGCCGCACAACAAGCAGTCTATACCCAATACATATCCCTCTATCCATAATACCTCCCCCATCAAATCTCCGCCCATTTACTCACTTCCCTTTACTAACCTTAAGCACAGGGAACCCACGACCCCAGGGCCACGGACCACTCTACAACCACCAATACTCTAATGCCTCCCCCATCCACACACCACGACGCCCCTCAAAATCCTCTAGTCCCATCCCGTCGCAGCCCCCCCCCCACAGGAAGCCCCGCAGGCGTCCATAGCCCCCCCTTCCCCCCCCCGGCCCCTCGACCCTTCCCCAAAAGCCCCCCAAACCCCCCTCCCTCCCCCCCGCGCCGCCCCCGCCCCGCCCCCACACACGGACACTTTCCCCAGCCAGCCCTTCTCCCCTCCCTGCCCCGCCCCCAGCCGGCCGAGGACCTCTTACCAGCTGGGTTTCCGTGAGGGGGGGAGGGATGGAGGAAAGGAGGGAAAAGAGACCGTCTGAAGGCCGAGGCTCCGCCACGGACAGGAAACTGAGACTAACAAGGCTCCAGGTCCCCGTCACTCCCTAAGCACCGAAGCACGGGGCGAACTGAGGCCATGACGCAAGTAGCGCCAAGACCCAAACGGACCTCAGCTGGGACAAATAGAGTGCAGCGGAACGGCGACGCCAAGCCCGGTCTTATAAAAGCCGTGGAGATCGCGAGACTTGGGGCGCGAAGCGAAGTTGCTAGCGGCTCTCCAAAGGGAGGGGAAGAAGAGGGAAGGGAGGAAACGTTTTGGACGCCTCTCCGGGGCCCTCTGGGAAATGTAGTTCCCAATGAAATAAACCCCCGCCCTAGACTTGCTCTCAGCCTTTTACCGCGGCTCATTAGAGCACCTGGCGGCTGTGTCTGACTTCTATCGGTCTTGCGGTCTGGCCCCATCTCCTTACCCCTTCCCTTAAATTTTATCCTTAACTTTCACTTATTCATTCATTCAATAAACATTTATTAAGCGCTTACTAAGCACTGTGCTAAGTACCTGGGATTGAAAATGAGGCAAACGGCAGTTTCTGTCCTCACTTTCCATCTCAACAATTCAATTCCATTCCACTCAACTTTCACTTCTTCAAATACTCAAACCCTCCAGGTGAAGAAGATATAACCGATACACAGACGAGTAAATACAAGATAATTAAGGGAGGGTGAAAGCACTAACAATCAGGAGGATTAAGAGAATAAACCTGAGTTTAGAAGGAAGCTAGGCTAACGACGTTTACCCAAACAACGTTATAGTAGTTGTTATTTGCACTCTTCCTTCCTTAATAAATTCAGTGCCTGACTCGCTCTCATCCTAGGAAACCTGAACATACTGATACTCCCTCAAACAGCCTAACTTCCCTACTAATTCAATCTATGAAGTCAATGACTTACTCCTGCACTCTACTACAGCTACACACAGACATAGATGGTCACACCCTTCATCTTGCCATCCACCACAAGAGTTCTACTTTTCATGTCCATGAACTTTTAAATTTCTTCATCTGAACGTAATTTTTTCTCATTCAATCTTTCCCTCTGCTTCTTGACCCTAACATTCCTGTTCCTCCTCTCCTTCCATTGGCTCAGTCTTTCAGTTCTTGACCAAGTTGTCACATCTGTGGTTAGCTACACTCAGTTCCCTTCTCTATCTTGACCCCTTGGTGAAATCAGTTCAACTCAATATCTTCTACATTCAAACCTCTTGCTCCCTTTTCTATCACTGATCATGCTTTGCCAATTGCCAACCTTGGATTACTTCCACCATCCGCTGCTGTTCCTCCTATTCATATGTTGCTAAATGAGGAAAACATCACAAAACTATGATGACTGGGATTATTGTACACCTAGAACACAAGCATGATTGGCATCAACTGCCTCTGGCAATCTTGTCGGGAAAAATAAAACCACCACATTCAGGATCCACCCTCCTCCCCCATCCACCACCACCCCCACCTTGGCCTCCCCCTGGACAGGAAGCCACTCCTAACTTCAAAAAGGAGAAGCAAGGACATGAAAGACACGTCCTGGGGAAGGCCTAGCCCAAACTGGTTTCTGTTTACTGGTAAATAAAATCAAGGATCCCGCTTAAGCAGGGTCCAACTCAAGTTGATGACTCTGGAATTGAGAGTGATCACATTACTCAATCATACCCTTTAGGAACTTCCACAGGTGAGTTAGACTGAGAAGAGGGCACCTGACAAAATGGGGGAAAGGATGGATTTCAGAGTAATATCATACAGCACAATATTAATTTTCTTCACAAGACAATCTTTTTATACTTCCCTAATCTATTCGCTGTCCCACTTATCACAGTGGCTATTTCAAACATTTTCACCTATCTTCAAGCTTTCCATGGCACTGCCTCCCTCCAGCTCCCAACTAAGGACCTTTTAAATACTTCACAGAAAATAAAAATTAAGCCATTCCTGGAAAACTTCTTCTCTCTTCCTTATCTCACATCGATCAGATGTCTTCTCCCACTATATGTTCATGTGAAGAAGTGCCCCCCTCTCCTTGCCAAACACTTCTACATGCACCCTTGATCCTATTTGGACCCATCTTCTATAGCAGATTGCCCATTCTCTAATTTTCAATCTCTCTACCTACTAGCTATTTGCCTGCTGCCTTCGAACACTCATGTTTCCTCCATCATTTGAAAAAAAAAACAAAACACTTCCCATGATCCTGCTGATGGGGTAATGGGAGCTGGACCCCTGAAAGGAAAAGATGTCGTCTTTGAAAGCAACTCAGTCCCTGAATTTTTGCATTCATTTCAGCAGCCCACTACAGGCACCTCTCCTAAAGGCCCAGGGCCTACACCAGCCCACCTAGATTACCTAATTAGCTTCCTTTCATTGTCTCATTTGTTCCACCCCAGACTACTGGTAAATACTGATCTTAATCCCAGGTGGATCAACTAATTAGCATATTTGATATTCCCCTCCTTGTTGCACCTGCCACATCCCAGACTACTTAACATTCCTTAATCCAGTCCAGATTCCTTTCACTGTCTTTTTTGCATATAAGCATCAGTTTCACCCCCTTTAAGTTGCAGATTTACCTCATCCACTCTATTGGCATAACAATTATTTGCCTGGAAGGTTTGAGTCCATATTCATTCCAACCAGATGCCCCTTTGTATTCTGACATTTTGGGGTTCCCAGAAATCCCAAACCCTATCTCCACTATTTCCACTAGATATCATTTCCTTAGGGGCTAAACTTTTTGATAAAGTTGTCTACAATTAGCACCTCCATTTACTTTCCTCTCACTCTCTTCTAAAACCCTCTGCAGTCTGACTTTTGAACCTCATCATTTAATTAGAACTCTTCTTTTCCAAGTTACCATAGATGTCTTAATCGCCAGACCTAAAGACCTCTTCCTCATCTTTCCCTTTCCTAAAATCTCAGCAATTTTTGATATACTGGCTTTCACTAAGACCTGACTACCCCTACACAGTCTTCCTGGACAGGCTACTCTTTCAATTCATTCCCCCAACTCATTGGTCAACAAAGAGAACCTCTTTGCTTCCTATTGCTTCTTCAGTGCTTCCTCTACCACTATCAATAAGTAACCAGTCCTCTTTTAAGGTTCACTCAATTCATATCTACCAGCCAATCAAAACTCGTAGCTATTGTCTACCAAACCTCTGAGACACTTCCCCTCTTTCCTTAATGGGTTCAGTACTTGGCTCAAAGTAATTCTCTCTTACACAACTCCTACCCTCACTCTACAAGACTTCAACATACATACTGATACTCCCTCAAACACCCTAAACTTCCAGTTCCTTATGTCTCAATTTCTCATTACCTACTCTTCCAAATCCCCTTATCTTATGACAATCTAAAGTCCTTTTACCTCTCCTTTTGTCTTGCAACTCCACACTAACTCCAATCCCTCAACCCCTCAATTCTTTTCCCAGGTCATTACCCTTGCTTTAACTACAGCTGTGGGTTCCCAAAGTAGGAGATACTGCCCCCTGGGGGCATTGAATAACAAGGGAGTGATGGAAGCAAAAGGAAAGATGAAAATTTTGAAAAACCATTCATATATATTTTATCTGTTGTGTAACAGAATTAAAGTAATAGTGATCATATCATTTTCCAAATAAACACACAAAATGCAAGTTATAACACTTAAATGGTTTTTTAAATAAATAAATTTATTTATTTTCCCTTTTCAGCATTCACTTCCATAATTTTTAAAATTTTCTCCACCTCCTTCCCCCCTCCCCAAGACAGCATGCAATCTGATATAGACTCTACATATACATTCTTATTAAACATATTTTCACATTACTCATGTTGTATAGAAGAATTAAAATGAATGGGAGTAACCATGAGAAAGAAAAAACAAAACAAAGAAAGAGAGCAAATAGTATGCTTCGATCTGCATTCAGACTCCATAGTTTCTCTGGTTGTGGGTAGCATTTTCCATCATGAATCTTTTAAAGTTGTTTTAGGTCCTTGGATTGCTGAGAAGACCTGAGTCTATCAAAGTCAGTCACTGCACAATGTGGCTGTTGTTGTGTACACTGTTCTCCTGGTTCTGCTCACTTCACTCAGCACCAGTTCATAGAAGTCTTTCCAGGCTTTTCTGAAGTCCACCTGTTCATCATTTCATATAGCACAATAGTATTCTATTACATTCATATACCACAATTTGTTCAGCTATTCCCCAATTGATGGTCATCCCCTCAATTTCCAATTCTTTCCCACCACAAAAGAGTTGCTATAAATATTTTTGTACATGTGGGTCCTTTCCTCGTTTGTATGATCTCTTTGGGATACAGACCTAGAAGTAGTATTGCTGGGTCAAAGGGTACTTTAATTTTTTTAATACAATATTGCCTCACTAAATTTTCCATTAATGGTTACATGATGCAATAGTTCATTATCCAAATTTCAATGTAGGAAAACCCCCACAAATTTACAATAAATTATTAAATTTAAGATGTACCATTTTTAAAAAATTAATTTTTTTTGAAATGATGCAAATTTTCCCAAAAAAACATTAAAGGATTAAGGAAAATAGATTTACAGGAGGGCATTGATTAGGTATTGTTTTGTTTTGTTTTTTAGTTTACATCATTCATTTCCATAAGATTTTGAGTCACAAATTCTCTCCCCATTTCCCCCTACCCAACACACCCAAACAGCCTTCCCACTGAATATCCCCGAGACCAATCTGCTCCCTCCCATATCTTTCTCCATCCCCCCTCCAACTTTCCAGTTAGGTCACAGTGGATCTCTATGCCCTAGTGCCTGTATATCTTATTTCCCAGTTACATGTAAAATAATAAAAAATAATAATATAGATATATTTTAAACATTTGATTTTAAACCTATGAATTCCAGATTCTTTCCCTACCTCCTTCATCACCCACCCTTACTGGGAAGATAAGCAATTCAATATAGGTTGTATATGTGTAGCTATGCAAAACATTTCCATTGTGGATATATTGTGAAAGACTGACTATGTTTCCCTCCATCCTCTCCCCCCCC
>NW_027187393.1:316936-336181 GCF_028583685.1 Petaurus breviceps papuanus
CCCAGCCTGCCTCCCTTCCATCATCCCCCCTCTCATCCCCTTCCCCCTTATTCTCCTGTAGGGTGAGATACCCTATTTAGTGTGTATGTCATTCCCTCCCTAAGCCAAATTCAATGACAATAAGGTTGACTCATTCCCTTTTACCTTCCTGTTCTTCCCCTCCATTGTAACAATTTTCCCTTGCCTCTTCTATATGAGATAATGTACCCCATTCTATCTTTCCCCATCTCCTCTCATTATATTCCTCTCTAATCTCTTAATTTCACCTTTTACATATCATCCCTTCCTATTCAATTGGTCCTGTGCCCTCTGTCTATGTATACCTGTACACATATATACACACTCACATATGTATTCATACACTCATATACTCTCCTATATATACATATATATATATATAAATATACACATATATGTGTGTGTGAGTGTGTGTGTATATGTATATATATATACACACACACACACACTTCTATTCCCTTCAACTATTCTCATACTGAGAAAAGTTTCATAAGTTACAATCATTCTTTTTCCATGTAGGAATGTAAGTAGTTCAACTTTGATAAGTTCCTTATGATTTCTTTTCCCTGTTTACCTTCTCATGCTTCTCTTGCTTCTTGTATCTAAATGTCAAATTTTCTATTCAACTCTTTTTTTCATCAAGAATACTTGAAAGTCCTCTATTCCATTGAATGACCATATTTTCCCCTGAAACATGATACTCAGTTTTGCTGGGTAGGTGATTCTTGCTTTTAAACCCAGCTTCTTTGACCTCTGGAATATCATATTCCAAGCCCTTTGATCCCTCAGTGTAGACGCTGCCAGATCCTGATTGTGTTTCCACAATATTCAAATTTTTTCTTCCTGGCTGCTTGTAATATTTTCTCCTTGACCTGGGAACTCCAGAACCTGGCTATAATATTCCTAGGAATTTTCTTTTTGGGATCATTTTTGGGAGGTGATCAGTGGATTTTTTCAACCTCTATATTGCCCTCTGGTTCTAAAACATCAAGGCAATTTTCCTTGAGAATTTCTTGGAGGATGATTTCTAGGTTCTTTTTTTGATGATGGCTTTCAGGTAGTCCAATAATTTTTAAACAATCTCTCCTGGATCTATTTTCCAGGTCAGTGGTTTTTCCAATGAGAAATTTCACATTGCCTTCTATTTTTTCATTTGTTTGGATCTGTTTAATAGTATCTTGATTTCTCATAAAGTCACTAGCTTCCATTTGCTCCAATCTAATTCTGAAGGAATGATTCTCTTCAGTGAGTTTTTGAGGTTCTTTTTCCATCTGGCAAATTCAGCTTTTTAAGGCATTCTTCTCCTCATCGGCTCTTTGAGCCTCTTTTGCCATTTGAGTTAGTCTATTTTTTAAGGTATTATTTTCTTCAGTCAGGTTGTTGACTCTCATTTCATAATTTTCTTGCATCATTCTCATTTCTCTTCCCAATTTTTCTTCCTCTACTCTTATTTGGTTTTCAAAATCCTTATTAAGCTCCTCTATAGCTTGTAAACAGCTTATTCTTTTGATGGAAGCTTTTGGTGCTGGAGTTCTGATTTTGCTATCTTCCTCCTGTTCCATGCCCTGATCCTTTTTGTCCCAAAAAAGGAATCCAAAGTTGGATTGCTGTTCTTGCTTTGCTTCCTTTCCTTGCTCAAGTCGACACTCAATTACTTGACTTTTGAGCTTTTTGCCACAGTAGAACTCTGCTACCAGAGGGAGGAGCATTGTCCCAATTGCTGGGGTTTTCTCAGCTGCTGGAACTATTAGTTGGTTGCCCTCTCTGAAGCCTCCACAGGCTCTGGCAAACTGGTCACACACCCCAGAACTTCCACCCCAGACAGTGATCCAGATCCAAGCAGGTTAAAGCAAAAGTGATTACCCCTCAGACTGCTTGCTTGGTCCCCCTGCAATCTGCAGGCCAGGATCTCTGAAGCAGCCATGTGGCAGTGGCTAGACAGCCACCATGCATCAGCCACTTCTCCCTCCAGGGGGCAAAGGCCTGACCACACTCCCAAACTCCTGGTTCACAAAGTCCACACTGCACTGACCTCTCAATTTGTCCTTAGCATCTATGGGTTGATAATTCTGGAAACCGTCACAGCTGCTGGTGATCTGAAGTCCCTCCAACTGGTGGCTGGTCAAGCTGCCCTCAGGCTAAAGCCTCCGGACTCTCAAGGGGTTGGGCTGGGCTCCTAGAGCGCTGCACTGGCCCCTTCCTGTTGGCCTTCCAGACTGTCTTCAGTGGGAGGTTAGCTTCTCTGTGTCATTTTGTGGGTTCTGTAGTTCCAAAGTTTGTTTAGAGTAATTTTTTACATGAATTGGAGGAGGTGGGAGAATGAGCCCCTGGGAAGTCCTGTTTCCACTCTGCCATCTTGACTCCACAACTGGGTTTTTTTTCTAAGGGAGCAGAAGGCCAAATAAGTTTGGGAACCTCTGAACTACACTCTTATACCTTCACCTTCTTGACCCCTTTATGAAAGAATTCAATCTTACTTTCCTCTTCTCTGAGTCCCCAGTCTCCTTATTATATCACTGATCTTGTCCTGCCAAATCTCAGTCTTGGATCACTCCCACCATTAGTTATCTTCACTCCTACACCTATACTGCTGAACTAAGTTGGAGAAAAATCATAAAACCATGCCGACTGGATCTACTACAAATTCATTTTTCATAACCTCAAAGACAATACTTTTTCCTCATCTTGCGTTTTACCTCCCTAATTAACTCACCATCTCACTTACAACAGCGACTCTGCTAAACCTTTTTATCCTTCCTTGATCTCCTGTGGTTCCTCCTTCCCCAGCCCTCTCAGTTGAGAAGGTACCTGTTGCCTTATATTTTACTGGAAAAATTAAGGCCATTCTCCAAGACCTCCTTCTTCTCCTTCCTCCTCATTTCAAATTACCCATATACTTTCTGCCACTATCTCCTCTCCTTTGTCCTTCCAACACAGACCCTTCTACATACACATGTGATCTCATTCTATCCCATCTTGTCAAACACATTGACACCTCTATCCTTCCCTCTCTCTTACACATTTATTTTCAATCTCTCTCCATCTACTGGCTTCTTTCCTACTGCCTACAAATACACCCATGTCTCTCCCATCCTCAAAAAACCTAAATTTAACCATCCATTCTCAGTAAATTATCATCCCATAATTCTCCTTCTTTTTGTGGCTAAACTCCTTGAAAAGGACATCTACAATGGGTGTCTCCACTTGCTTTCCTCTCACTCTCTTAACTCTTTAAAGTGCAGCTTCCAACCTCATTCAACCCAGACCTGCTCTCTCCAAAATTACTAATCTCTTAATTGCCAAATCTATTGCCCTTTTCTCAATTCTCATCCTTCTCGATCTCTCTGCCTTTGACACTTTTAATCACACTCTTTTCCTTGATACTTTCTTCTCATTTACCAACTATTTATTTAACTACTCATCTGCTAACCATGGATTTCCCACAGGACTCTGTTCTGGGCCCCTCTTTTTTTCTCCTTCTGTACTATTTCACTTGGTCATCTCTTCACTTCCATGGATACAAGTATCATCTCTATGCTGATAATATATACTTACTGACTTACTACTAATTACCCCCTTCTGGATTTTCTCTCTTCTCTAGGTTTTTATGACAGTGCTTTTTTATAGTTTTCTTTCTAATCTGGCTCCTCCTCTGTCTCCTTTGTGACATCTTTCTCCAGGTCAAACCCACCCACCCTAGGTATCCCATGAGGACCAAGACCCGCTTCTCTTCTCCCTCTATATTATCTGCTCAGCAATATTATCAGCTCCTATGAATTCAATTATTATCTCTATGCTGGTGATTCTTAGATGCATTTATTTAGCTGTAATCTTTGTTCTGACTCCATTCTCTCATCAACAACATCTTTTTTTTGAAATCTCAAACTACATGTTTAATAAGCATCTCAATAGAAATATGTCCAAACAGAACTCACTATTTTCATCTCCAAACCCTCTTCTCTTCTAAACAGTTCTCTCTCCTTGCCACAAGTCTCTTTCCATTCCAGTCTATCCTCCATCAACTGCTAAAGTGATTTTGCTAAAATCATAAATGACTGAGTCACGCCCCTCCACTAGTCAACAAAATATAGGGACTCTCTCACCTTCAGAACCAAACATAAAATCCTCTGTTTGGCATTTAAAACCCTTCACAATATGGTCCCTTCCTACTTTTCCATTCCCCTCATTTGATCCTTCCATCCCTGCTAATTATCATCCTATATCTTCTGCCCTTTATGGCTAAACAATAAGTGCCCCCATTTTTTCTCCTCTCATTCTTTTCTTAACCCCCCACAATCTAGATTCCAACCTCTTCATTCCACCAAAACTGTTCTCTCCAGCGTTATTAGTTATGTCCTAATTGCCAAATTCTATAGTCTTTTCTGAATCCTCCTTCTCCTTGACCTCTCTGTAGCCTCTGACAGTGTTGATACTTTGATGCCCTCTTCTTGATACAACTCTGCCCTCTAGGGGTTCTAAACACCATTAAGTGTCCTGGTTCACCCCCTACCTATCAGACTGCTTCTTCTCAGTCCAAGATTGAATTCATTATCTTTCCCCCTAAACCTTCCCCACTTCTAAATTTCTCTCTTACTGTGTAGGGCCCCACCATCTTCTCATTCCCCCAGGCCCTACATCTAAGTATCATCTGAATTCTTCATTCCCTTTTGCTGTATATCCAATCTGTTTCCAAGACCTTTGACCTTTGGAGCATTTCTCAAATATGCCCTCTCTTCAACTCTCTTATTACCACCACTCTAATGAAGGCCCTCATCACCTTAAACTTGGATTATTGCAGTGACCTGCCAGCCTCAAGTCTCTCTTCACTCCATTCTATCCTTTATTCAAAAACTAAAGTGATTTTCCTGAATTACAGATCTGACCATGTCAGTCCCTTAATCAATAAACAACAAAAATCTGTCCCCTCCAGGACTAAATAAAAAATCCTCTATTTGGTGTTCAAAGCCCTTCAGAAAGTAATGCCTCCCCCCCATCCCTTTTCCAGTCTTCTTATACTTTGCTCCCAGACACAATACTCTTTCATCCATTTCCACTGGTCTCCTTGCAGTTCCATGAACAGAACTTTTTATCTTTTGGCTTTGGGCATTTTCTCTTCGAAATCCTAAAATCTTCTCCCTCCTTATCACTGCCTCTTGGATTCCCTGGCTTTCTCCAAGTTCTGATTAAAATCACTTCATACAGGAAGGCTTTATCAACACCTCTTCATTCTAGTGACTTCCCTCTAAACTATTTCCTACTTATTCTCTATGTAGCTTTGGAGAAGTTCAGTTTTGGTTAAAACATGACATTAGAAGTCAGACTAAAGAGAGTTAAGAAGAGAGAGGGAGGAAAGAAAGTGGAGATATCTAATGTAGAGAGCCACAAGGAGTTTAACCACAAAAAGGAGGCAAGCTATGATAGCTATTGGGATGGAATAATCAAATGAGGTTTTTTGAGAATGAGGGAGAAATGGACATGTTTGTAAACTATAGGAAAGCAGCTTAGTAGATAGGGAAAAATTTGAAGATGGCTAAAGATAGCCTACACCTTATAAGTAGATAATTGGTTTAATCCTTTTAACATTAGCTATATTTTTGGTCATCTTTGCCAACTTGCTCATATTTCCATCATCTGTCTTCCCATCCCCTTATCTTTAATATTCAACTTCTCACCTCTCCTATTTCCTTATTCAGCTATCTTTCAAGGTCATCTCATCTTTCTTTAAGTGAACTTTTACCTAAAATTAAACATAACTAAAGTTAACCTCAATTAGAAGGAGTATGGTCAAAAGGAAAAAACATTAGATTTGCAATCCAAAAATAGGCTCTGGTTTGAATTTGTGGTCTCTGAGTCTGCTGCTATTTGTGTCAAGTTGGGCAAATTAATTAATTTCTCTGGGCCTTGATTTCTTATCTGTAAAACAAGGGGTCTAGCAATGAATAAGTAGTCAAAGAATAGAAACAACCATTCTTTTTTTTTTTTTTGCTTTTTTGGAGGACAATTGGGGTTAAGCCACTTGTCCAAGGCCACACGGGTAGTTTTTGTGTTAAGTGTCTGAGACCACATTTGAACTCAGGTCCTCCTGACTCCAGGGTCAGTGCTCTATTCACTGTGCCACCTAGCCATCCCAGAAACAAACATTCTAAAAAGAATAATTGCAAGCCACAAAAAACTATATAAAACTATTTCAATCATTAACAATAAGCAATTAGCAAAAATCCACCTTCTCACTTCACCCCATCCCAGTTGAGAACTAAAGAAAAAGAAAACCCCAGTTTCCAACTTATATAGTTAAACAAAACAAATTTCCACATTGGCCATGTCCAAAAAATATATGTCTCATTCTACATTCTGAGTCTTACAACCTCTCTATCAAGAGACAAATAGCATGTTTCATCATTAGTCCTATGGAATAGTGATTAGTCCTTAAGTTGATGAGAGTTCCTAAGTCTTTCAAAGTTGTTTGCTTTCTCTATATTATTATCACTTCTTAAAGAGGCCTAATCACTGAATGGGCGTTGCCTCAGTCAAAGTGAGAACTAAGAAAGACCTTAGCTTAAATTGGTCAAATTCTCCCACTGTATCCTGGACCATCTCCAGTTGTCCTGATCAAAGTTGTCCTTTGCCCTTGAACCCAGATGGCTCTGGGGGAGAAAGTGAGGCTGGTGACATTGCACAGCAGCCCCTCACTCAAATCCAATTCAATTGCAAGTCATAGCATCATCTTCCCAATGTTGTGGCCCTCTTCAAGAGCAAAAGGACAAACCACATCACTGTATAAATTCTGGTTTATCTGAAACCATCCTCTTTATTTTTTTTTTTAAAGCAATTAGGGTTAAGTAACTTGCTCAAGGTTACCAGTTATTTCTGGGTGTGGTGGTGAGTATCTGAGCCTGGATTCGATCCCAGGTCATCTGACTCTGGGGCCAGTGCTCTTACTGTGCTACCTGGCTGTCCCCTCTTTATTTCTTAACAGCATGATAGTGTTCAATCACACTCATTACAATATACAATAACTTGCGTAGCCATTTCCCAGTTTATGGATACCCCCTTGGATTCCCATTCTTTGCCACTTCAAAAGGAGCTATAAATATTTTTGTACCTCCTTGGAGTTTGTTTTGCTTAGGACTAACCCTTTCTTTGATAGACAGGCTTCCCTCTACTTCTCTCAAGGAGATCAAGAGATTGCTACATTATCTCAAAGGCCTTCAGTGTTGGGTAGGTATACCTAGAAGTAGCTGGGGAATTCAGCTCAGCTCTGTTCCACAGATGAGATGTGTTCTAGCCAGAGCAGATAAGGAAGCTCCCATCATTATTACCAGTACAGGGGTAGATACTTATCTGTGTGTTGTATTTTTCCAGAAGAATGTAAGCTGCTTGAAGGAAGGGATTGTTTTTCATTGTGTCAATGTATTCTTAGTGCCTTGCATATAGAACTATTAGGTCTATTTCCAAAGGTGATTAGGGAAAAGGAAAAGGATCTATATGTTCTAAAATGTTTCTAGCAGTTCTCTTTGTGGTAGCAGAAAACAAAAAAGATTTTTCTTCACCATAAAGCAAGAGAACATGAAATAGTAATAGAATATCTTCACATACTCCAAAGTCTATGAGCATACTTATACTAGGCCAAGCTTATATTAAAGTCTAATGAATAGACTATTTACTTACCGTGTTTCCCCGATAATAAGACACTGTCTTATTATTTTTTTTGGAAAGAAAAACACCAGAGGGTTTATTTTCAGGGGAGGGCTTATGTTGTCCTGCCTCAGCTCTCCTCTGCGGCACTGCTCTCAATGGCGCCAGCAAGCAAATCACTGGGGAAGAATAGGATGAAGTGCTCACTGCTGCAGCTCTGATTGGATGCAGCTTGGAGTGCGGCGTGCGTTTCACCTGGGGGGGGGTACGGTGCATACAGAGGGTACCGTAATGTAGCATGTAGCGCAGGGGATCACCTTCACTACAGTAGCAATCTCAATAGGGCTTATTTTCGGGGGAGGGCTTATTTTAGAGGAATCTTACACAGTAAGGGGAGGGCTTATTTTCAGGATAGGTCTTATTATCGGGGAAACACGGTATGAAGTCTAGGCTCTCATTGGCCATCTTCAAATTACTCCCTATGTAGTAGCTGCTTTCCTACAACCTACACGCATGTCTATATGTGCTTTCCTTATTGTATTGTATGGGATAGACTGTGAGCCCTATGGGGCAGGGACTATGTCATTTGTAAAAACTAATCTTATTGACATCCTTCCTTTTGACATCACTTTAATATCTGCCTGAACCCCTCCAAAACTCCTCTCTGAGAATCATCTCATTTAACAAAGAACTTTCAGGGGCTATGTCTTATCTAATATCTGCATCTCTCCCAGTGCTTTGCACATTGTAGGAGTTTAATTCATATTTGTTGATTGAGTTTTGGAGATATGAGAGAAGCATAAATGAAGTGTGATGTTAGGACAGAGGAGAAAAATATGATAACACAGTTTCCCCTCACAAGGAGCTAATAGCCTAGGAGTGTCTTAGGATCTATACCTGGAAATGACTTTTAGAGTTCATCTAAACCAAACATTTCAATTTAGAGAGAAGAAAACTGTTTCTCCCCTTGTATTAGCAAGCACCCTAGCACACCCAGGATGACCTGTTCTTTGATCTGCTTTTCTAAAGGAAAGACAGCTTCAAAGGGGTCAATGATATTATTTTAATTAAACATATATAAGCCATGCACTAGTTCAGGGGAAGGGTCAGCTCCCTGAACATGGAGAAAATACAAGCAGAGAAACAGAGAAAATAGCACAAAGATCCAATAGACAGGGCTCTGTCTAAACAACATAATACAACCACCTGCATACACCACCAGACCAGCAGAGCACCAATATCTGAGTAGTGAAGGGGGTGGGGGGTGCTCTTAACACACAGCTACTCAGAGTCCCATCCAGGGAATCAAAAGGTCCTTCTCATGAGTGAGCTCCCAAAGCAAAATATCACCTCAGGATATCTATACTTTTGGCCAATAGGCTCAGAGTCAGAAGATATCATAACCCTCTTGACTCAGTGCCTAATTAGCTGAGTACCAAAAGGTATGAAAATCTTCCTACAAGTAAGCCTCCTTTCCCCCTAAGCCTGATCCTCCCTAGGCAAGTTCCTCCCGCAATGGGCTCTCTTGTGACTCAGTATGTATCACAGTTGTGATTGAAATACCTGTGTACCTTTAGACCTGGGAATACAGCTCCTGTTCCAAGGGAAATGGGGACACATATGGTCACATAGGCCTATTAATGGATGGGGAAAATCTTCATATTCCATTAACATTACACCCCTTAATTTAGTATTTTTTCCCCTGTTAACTGTGTTACTACAGTACTTTTCCCCTTTATTTTAGTTTAATCTGCTTTTAAGGCAACCCTATTCCCACCAACTCTTTTTTTCTTCCTCTCAACTGTCATCCTCTGATCTTATTTGTTACCCCTTTCCCTAGTTTTGAAGTTTTATTTAGTTATTAGTTTTTTCTTTCTTCCTTTTAATGGGTTATTTAATTTTTTTCCTTTGTCTTCCCCTAATTAAGTTATCAAGTAAAATTTCCCTTTATCTCCTCATCTTCAACTTTTTTGTTAGTTTTTAAATTTTTTATATTCTGTGCTTTTTTCTTTTTTCTTTTTCACTTTTACAAAGAAATACTTACTGAAAGATACAATCACAAATACATTTACTTATTCTCCCAAGACGTGGGAGGCTATAATGTCAACAGGATTTAAGATCTTCCCAGACCTCATAGAGAGCCTGTTCAGGGAAACTTGCTTAAGGGAGACTTGCTTGTAGGAAGGCTTTCACACCTTTTGCTAATTTCTAATTAGACACTGAGTCATGACGGTTGTGATGCCCTCTGGTTCTTTTTTTTTTCTTTTCAAATTAAATTGGTTTGTTTATTTTTAGTTTACAACATTCAGTTCCACAGTCCCTTGAGTTTCAAATTTTCTCCTCTTCCCTCTCCTCTCCCCCCAACCCCCATCATGGCAACATGTACTCGAATATAGGATCTACAAATATCTTCACATTAATCATTAGTTGTAAATAAGGATTATAACTGATGGATGATCAGTGGGAAAGAGGAAACAAAACAAGAAAAAGAAACACAGCAAATAGTTTGTTTCAATCTGCATTCAGACTCCTCATTTTTTTCTCTGGATGTGGATATCTCTTTCAGTCATGAGTCTTTTGGAGTTGTCTTATAACCTTACATTGCTGAGAGGAGACCAGTCTATTGAAGTTAGTCGTCACACATACGTTGTGTCTATGATTGTGTACAGATTTCTCCTGGTTCTGCTCTTCTCCCTCAGCATCAGTTTATATAGGCCTCTCCAAGTTATTATGAAGTTTGATCCTCATTTCTTATAGCACAGTAGAGAAATGGACAAATACAATGGACATGACAGCAAAGCCAATTATAATTTGATAGGAGTGTTTATTAACCGTGGTGACTGCCTCCTCAATAGGGAAAACGGCACTGAGTCTTCTGTAAGATACACTTACATAGAGTTAGGTGTTGCTAATCAACAAACTGTGGTTCCAAGGGGGGTGTGATGCTGTTAATGCAGTTTCTAGTGAAGCCTTGATTACCTAGCAAAGCCCTGGATACAAACATAAATAGACCTGAATCTGGGGCATGTTTCTAGCAACACAGGTGAAACGTTCCCTCATTATTATGGCCTATTAGGTGGTTTCCAGGGACCCTGGTAGGGGTCCCCTTCTAGCAGGTTGCAACTGGGAGGGGACTTTGGTGTATAATTTCTGGTGGGCACTTCAGTAGTATTCCATTACATTCATATACCACAACTTGTTCAGCCATTCCCCAATTGATGGGATGCCCTCTGGTTCTAAAAAGGATATATATATTCTGTGGTTAGCATTTTGCTTTGGGCTCACTCACTGGTAGAGAATTCTTGTGATTTGAACAATGGGTAGACATTAACGAGCCCCCTGGCTTTGAAAAACCCAGATGCTGGTGCTTCTCTCTCTGGTACTATGTATGTATTGCCTTGGTCAGACAGCTGGATTTGTCTGTTTATCTGTGCTAATTTCTCAGACAGTTAGTTTGAAGCCCTATCTCTTGGTACTTATTTCTCTGCTTGTAATTTCTTTGTTTGGATTTTCTCTGAAGTTTAGGGTGCTGATTTTTACCCTGAACTAGTGAATGGAATTTAAAAAAAAAAGTTGTTGACAGCTATCCTTCCCAGTAAAGCAGATCTAAGAACCTGTCCTAGCAGCCATCCTGGGTATGCCAGTGTGGTTGCTGCTACAGAGGCTTAATCCTTCCCTTTTTGTACCATTTCTGTCACTGGGGAGGAAAAGAGGATTAGGTCAATAGCTTAGTTTGGTTTCCATAAGGCACAGTCCCAGTTCCAAGTACAAAGTCACATTGGGTTTGAGTCCCAGGCACCCTCGCTTCTCAGGGCTTCCATGCTGGGCGGGCTGGACTGAAAGCCAGGTTCCAACATCCCTCAGGCTCAAACTCTTAGTCCCATGGGGATCACCTCCATGACGTGAAACTGAGGAGAACAAAGAGTATAGGACACAAAAGGCTCATTAGGCTCATCTCAAAACCAAGGTAAAAGAAATTTCATTTCCCTTCATTCCTGGTACAAATCCCACCTGGTCATAGTGTATTATCTTCTTAATAGGGCTGGTACTCTACTCACTGCACCACCTAGCTGATCTTTCCATAAGATTTTGAGTTTTAAATTTTCTCTCCCTCCCCAAGATGGTGTGCAATCTATATTTAGACTTTACTTATTCATATTCAACATATGTTCACATTAGTCATGATGTGAAGAAGAATTAGGACTCATGGGAGGAACCACAAGAAAGAAGAAACAAAACAACAAAAGGAGAGCAAATAGTCTGCTTCCATCTGCATTCAGACTTCATAGTTCCTTTTCTGGATGTGAATAGCATTTTCCATCATGAGTCTTTTGGAGTTGTTTTAGATCCTTACATTGCTGATAAGTCATCACACAATGTGACTGTTACATGTATAATGTTCTTCTGGTTCTGCTCATTTTATTCAGCATCAGTTCATATGAGTCTTTCCAACTTTTTCTGAAGTCTACCTGCTCATCATTTCTTATAGCATAATAGTATTCCGTTACATTCACATACCACCACTTGTTCAGCCATTCCCCACAATTTTCAATTCTTTGCCACCACAGAAAGAGCTGCTATAAATATTTTTGTACATGTGGATCCCTTTCCCATTTTTATGATCTCTTTGGGATACAGACCTAGAACTGGTATTGTTGGGTCAAAGGATATGCACAGTTTTATAGCCCTGTGGGCATAGTTCCAAATTGTTCTCCAGAATGGTTGGATCAGTTCACAACTCTACCAACAATGCATTAGTATTTTCCCACATCTTCTCCAACAGTTACCATTTTCCTATTTTGTCAGGTTAGAAAATTTTTCTTAGGTAGTTCATTGATGCGTTGCTCAATTTATTTTTCTGAAATTGAGGTATTTATTTTATTTCCTCTTCTGCTAATCTTGGCAATTTACATTTTTGTAAATATCATCCATTTCAGTTAGATCATCAGATTTACTGGCATACAGTTGCACAAGAAATCTCCTTTATAGTTTTAATTTCTTCTTCATTGGTGGTGAATTCACCCTTTTCATTTTTGATACTGGTAATTTGTTTTTCTTCTTTCTTTTTTTAAAGTCAAATTAACCAAAGGTGTATTTATTTTATTGTGTTGTCTCATTATTGTTGCTCTCTTTGATGAAATTATTGATTGGTTCTATGATTTGTTGTTTGACCCACTCATTCTTTATGATTAGAATATTTAGTTTCTAATAAATTCTTAGTTTATCTTTCCATTTCCCTCTATTTGAATTTGAAAACACATGATTTGAAAAGGATGCTTTTAATATTTCTGCCTTTCTGCATTGGACTGTGAGGTTTTTAATGTCCTAATACAGGGTCAATTTTTGTATAGGTTCCATGTACCACTGAGAAAAAGGTATATTTCTTTCTATCCCCATTCAGTTTTCTCCAAAGGTCTATCATATTTAACTTTTCTAAAAAAATTTCACCTCCTTAACTTCTTTCTTGTTTATTTTATGAGAAAGGAAGGTTGAGATCCCCCACTAGTATAGTTTTGCTTGCTGTCTATTTCTTCTTGTAACTCACTTAACTTCTCTTCTAAGAATTTGGATGCTATAGCACTTGGTACACATATGTTTAGTATTGATATTACTTTATTATTTATGGTACTTTTTATCTCTTTTTATTAGATCTATTTTTACTTTCGCTTTTTCTGAGATCAGGATTGCTACCCCTGCCTTTTTTACTTCAGCTGAAGCATGATATATTCTGCTCCAGTCTTTTGCCTTTCCTCTGTGTGTATCTTTCTACTTCAGATGTGTTTCTTGTAAACAACATATTGTAGGATAATGATGTCTGTGGTACCTGTTTGCTTTTTCAGGAATCTAGGTTAAGTGACTTGCCCAGGGTCACAGAGCCAGTAAATGTCTGAGGTTGGATTTGAACTCAAGTCCTCCTGACTCCAGGACTAGTGCTCCATCCACTGTACCATCTAGCTACCCCTAGGGTTATGGGTTTTAATCCACTCTGGTGTCTGCTTCTGTCTTATGTAAGAGTTCATTCACTCATACTCACAGTTATGATTATTGAGTCTTTCTCTCCATTCTATTTCCTTCCCTGTTTATACTTTTTTTTCTCCTTACACCTTTCCCCCTGTCACTAGTGTTTTGCTTCTGACCACCACCTCCCTCAATCTGCCCTCTCTCTTCTATCAGCCTCCCTCCCTTTTCTTTCCCTTTTCTCTTCCTATTTCCCTACAGGGTAAGATAGATTTCTATACCTAACTGAATATGTATGTTATTCCCTCTTTGAGCCAAATCAGATGAGAGTAAGGCTCAAACAATGCTCAAGCTCCTCCCTTCTTTCCATCTATTGTAATAGGTCTTTTATGCCTCATCATGTGATGTAATTTACCCTATTCTGACTCCTTCTTTTTGTTTCTTCAGTACAATCCTTGTTTTCACCCCTTAATCAATTTTTTTTATATCACCACATCAAAGTCAACTTAGACCCATACCCTCTGTCTATGTGTACCCCTTCTAATTGTCCTAATAAAGATATAGCTCTTGAGAGTTACAAGTATCCTCTTCCCCTGTAGGGATGTAAATAGTTTAAACTTATTAAATAATATGTTTCATTTTTTTCTTTCCAGTTTACCTTTTTATGCTTCTTTTGAATCTTGTACTTGAAGATAGAATTTTCTGTTCACCTCTAGTCTTTTCATCAGGAATGATTGAAAGTTCCCTATTTCATTGAATATCCATCTTTCCCCCTGAAAGATTACACTCAATTTTGCTGGATAACTGATTGTTTGTTTGTTGTAATCCAAGCTCCTTTGCCTTCTGGAATATCATATTCTAAGCTTCTCCAACAGTTATACCCTTTTCCTATTTTGCCAGGTTAGAAATTTTTTCTTAGGGAGTTCATTGATGTAGAAGCTGCTAGGCTCCATGATACTTAAACCATTTCTTCCTGACTCCTTGCAGTATTTTCTCCTTGACCTGAAAATTCTGAAATATGGTTACAATATTCCTTGGAATTTTCATTTTGATATCTCTTTCAGGAGATGGTCAGTGGATTCTTTCAATGGCTATTTTGCCCTCTGATTCTAGGATATCAGAGCAATTTTCCTTGATAATTTCTTGAAATATGTTGTCCAGGTTCTTTTTTTGATCATGGCTTTCAGGTAGTCCAATAATTCTTAAATTATCTCTCCTGGATCTATTTTCCAGGTCAGTTGTTTTTCTAATGAAAATACATTTTCTTATATTTCCTCATTCTTTGGATTTTGTTTGACTGATTCTTAATGTCTTGTAGTCATTAACTTCCACTTGCCCAATTCCAAATTTTAAGGAATTATTTTCTTCATTTAGCTTTTGTACCTCTTTTTCCATTTAGCCAATTCTATTTTTTAAAGAGTTGTTTTCTTCACTAGATTTTTTTCCCCATTTTATCAATTATATTTTTTAAAGGAATTGTTTTCTTCAGTTCAATATTAGGAAAACTATCAGCATAATTGACCATATCAATAACAAAACAAACAGAAATCATATGATTATCTCAATATATGCAGAAAAAACTTTTGGCAAAATATAGCTCCCATTCCTACTGAAAACACTAGAGAGCGTAGGAATACTTGGAGTTTTCCTTAAAATGATAAGTAGCATCTATCTAAAACCATCAGCAAGCATTATATGTAATAGGGATAAGCTAGAAGATTTCCCAGTAATATTAGGGGTGAAACAAGGGTGTCCATTATCAACATTATTATTCAACATTGTTCGAGAAATGTAAATTTTAACAATAAGAAAAAAAAGAAATCGAAAGAATTAGAATAAGCAGTGAGGAAACAAAGCTATCACTCTTTGCAGATAATATGATGGTATACTTAGAGAATCCTAGAGAATCAATTAAAAAACTACTTGAGGGAGGCTAGGTGGCACAGTGAGTAGAGCACCAGCCCTGGAGTCAAGAGGACCTGAGTTCAAATCCAGCCTCAGTCACTTACACACACACACACACACACACACACACACAACAAGCCGTGTGACCTTAGGCAAGTTACTTAACCCCAATTGCCCTCCAAAAAGCAAAAACAAAAAAAACCCTACTTGAAATAATTAGCAACTTTAGCAAAGTTTCAGGATATAAAATAAATAAACATAAATCATTAGCATTTCTATGTAACACTAACAAAGCCCAGCAGCAAGAGATAGAAAGAGAAATCTATGTAGACAACATAAAATACTTGGGAGTCTACCTGCCAAGACAACCTAGGAACTATATGAACACAATTACAAAACACTTTTTCAGACAAATAAAGTCAGATCTAAATAATCAGAAAAAATATCAATTGCTCAGGGGTAAGCCTAGCTAATATAATAAAAATGGCAATTCTAACTAAATTAATTTACTTATTCAATGCCAAACCAATCAAAGTACCAAAAATTATTTTATAGAACTAGAAAAAATAATAACAAAATTCATCTGGAAGAACAAAAGGTCAAGAATATCAAGGGAATTAATGGAAAAAAAGATGCAAAGGAAGGTTGCCTAGTCATACCAAATCTAAAACTATATTATAAAGCAGCAATCATCAAAACTATTTGGTACTGACTAAGAAACAGAGTGGTGAATCATTAGAATAGGGGTGGGGAAACACTGTGGCTTCAAGGCCACATGTGACCTTCTAGGTCCTCAAGTGTGGTCCTTCGACTAAATCTTTTGACTGGATTTGTACTGTGAAGTTTGGATTCAGTCAAAGGGCCACACTTAAGGACCTAGAGGGCCACATGTGGCCTCAACGCTGCAGGTTCCCCACCCCCGAGTCAGGTACACAAGACACAGTAATCATTGCCTATAGTAATCTACTTTTTTATAAACCCAAAGACTCTAGCTTCTGAGATGATAACTCACTATTTGACAAAAACTGCTGGGAAAACTGGAAAATTGTATGACAGAAACTCAGCATAGACCAATATGAGACCAAAGACCAAACCATAGACCATAAGACCAAATCTTATACTATATACCAAGATAAGTTCAAAATGGGTACATGATTTAGAAACAAAGAGTGATAACATAAGCAAATTAGAAGATAGTTTACCTGTCAGATCTGTGGAATAGGATAGTTTATCTGTCAGATCCATGGAGAAGGGAAGAATTTATGACCAACATGAGATAGAGAACATTATGAAATGCAATATAGATAATTTTGATTACACTAAATTAAAAAGATTTTGAACAAACAAAATCAATGCAGCAAAGATTAGAAAGAAAGTAGAAAGCTTGAAAACAATTTTTACTGCCAGTGTTTCTAATAAAGGTCTCATTTCTCAAATATATGAAGAACTGAGTCAAATTTATAAGAATAAAAGTCATTCCCCAACTGATAAATAGTCAAAGGATATGAATAGGCATTTTTCAGATGCATAAATTAAA
This sequence comes from Petaurus breviceps papuanus, assembly GCF_028583685.1. Lineage (NCBI taxonomy): Eukaryota > Metazoa > Chordata > Mammalia > Diprotodontia > Petauridae > Petaurus > Petaurus breviceps. Next base: position 333,990 of record NW_027187393.1, read on the forward strand.
GCTATTTATAGTCATATAAAAATGCTCTAAATCACTATTGATTAGAGAAATACAAATAAAAATAATTCAGAGGTATTACTTCACACCTATCCAATTGGCTAATATTATGGAAAAAGAAAATGATAAATATTGGAGAAGATGTGGGAAAATTGGAACACTAATGTCATGTTGGTGGAGTTGTGAACTGATCCAACCATTCTGGAGAGCAATTGGAACTATGAAAAAGTGTGTCAAACTGTGCATAACCTTTGATCCAGTAATACCTCTACGAGGTCTGCATCCCGAAGAGATAATAAAAAATTTGAAAAGGACCCACATGTACAAAAATATTTATTGCAGCTCTTTTTGTGGTGACAAAGAATTGGAAATTGAGGGGATGCCCATCAATTGGGGAATGGTTGAAAAAGTTGTAGTATATTAATGTAATGGAATACTATTATGCTATAAGAAATAATGAACAGGCAGATTTCTGAAAAACCTGGAAAAACGTACATGAACTGATGCTGAGTGAAATGAGCAGAACCAGGAGAACATTGTATACAGTAACAACAATATTGTGCTATGATCAACATTAGTTCTTCTCAGCAATACAATTATCTAAGACAGAGGTTCCCAAACTTATTTGGCCTACTGCCCTCTTTAAAAAAATTTACTCAGCACCCCTCTGGAAATCTACTTTCTTTAACCCTTTAATGATTCTTTTGAAATTTATATCATTTCAAAAAATATAAAATATGCATATTTTTAAATGATGCCTCTTAAATTTAATAACTTATTGAAAATTTGTGGGGCTTTTCCTGCATTGAAATTTTGATGATGCAATATTATGTCACATAACCATTAACAAAAAATTTGATGACACAATATTGCATTAAAAATTTTAAATACTTATTGCACTTGCACTATTGCTAACTGCTTATCACACAATTCAGAAATTATCTAAGTTAGATTCCAAACATGTAGACTATTGTATTATATTGTAAACAAGTCGTTACACACACTTATTTTTTGCCTATGCATTGTGGACTTCCCGACAATGCATGACACGCTTGCTTGCCAACACTTGTTTGTTAAGATCTGTAGATGCACTTGACAACTGATTGGTTATAATTTGCATTTTTGTGTGTTTATTTGGAAAAAAATATAATCATTATGACTTTAACTCTGTCACATAGTAAATGAAATATATGAATAGTACATTTTTTCAAAATTTTTTCAATTTTTCAATTCAAATTCAATTTTTCAAGATTTTCTTCTCTTTATTTCTTTATGCTTCCACCACCCCCTTATTTTTGTTCAATGCCACCCAGTTGCACTGGAGGCTACTCCTATACCCCAGAATTGTTACAGCACCCCCCAAAGTGCAATATGGACCACTTGGGGAACCTCTAATCTAAAACAATTAAAAAAAACTCATGAGGTTTGAATGCTATCCACAGCCAGAGAAAGAACTATGGAATCTGAATGCAGATATAAGTATGCTATTTTCTCATTCTTTTTTTTTAACCTTCTGGTTTCCTCTTTTGTTCTGATTCTTCTTTCACAACATGACTAATGTAGAAATATATTTAATATGATTGTACATCTATAGCCTATATCACATGGCTTGCCATCTTAGGGAGGGGTTAGGGGAAGGAGGAAGGAAGGAAGAAAAAAATTTGGAACTCAAAATCTTATAAAAATGAATGTTGGAAACTATCTTTACATGTAATTGGAAAAAAATAAAATACTGTTAAGTGGGGAAAAAAGAAATTGCAAAAGGTTAAAAAGAAATTTCTTTTCCTTCATTCTCATCATTATTTGTCTATTCTAGATTTTTATTCCTTGATTCATGAATCTTATACTTATTTAGTTCTTCTTTAGTCTCTGTATTGGCCATGGAATTAAAGTTTCTTAGGTACCTGTTTTGTGTTCCTTCTTCTAAACAGTATCTATGTTACTGTCTTGTAGGTCTTGTACTCTAGCCCACTTTTCTATTGTGCCTCACTTGGAAAGACTAGGTCCTGTAGGTGATAGAAAGGATATTCCTCCATGGTAAGAATATCCTATTTTCCTGATTGTACAGTTCATTATTAACTTTTGCCTTCCCCGTGGTTATTTTTTCTCCATTTGGCATGAAATCTGTCTCCAAGGGTCCATGCCCTCTGATGGGGGAGGGGGAGGGGTTTTGGGTGGTGCCATGGTTGCTTTGA